>NC_054836.1:23765837-24365837 GCF_018345385.1 Vulpes lagopus
TGTTATAATTTTTCTTTTTTATTATTGTTAATCTTTTACTGTACCTAATTTATAAATGAAGCTTTATTAAAAAAAACTCTGGAGTATATAGATGGTTTGGTACTATCTGGTTTCAGGCATCCACTGGGGTCTTGGAACTTATCTCTTACTGATGAAGATGGACTCCTGTATATATATATATACCCTTGTTATTTTTTTCAATGATTGCATAGCTATGTGTCTTAATTAATTTTTTTAACTTGTGATTTGACTTCTCATTTGATTAATAGAATTTTAGAGCTATAGGACTTTCTAGAATTAACTTAGCTTAATTCTCTTATTTTTTGATGAAGCAGTTCAGGGCATGAGAGGTTAAGTGACTTACCCAAGTTCATGCAGTTAATTACTGAGCAAGCTACAGCTGCAAAAGCCAAGTTTCAAGGTTGCCAAGCCTAGTGTTCTTGCTTCTGTAGATGTTGTCCTTTACTCAGAAATTTGTCCAGTGACTCTGGGTAGTAGCATAAGTGATAAGATTGAAACACCCATTTCTCAGTAAGTTAAGTGAAAAAAATGTCATTCCATTCCAGAGAATGCATGGTAGCTGCTATTAGCTTTTTTGGTCTAGATAATTTAGGGTCAGATATTCCTTGTTCTGTGAATTATAGAAATAATAGCAGGATCCCTGGCCTCTAATCATTGGTTGCTGATAGCACTCTTTACCCAACTTGTGGCAATAAAAAAATGTTTCTATTTTTTTAAAAGATTTTATTTATTTATTCATGAGAGACACAGAGACAGGTGGAAGGAGAAGCAGGCTCCATGCAGGGAGCCCAATGTGGGACTCGATCCTGGGACTCCAGAATCACGCCCCGAGCCGAAGGCAGGTGCTTAGCCACTGAGCCACCCAGGTGTCCCTATAAAAAATGTTTCTAGACATTGCCAAATTCTCCTGGGAAACAAAATCACTCCCAGTTGAGAACTTTCGCTTTATATAGACAAGGACACAGATTCTTGGATTCATGGATTCTTAAATTTTTGGAAAGACTCAAAAGGGTCTTTGAGTCCATGCACAAATATCTGTCTTGATATTTGATGCTTTGCATTTGAAGCAATCACTATCTGAAGACATCATATACATATGTTCTTTAAACAAAAGGGTGGTTAATCTAAGAGTACAGTGCAGTTTTATAAAGGAGAATGTAGAAGGCATGTGATGGTGTGATTTAGTTGGATTTTTGTAGCTTTTTTATTTATATAAATTTTTATTATGCTCCTCTTTATTTTATTCCCCAGTGCTACAGTGCCTGTTATTTCTTTAAGTGGAACATTATGTTATGGTTTAAAGAGTGATTTTCATCATCTGTAAACCAGCATATATATATTCTAGACATGGAGTATTTATCTTGTGGGCTTTTCAAAAGTCAAGAAAAATTATGT
Organism: Vulpes lagopus; assembly: GCF_018345385.1. Classification (NCBI taxonomy): domain Eukaryota; kingdom Metazoa; phylum Chordata; class Mammalia; order Carnivora; family Canidae; genus Vulpes; species Vulpes lagopus. The sequence continues at coordinate 23,767,254 of NC_054836.1, forward strand.
ATATACACCCTTGGGAAAATGTACATACATATAGTATTTTGTTATATGCAATGTGTCTTGTTCCTCCCCCACTTTTGTTGAATGTAGAAGCTTAGGGAAGCTTATTGGACACTTTAGTTAAGCATGACCTTAACAGAATAATTTCTTGAAGGCTATCTTCTCATCTTACTGTTGTGCTAAAGAAAACAGCATCTTTTTGCTTTCCCAGGATAGGAAATATGAGCTGAAGTTTAACAGATGAGCAACATATTATCAAACAGCTGCTAGAGAAACATCTCTTCAGTGTAAGTAGAGATCCAAATGAAAAGAAGAGAAATACCATTTAAGGAAAATTTTATCTCAAAGAGAAGCTTGTGAAATAGAAGCTGCAAGCAGTGCTGGGGAGTGGGATAGGGGGAGTAGTAGGTTGAGTTCCAGTCCTGGCTTTATGATCTGGGGCACATTTTTATTTATCAGTTAATGTTGGTGTTGGGCTAGATGATCTCATACCAGTCTGAACTGCACATCTACTCTTCAAGTTCCAATTATTTATATTGTTTAGAATAAAATATTTTCTCAGCAGAAAGAAGAAAAATGACACTAGAGAAATGTTCTGAGTGATAATGTAAACTTCATCAGGAAAGACTTTCCTCTTCCAGACAGTTGAACACAGGATTTTACTTAGAGGACATATGCACATGGACACTTCAGACACTAAATAGTTCTAATTAAAATAAAACAAAATACCAACCTCCAGATCATCTTCTTCTGTGGTTAAAACAAAATACTGTATTTACTCTTAGCAATATTCTGCTCAATTAGGTCAATTAGTTGTTTAATATTTAAAGGAAATAATACTCAGCAATTATAGTATTGATGATTTTTATAATTAAAATATAGAAATTATAAATATCAACTCCTTAGACTCCAATTAGCTTATTAACATGCAGTAGAGAATACGTACCTACATTATTGGTATCATTTTTCTTATTCAGTCCATGGCAACTAAGTACTGTCAACTCTTAATACGATTACGTCAAGCTCTCATACAAGTTAACTCTTGGCCAAAGTCTGACACAGGCCATCAATATCTGGGCTTAATTATGTTGATGAACAAAAAAAGTCACCTTTTTGTGTGTAGGCTAAATGCTTACTGTGTAGGGAGAACAGCTGTTGCACTTTTGATTTCACCCTAAAGATTGGAACAAAAGGTCAGAGATCTTTTGATGCAAGCTAATTAAAATATCAATGATTATGCACACCATGTAACCTTGTTCTTAGATCAGTGTGCAAAGCAGAAATTTCTTATATATATATATATATATATATATATATATATATATATATATTATGACTCTGCACTTTGGGGTAATACTTTAGATGTGTAAGTGCCAAGTGATCTACACATTGACCTTTGAAGGAATACTCAGACAAACATTTTTGGAGTTGTTTTTTCTTCCTTTACAAAATCGAGTACATTAATGTATGTTCCTCCTATTCACGCCAAAGGGCAATTGAATTTGGGAAAGAAAATTGCAAACAAGGAGAAAAGTAGGTTCAATCAGATCATTATTGAGACCAGATGGGGATATTCTTCACTGGTGGTTGTCAGGCTTCTGGTCATATAGCTGTGAATATTCCAGCTGAATTAATTGGATTAGCTTTTTTAGAAATGTATCACCATAGGTCCAACTGTGATCTGTGTACTATCTACCTTAGAATCAACTGAATGTTTTAAATTGCATTTTTCCTGGCCTCGCAACCAGATATTCTGTTTTCATAGTTCTGGAGTAGAGCCTGGAGAATTTCAGGTGATTCTGATATCATTAAAAGTTCTCAGATCACTAACTTAGCAGCATCCAGAGCTCAATCAGGGCAAACATTATGTCTTTTGCTTGTCTACTTTTCTGCTCATTCATTTTCCAGTGACTCTTCATCTTTTTTCTGTCCCCTACCATTACAATATTTAGGTTTCAAGGAAATTGTCAACTAATGCCTGTTGATGAGAATATTAAAAGTATTAGATTCTCTAGGGGACATTTCTATTTTTTTACTATTTTTTAAAAGACTTCATTTATTTATTTGAGAGAGAGAGAGAGAGAGAGAGATTGAGAGAGAGAGAGAGAGAGAAAGAGAGTACAGGACCAGGGGGAGGGGCATGGAGAGAAGGAGAAGCAGACTCCCCACTGAGCAGGGATCTAATGAGGGGTTTGATCTCAGAATCCTAAGATCATAACCTGAGCTGAAGGCAGACACTTTAACCAACTGAGCACCAGGCACCCTGACACTTCTGTTTTGATAAGAATAACAATAATGATGTTTGGCTCTATACATTTCGAAACTTGTGTCTCTTTCCTCACATACTTTTGGTGCCAGAGGTTGCAGAGTGTTTTCATACTGTGAAATGACTTTGGCCCTGGACTTGTATGTGGCCACTCTAGATTAGTGGGAACATTGAGAAGTAGTAGGAGTGTTCCTGGCCCCCTTCCTAAACTGAGATATGGTTAGCATTAACTGAGATCTACATAGATATGACTATAAACTATGTAAATGTATCTGATTAAATTCCAACTAAATATGACTATTCACAACTCAGGTTTTCCTCAGATGGATACTAAAATCTCTTCAGTGCTACAAAGCCACACGTACACAGGAGAAGAAAGTGTGAGGAAGAAAGAGGAGGTGAGAGACAAGGGAAATCCAAGGGGATAGAGAAAGTGGCCTTAATTGATTGTAATTAATGTATCTTCTTTTGCAAAATTTTGAAAAATACATGATTATGTATACTGTTGTCCCCTTCCCTAGGAAGGGCCTAGACAGATGAGGGTCAGCTCAAGCTATGTTAGCTTCTCCAAAAGCTCACTTCTACCTACATCTAGCTCATATCCTGCAGTGTACAAAAATAGTTGTATAATAAGTAGATGAATGAAGTTATACCTTTCTAGGTATAACTCTTCTTCTCCTAGCAGTTCAGATGAAGAATTTAACATCATTTTTGAAGTCACATAATTTAATAAAGTCACATTCATATTAAAAGGAAGTTTTCTGGGGCGCCTGGGTGGCTCAGTTGGTTAAGTGTCCCACTCTTGATTTCAGCTCAGGTTGTGATCTCAGGCTCTTAGCTCTGAGTCTGCTTGTCTCTCTCCTGCTCCTTCTCTCATTCTCTCTCTCTCTCTTATACATCTAAATAAAATCTTTATTGTAAAAAAACAAAGTTTCTGTTCATGGAGTTTGCTATATGCCTCAATGATCAATACTTCTAGTATAGTCCATCCTTGCTTGGGTACCATGTTTAGCATTGCCCTGGGTTTAGGCACCAAGCTGTGCAGTGATAGTCTTTCCCCAAGAAAAACTCTGCCTCTATAAGGTCCATTCTTTGTTAAAAAAATCCAGAAGAATGTGATGACTATCAGGTAATTTTTTTTCTAGATATTAAAGCTCCCTTATCTAGTTAACTTGTCAGTTCTTAAGAAGGCTAATAAGTGGTTATATAAATGCTGGGGCATGGAAAGAAAGAGAGGGATTTTAGTATTTTCTGATGGTTTTCCAATCATAATAATGCTCTGATGCTGCCTTTGACATGAGAAATACTTTTTCCAATTCACTGGAGTCAGTATTGTATAGGAGTTGAGAGTTTGGTTTCTAGAATCAGAATTCCTGGGTTCTCAATATAGTCTGCTGCTTACTTTGTAACCTTTGGCCAGTCACTTAACCCTATTATGCCATTACATTTTCATCACCTATTAAATAGGACTATTTTGAGGATCAAATGAATTAATACATGATTTGTAAGTGCTCAATAAATACTAACAATTCCTGTTGTTATGTTTGATCTTGTCTTTGACATTAACTACCTCTTGACATTGGCAAGCAATTATATTTGAGGACCTCAGTTTTTTTCATCAATAAAAGGAATAGTTAAATAATAGTTGTGATTCACAAAATGCTATGATAAGAGTAGCCTTGGATCACTATGCATAACACTTATAAAAATCATTTTGAAGTCAAAACTGTGGTGAAACTTTTTTGTTTAATAATTGAATGATAAAAGCCTACTCATTCTCTAGCATCTTAAAAAAATGAAAAATATCTAACAAGTTGCTCTCTTTCTCTTTGGATTGAAGTCTTGTTGCCTAATGAACCAAGAGCCCAAACTTTGGATTTCATTACTCTTATGATTCCAGATCCCTCCAGAGTCTCTTATCAAATGTGGCCTCATTAAGTGCAAAAAGCAATGCATTTCTCCATTAAATTGTGCTGAGCTAACTTGTGGCTGACATGAGCTCAAATGAAATGTAATCACTTTAAATTTGTTCTTATTGGACTGTAGTTGCACATCACAGACATATATAAACACATGCAAAACTACTTGGGAATCCTTATTTATCCAGGCCCTTTTCTGAGTAAGTATATGGATATCAATCCTATTTAATGAGACTCTATCAATAATAAAAACTAAATATGAAACAATTCCAATATGTTATCCTGTTTTAAGTTACCTCTAAAACTAACTCTAGTTTTTTTTTCCTCCATTGAAAAATAGAAGTGTTTATAAACTGTTTATGAACAGATTACAGAGTAATCTATACTTTTTTTTAACCAAGAATTTTGTAAACATAATTATAACTTTGGGAAAAAAGAAGACACATACTTTGTAATAATCGTTGCTAACATTTGCTGCATAGCAGAAACACTTTTAAGTTCTGTATATGTGTTAGCAAACTAATTGAATCTGTTTTACAGAGGAGGAAATAGAAGACAGAGAGACTACACAGCTTACTCAAGACCATATAGCTCGTGTGTGATAGAGCTGGATCCATATCCAGGAAGTCCAGTTTGGGTTTGTGGTTGTAAACACTAAACTACTATTATTTCTCAAATTTCTCCTGAACTATTAGGTTTCCTTAAGGTGGAAAGACACTAAGCATTTAATAGTGAGAATGGAAACCACAGAATGCAAGTTTGTATCTGGTGTATTTATGTTTTTCAGTGAGAAGGAATATGATATCAAATGCAGCCCAGTTTTAAAAGAGGGGAACCAGCTAATAGGTGGTTATAAAACTTGCCTGAGGTGATGTAGAGATTTTAGTGAGAGCAGGGATAGGTACAAGCTACTGATTGACCGTTTTTTTTTGGCCAAAGCCACTAGAGGATGTGTCTTTGCAGTGACAGCCATCAATGGCTGTAGGGGCTGTAGGGGATAGAAACAACTAGGAGACAATTAGGGATTCCAGAGGGAAGTGACAGGACATGAAATGCTCGGGGCGAAAGAGCATTGCAGGGATCTGGCTTATGGTAATAACTTCACTGGCAACTTCAGCTTAAAACAAAACTAATGATAGATTTTGAAACGGGATTCCAGAAGAATCATTCTATTCGACTCTTGAGTTCCCAGCATCCATTTTATAGAGTTAACCTAGGTTTTGCATACCTGAGGTCTTTTTTCAGAGGCAAAGACACATGGGCAACCTGCTAACTCTTCCCTAGGCTTACCGGCAGAGTGATGTTTCTGTATTTCCTTGATTTTGAAAGTGTGCTATTAAACATGGCTTTCGAATAGATCAGCAACAGTGGGTTTCAAATAGATACATGCAAAACAAGGTAAAATATCAACATAGATTAGATAATAAGAAACATCTATAATTCCACTATTTAGAAACTCCAAGTTAGCATTTTTCTTGTGCATATTTATAGTAATGACAACTTTAGGATTACACACACCTACGATTTTTTTTAAAGATTTTTATTTATTCATGAGAGACACACAGAGAGAGGCAGAGACACAGGCAGAGGGAGAAGCAGGCTCCATGCAGGGAGCCTGATGTGGGACTCGATCCTGGGACTCCAGGACCATGCCCTGGGCCGAAGTCAGGCACTAAAATGCTGAGCCATCCAGGGATCCCCTGCACCTACAACTTTGAATCTGTATTTCACATTGTATGAATGTCTTTCCAGATCATTGCGTATTTTTAAACTTTGAATTTGAAAACACCATTGAATGAGTGGATAATGCATTGCACATTGTGCTTTAACTTATTTGACATGCTTCTATTGTTGAATGATTAGATTATTTTTAGATGTTGGTTATTTTGAATAATAAGTAACACGAATCTTTGAACATTTCATTATTTTTAGTATTGTCATCCTTAAGATAGGCATAAATTTTCAAAGACTAGAGTTTAAAATGAAGCTTAAAATAAAATCTTTAATATGTATTTAAAATTTGTTTTACAGAAATTGCTTAATAATTTTTTGTTCTATCAGCTGTATGAAAGGATATCTGTTTCACCAAATCCTCATTCTCACGATTTTCTATATTTAAAAAAAAATTTTTTTATTATTTATTTATGATAGTCAGAGAGAGAGAGAGAGGCAGAGACACAGGCAGAGGGAGAAGCAGGCTCCATGCACCGGGAGCCCGACGTGGGACTCAATCCTGGGTCTCCAGGATCGCGCCCTGGGCCAAAGGCAGGCGCCAAACCACTGCGCCACCCAGGGATCCCCAATTTTCTATACTTAAATGCTAGGATATTATCATTAAAAATATCTTGTTTAAATTAACTGGCCAACTATCATATCCTATCCAATTCCCATTTCTTAAATGTTTGGCATCTGTGTTTTCTCTTTTGTAAATGAATTGTCTACTTAATTCTTTGTCTAAGATCTAAAATATTAAATGTTTGCTATTGTATGTTATGATTAAAATATTAGGAAATCTGACAAACCTGTTGAAAGCAAAACATACCAAATGCGAGTCAAACAATTTCACAGGAGTTAAAATATTTTTCCTTTACTTATGTTTATTAAGATTATTTTTAGAAGAAATGTGGAAAGATTTAGTCAGAACAAATAACATTTTTATAATATTTTATAAAACTAAGTTAGGGCAGCCCCGGTGGCGCAGCGGTTTAGCACCGCCTGCAGCCTGGAGTGTGATCCTGGAGACCAGGGGATCGAGTCCCCCTTTGGGCTCCCTGCATGGAGCCTGCTTCTCCCTCCGCCTGTGTCTCTGCCTCTCTCTTCGCTCTCTCTGAATGAACAAATAAATCTTTAAAAAAAAAAAGTGAGAACATTTAAAAACAAAAAACTAAGTTATAAATAGGGCAGAATTACAGTTTATAATTTTGGAAAAAGGGAACAGCATTCTGTATATATAGTTATATTCATGAGCCTTATATATGACTCTATGTATATAATCCATAGCTTCTGCATTCCGATAATGTGCTATAACAACTTGGGAGAGAAGACATAGTTAACATTGTCAAATGTCTTTCCCCATATCCAACCCTGATGGGTTAAACAGTCTGATGGCTTCTTTGACCCTATTCACTAAAGTAGCTTTCCATTTGTTCAAATAGATCCACAGCTTTTAAAATATGTATTTCGTTTGAACATTTTCCCCCTCAACTCTCTGGTGTCTCTTTTTCTTAAATAAATGGCATAAGTTTGCTTAGCTACAAAATTTATCTGTACTTTTCAGAAATTAATGTGAATCTTTCCAAGCCTCAGAATAATAATTCCATTTGGCTTAACTCCAGTGATTGGAGGGTGTGTGTGTGTGTGTGTGTGTGTGGTGTAGAACCAATCAAACAAACAAAAAAAAGCACAAACTGTAAGGAGAGTAATGATTTGTAGAAATCTACAGGAGGCCTTGGTCCTTGGTCCAGGAGTATTACTGCTGACAATTACACAAATACTGTTCCTATGCAATTATCCCGGCAATAACCGATAGCAAGCAAAAATTATAGAGGCCTGATGCGATTTATGCCCACAGGTTTCTATGTAGCACTTTGTTTGAATCAAAATGGCTATCTTTATTTTTTTTTTCTTTTCTTTAAAGAAAAGAGTCAGTCAACTCCTTAGGAGAATATAATTTTCTTCCATCTAGTTTTAAATGGCATTAGCACAGCAATCAGATGTCAAGGTGAAAGATAAACATGTCTGCTCCTGGGTGCATAAATGGTGAAAATACCAGGTAATATGGGTACCATCTCCCTGCTTTTGCATTTTAAATAGCATTAACCTTGTGCGGGGTAGAGTTATGATTTCTTAAACTGTTTTCTCCCTACAATGGGCAATCAGTTCCATGATTTAAAAATATACTCTGTACTTTCAAATTTTTCTATTGGATGCAAGCACATAGAAAAAAAAATCAATTTGTTTTGTTTTTCATTTTTGCTTGTGATTACTGCATTGTATTTATTTCTACAATTCCTTTAATGTCACCATTTAACTACCCTTAATTGAAAACTGCTTATGTTTACTCTTTGCCCAGGAGATTACATTTCAGGTCATAGGCAATGCATTTTAAGCAAATCAGATTGGAGGGAAAATATAGATATGGTTTTTCCTTTTTAAAGATGTAAGCGTTATGGTCAAGTGTGAGGCATGTTGAAAAGTAATCACCTATGGGTCCATTTAAGAGCTCTGGTGGCCATTTTAACAAAAATTAAATGCAATTGCAAAATGGAAGAGGGGGAAAACGTGTACCAAATCCCCCTCAAACAATCCCTTTCCATCAAAAATGACTAGAAGACAGTTTTAGTGAGGCTGCCTTTAGAAACTATGCAGACCCTGCTTGGCTCAAAAAGAAAAAGGCAGAACTGGATAAATCTATTTCTCTACCTTAATATACTGAGTGGGAAATGGATTCTAGCAGACAAATTATCTCCTTTTTTTGGAGTTTAAAAAGATGACATCTCAAAGGATTAGAAATTTGGTAGCTTTTTACATAATGTTTTATATTTTTTTAAAGGAAGATGGTGGGTATTTTTTCCTTATGTGTATTAGAAAAACAGAAACAGTGTAGTAATTTTCTATATTTAAATGCTGGAACATAAATTGCCTGATATGTGGTTATTGCTAAATAAGTTACTTCTTAGATTAAATATTATTTGGCATATTCTTGGCTTGACCTGGGCCAGTTTCACGACTATTTGGTTTATAGGGACTACACCCAAGTTCTGGTCCTAATCTAGGGATGGTTTTAAAGGGATGGAAGGGTGCTTAGCCATCTTCCTCAGGGTGCTAATTTGGCATATATGTAGCAGTCCAGTGTCAGCTTGATCTATCCATTCAATATTAGCCTGTCTCTGTGGATTTAATGAATCATCAGGAATCAGGAAGCTAATATGTTCAAAAAGGGAATCAGTTATCTTATTTATGTATATATATATATATGTAGGTAGGTATTTAGAGAGACAGAGGGTGGGGAGAGAGGTATAGAGGGAGAGGGAGAAAGAATCTTAAGCAGGTTCCAAGCCCAATGTGGAACTAATCTTATGACCTTGAGATTCATGACCTGAACCAAAATCAAGAGTTAGTTGCTTAACCTGCTGAGCCACCTAGGCACCCCTGGAATCATGATCATATTAATCATTTGTTCTGTTTAAGTACTTTGGGCCTCCTCAGCTGGGACATATTACTAATTCCATATCCTCACCTAGTTCTCTGGTTACTGTAGAGATTTCTTCTGGTACTAGAAAAACTTTTCAACTGTATTTATTTCCAAGCACTTAGAAGAAATTCTTTAATTGTGGAATTTAGTATTGAATCTCTGTAAGTCCTATTAATAGGGTGTGATTTAAATCCACAAAGTCTTAAGAGATACACAAGGTGGTTAGGGTGGGAGCTAAGCTTGTTAAGAGCTACAATCTTGGTCTCCTTATGATGTGGGACCCAGGGAGTTTATAAAATGAAGAAGACAAAAACAAAAGAAAAGAAAATAAGGTAGGTAAATTTTGCTAACTGTCATCTTTAGGTGTTAGCCTTCTGTATTTGGGATAATACTCAAGTTGTCTAAAAATACAATAATAGCCAAGGGCGGGCCTTCATTCTAATGGGACAGATGTGATCCAAACCTGGAAACCATGCACTCCTCAGTGGAGGAAGGATGTGGACCATATGGTGTGAGGTCAACTCACATCCATGAGGATGAACCCATCAGTGCTCTTTGCATTTGAAGCTGAGGACGTTGTGCTTATGAGTTATTCACATATTTGGTTGTATGTAGATAGGTAGGTGAGTAGTCCTCAACACCCTGAATTATGATACCTAGATACAGTTAAAAGTGTTCCTATTTTATTAGTATATGCCATATATATTTTCCTCATTGTTCCACCTCCTTTCTCATTTTCAGGAAAAGCAAACTAGTATTTGGGAAGAAAAGAAGCTCTGAGGATAGCTGTTCTAACATTAAAAAAAAAAAAAAACAGAATGTGGCTGATCTGTTTCCTGAATTCTTTACCTTTTCTTTTCTTTTCTTTTCTTTTTTTTTTTTTTTTTACCTTTTCTATTGTTAATCTTCTTGTCCCTTAGGAAGGCTCTCCTCTTGATATGGTAAGAGTCTGGTCACCAGAAAAGTAGAGTTTGTAACAATATGTGAAAGAGGATTTTAAGGATTTAAAAAAACTGAGAAAGGGGCATCTGGGTGGCTCAGTTGGTTGTCTGACTTGATTTTGGCTCCGGTCATGATCTCAGGGTTGTAAGATTGAACCCCACATGGGGCTCCGTGCTGGGTGTGGAGCCTGCTTATGATTCTCTCTCTCCTCCCTCTGCCCTTATCCCACCTAAAAAAAAAAAAAAAAAAAAAGAAAGAAAGAAAGAAAGAAAAGTAAGAAAAGAACTCCTGAGAAATAGTAAGACCTCAGCTTTTATAATTGCAGTTTAAAACTTCTCTTGATTCCATTAGAATTCTGGAGGGAGATTTCATATTTGTGGGAGATTACCATGATTTCCTGATTTACATGGGCTTTAAGACCCTTTTGGATCATTACTCAACTAGATGCCATTTTCTGCCAAACTTGGCAGTAGGAAGGATAGGCCTTGGGCCGCTACAGTTTGGCTTCATTTCTGATAAAGGGTAGGTCCTCAATAAAAGGCACTAAATGAAAAGCTAGCATGCAGCCCAGGTATGCTGGTGTCAAGAACCTGTGGTTTGAATGGTCAGGAGCCACTGGTTGGGGAAAAGTGACACACAGCTGATAGACTGAAGTCCAGTGGGAGTTATTTTCTGCTCAGCACTCCATTGGCAGCTGCATTTGTGAATCAACTAAGAGCAGCTTTTATTGATATGGTCACTATGCTTTCAGTTCCCATTTTGAAGTGTATCTCTTTGATGGATGTGTAAGGAATCCGCTTAGACACCTCTGACAGAAGACACCAGGAAGAAGATATGACTAGATTTTGAGCAATCCTGATTCCACAAAAGAGATGACATGGACTGCTGAGTAAAACACAGCAAGCCAGTTTGTAAAGAGACCAAGCATTATGTGACAGAAGCACCTAAGTCACTGTTCAGCCTGCTTGTCTTTGAGGGCTGGAGAGAAGGCTTCTGTCTGAAAGGAGAAAAGAAAAACTTTCCCAAGGCCAAAGCACACCAGGTTGTAAAAGCTTAGAGTAGAGATTTGTTGACCCCTTGTCCCGATCTCCCCAGCCTCATTCCTTTGTTCTTCTTGGCAAGGACCCTCTGCTAGAATTTAAGCAGTCTTCTTCACAGGTCTTGTCTATGACTTGTTCATTACTAGTTTTGAACCTTCACATAGCCATTTCTAACTTACGGAATATATTCTCTGCCTGCCATTTGTATATATATCCTATGTTTTTGCTCTACTTGAAAAATCTGGCTTAAATCAACTCTTAGGAGACATTTCATAACTAAGCTGGTCCTGCCCATGTGTTCCCTGCTTAGCCTTTCATCTGTACTTGGAACAAATGGACTTGATTTAGGCCTCTGTAATTTGTAAACCCTGTGCTGTGTTAAGTATTTCATAACCATGCATTTTGGTTACTTCTGTGTATGGGCATTTCCCCCAACTATATTGTCACTGCCTGTGGGCAGGAACGTGTTTCCTTTGCAATGTATTCATTCCTTCTCCCTCCATCTGGGGCAGTCCAGTGATTAGCAAATAGCAGGCACTAAGCAGATGTAACAGTTATAGATCCTAAAACAAGAAGTATCTCCTTCTCCTCCTCCTCCTCCTCCTCCTCCTCCTCCTCCTCTTCCTCCCTCCTCCTCCTCCTCCTCCTCCTCCTCCTCTTCTTCTTCTTCTTCTTTTTCTTCTTCTTCTTCTTCTTCTTCTTCTTCTTCTTCTTCTTCTTCTTCTTCTTCTTCTTAAGGATTTTATTTATTTATTTGAGGGTGGGGAGAGGCAGAGAGAGAGAGAGAATCTCAAGCAGACTTTGATGAGTGCAGAGCCCGACGTGGGGCTCCATCTCATAACCCTGAAATCATGACCTGAGCCAAAATCAAGAGCCAGATGCTTAACCCACTGAGCCACCCAGGTGCCTCTAAAAGAAGAAGTAATTTTATGACACTTAGAGAATGTGAGCTTAAGGAAAGTAGATAGAAATGGTGATTATATAAAGTGCTGTGTTCTGAGTATCTACTATCATCCATAACAAACTACCTGGGGACATAGCCACTTGATACAACAATAATCTGCCATTTAGGCAGAGTTTCAAAGGAACTACTTAACTCTGTTCCATGTAGAGTTCCATGCACTCTGGAGTCTGGAGGATCTACTTCTAGATTGCTTACTCAACTGGTTTGCAAGTTGGCTCTGGTTGTTGTCTGGGAGTTTAGATAGGATTGTTGGCTGGGGACCTTGTTTCTCACCATGTGGGTACTGCTATGAGGTTACTTGTGTTTCCTTAGAGCATGGTGGAGGAGTTACAAGAGAGTGGCCCAGGAGGCAGGAAGTAAAGCCTAACAGGCCAGGTAAGGTCTATATCTAGACCTAGTACAGCCTCACTTCATCAGAAGCAAATTTTATCTCTTTATGGGATAGTGTCATGGTCATCTTATAGAAGGCCACTTGTGATGGGAGTTATTATTTTGGCTATATTTGGAAAATACAGTCTGCCACAATAAAACTGTATAAAGTCACAATGCATAAAGGGAGGAAACTCCTTGAGAGTAACTTCTTAAAATCAATGATGATAGCATTTATTTATTTCTTACTCTGTCAGGCACTGGGTTAAAGGTTTATAATACACGATTGCTTATTTGATTCTTGCAATGTATGAGTTGGACACTTGTTATTGCTCCCATTTTACAGATGAAGAAACTGAGATATAAAGAGGTAAAATAGTTTGCTTAGGGTTACAACTATCAAAGCAAAGGTAGAGTGTTAATCCAAGCGATCTAACCCTAGAACTCACACTTTCTGTCTCCTATTCAGTCACTATCTAGAGTTAGAAGTTGTAATGTAGCACAGAAATGCAAGTGGCCAGGGATGTCTGGGTGGCTCAGTGGTTGAGCATCTGCCTTCAGCTCAGGGCCTGATCTCAGGGTCTGGGGTCGAGTCCCGCATCGGGCTTCCTGTGAGGAGCTTGCCTCTCCCTCTGCCCTATGCCTTTGCCTCTCTCTGTGTGTCTCTCATGAATAAATAAATAAAAAATAAATAAAAAATAAAGAAATGCAAGTGGCCATTAGTTCAGGGGTTAAGAATCTATGTTTGGGTCCATGTGCTTCTGAGGCACTTGAAGTGCCTCTGTGATTATTACACAGCACTGGTCATTTGTGTGTGTGTGTTTGCTCTTATCTAATTCCTAAAGATATGCTTTGTAAACACGTAATAAAAACACCCATCCAAAATTTTAAGTGTCAAATAAATAAATAAAAACAATGTAATTAGTCCCCTTTTTCCTAAAATAGTCTTACTCTCAAATATCTTACAGATCAGTTAGCTTCCTTCTTTAAAACCTTCAGAAACAGTCATGCGTGGTTCACACTGAGGGTGCACCTGCTTTGGGCCTTTGACAGACTTTGTCAAGATCTCAGTGACTCCATTGCAATCCTTGTAATAGTGGGTGAATTACTGACCCCTCCTCTAAGGGCCCCATTTCCTGGTTTGCAGAATAGGGTTAATGACCCTTTAAAGTTGGGAGGACAAAATAATATGCTGTGTGTAATGTACCTGGCAGTGATAGATTTTCATCTGGTGTTATTTCCTTTAAAGGTATTTTGAGTGTTGCACAGAACTGGTGCAGTAAAAACATTTCCTTCTCAAGTAGCTGCTAACCTCTAGAGGCAGGACAAATCCCCGAAGAAATCCATGTATCAAATCTCTTACATGTGGCTACATAAACAGCTCAGCTCATGTTTCAGTATTCAGTAGCATGCTAGGCTTCATATTTTCCTCCTTGTGCAAAAGCATCCTGCAGATTTAGTGCCAAGTTAAGGGATACAGAAAATCAATCCAGGCAATTGCTTCTTTACTTTCTGATCAGTTCTTCCCTGGTTATCTCCAGCTTTGAATGCACTTAATCTCTTCTGTGTAGACCAATATCCACCCCCCTCCAAGTCTTGCCATAATAAAAGGCTCAAATACTTTATGCATGTATAGAGACTTGTTAATAAAATTTCTCTCCTGTCTTCTCTAATTTGTTATTTTGTTAATAAAATCTGGGAGAGATTTTTGTTTGTGATTTATGTCCAAGAAACACTTTCATTTTAAATGTTTATAATTACTTATGTTTTTGGATGGGTGTTTTTATTACCAGTTTTCATGAGGCAGGATTTCATCTGTTATTTTTTTTTTTTTTTCAGAACAAATATGAACATGTCTCTGTGGTATCTCTTGCTTATAATGAAGGTATGATAGGTAATTCTTCTAGTGCTTTTCTCAAATGACTACCTGGGCATCTATCCAGACTTGAGTGTTAGAGAAGCTGAGGTTTGAGAGAGAAGGTTAAGGAAGAGTTAAGGGAGAAACAGACTTGTGATTGTGTCTTTTTATCTTTTTAATGTCTGGGAGACAAGGAAACCAATAAAACTTGGTTACTATTCAAAATATTTATTGACAGTGTTTCCAGTTTGGTCTCTTTCTTTATTCTTGGGGTCTTTTGTTACAGGCAGGTTCACTTCTTCAAAGCTTTGAAGATGGCTCCAAACTTGTCTTTGGCCCAAGTCACCTAAGAACACAACACTTCCCTTTTATGTGACTATTACTATTGTACTGTCACCAGCCTACAGCAGATTTCAAATTATTTTATAGTTAGAATCGATTGTCTGAACTGCCTAGTTTTCTTGCTTGCTTTCCTTTTAATTGTTTCAGCAATGCCTGCTATCCTTTTTTGTTCCTTTTCTATTTTGCTTAGTTTTTTTGTTATTCGTTTTGTATTGGAGATGTAGTGAGCCACAGGAAAAAGAAAAAAAAAAGGAATATTGATCACATCCTAATAGTTTTAGAACATTTATATAAACATTAAAAAAATCTTCATTTGACTAAAAAACATGCCTTTTATTTCTCTGTCACTTCCTTTGTGGTTTAAGAGATTTATATTCAGCTTCCTTTAGATTAGCAAGCCATGCTTTTGTCTTATGTGTTTTCATTAAAATTCACAACCAGGCAAACTTATTATTTGGATCCCACAATTTAATAAAAATATAAATGCTTTCGGTTCCCATTTTCTTCCTCATTCCATAAGACATTATAATTGTCTTATGCTGAGAATATTCACGTTTGCGTCTCAGCTGAGTTCTCTAAGACTTTCAGCAGGTAAGTTCACAGGTGCATGAATTTTACAGCATAGATAGCTTGGGCTGGGTCTGATACCCAAGCTAAGTGTAACTCCTATTGTTTTAGGTCTCTTAATGATATCCTTCCTTCAAGATAACTCTACAGACATAGACTTCTGTTGTAGAAATGCAAATATTTCAATGAATATAGAATGCATGATGTTACTGATTTGAAGTGGTCATGACATACTGGGCTAGTTCTCAACTTGCTTGCCAACTCTGAACCATTTGTAGTGGTTGCTGGAAGCACTGTTTTTCTGAAATCTCAACCCAGCTGATGGAAAAAAAAAATTGCCAGATTGATGATTCCATCCATGCCTTTCACGGAGGGAAAAGTGGTAATGGGAGAGCCATGTATTTGCCAGCTTTAATCTAGGCATTCATTATTTATTAAGAAAACAAAAAAGGGCTCCTTTTCATTTCATTTAGATGCCTCCCCTACAAACAGGATTCTACTTGAAAGGTTAACATAACTCATCCCTGAACATCAATACCTGCTTAAATAGGTATGGTAGAGTCAGGTCTTATTAAAAAGTAACAGCACATGTAGATGTTTATCATTATGAAAAGATTACAGGTTGTGAAATCTGATTTCTCAGACCCAATCTTCTCATTTTGTGAAACCAAAGATAGTCACAGACCCGCTTTACTCCTTGGCAGGAGATACCTCAAAGACTGCTGACATTTGAAAACCAGAGAAGCTGAACACTGACTCTGTAAAGAAAATACTCTAATTCTAGAAAAGAGGTGATCTGATGTGTTTGGCTGTTTTTGATGTGAAATGCTGCAAGGGAGTATACTAGGTGGTCACAGAGATGCTCTCAGTTTGGAAGCAGTGGCTTATTTGGACCTGTGTTATTTCTGTTGCGCCCTCCAATGGTAGGTCATTAGCAAGTATTTATCATTCTTTCTGCACTGTGTAAGTTAAATTCCTTTTCCAAGGCAATAGCGCCCTGAGGGAATGTTAAGGAAAAGTGGGAGAGGGAGAGGAGTAGGGGATGAAATGTCTGTTTCTATAACTTCCTTCCAGGCCATTAGTTGATCTATTAGATCAGCTTCTCTCAAACCTTTGTGTGTAACTTTCCTGGCAGAGTTGTTGAATTATGTACAGCCACTTTCAGCAAGCTGCTTAGGTCAGGGGGCTTTTCTTTGGCATTTAGTTCCCACGTACTTAAACAAAACCTCAATTTGCTAAGGTTTTTAACACTAGAAGCTTGTTCTTTTCATCCATTTTATTATTTGTTTCCATGCATTGTTATTCATTACACATCTGGCTGCAGGTTATGGCATTCTGGCTGTGTTTCACCATGCTAACCTCTGTTACCTCTCCTAGGGTTTAGGAAACAGTCCCCTCTGGATTGAAATATTAATGATCATAAGTACAACAGCAACCCCTCTGCTTTTCAAGTAATGCAATTCTAAGCCTAAGGGCAGCAGCACCAATTATAACTACGGGAATCCTATATACTCTCCCAGTAGGATCCACAGATGCACACACAGGGACTCAGCTGGGCTCTGATACTTGTAACTCGATGCTTTCTTGTGCTTTGGTGTTTTGAGGCTCTAAAAGAGAAAAATGATTCTAGCAAGGAGATTTGGTTGGTGAGGGAGAACCACTCGCAACTGCTGAGCTAGCTGTGTGGGAAATTGCCCTTAGGTGCATGATAGAGCCTCCTCACCTCTGCTTGTAATACTTAGGTGCGGAGATGAGGGAAGCCTGTGTGATTCTCAATTTCTCCTCACTCCTCTGGGCTGTTTTCACTAATTAGAATAGTGTACCAGGGAATGCAGTAGTTGATTTTATTTTTGGCTTAACTGCCACCTGAGAGACAGGCTCTCTGTGCCCCGAGACATTCAGCCCAAGGGTGAAAACACAAATGAGCAAAGATTATAAAATGGGTTGAGTCACATGGTGTAGGCAGCCTGTTGGCAGAAACGGATCCACACACCAAATCTTTGGAGGCTGACTTTTCTGCTAGACTGCTCTCTAACTTCCGACTGACAGGCCAAAGCCTTAGACTGTTAGAGGGCATAATCAGGTTTTGTAAAGGTCCATGGGTTCTCGACAGGAAGAAAGAAGAAAGAGAATGTAGAGCAGAGCATCAGGCAAGGAAAAAATGGAAGTATTTATATTAAAAAGAGAATTGTGCCAAAACAGCAGTACTACAGAAAAGGAAAGAACAAAAAGCGTTGCCAAGAAACATAAAGACAAAACATCAGGTAATTAAGTGACCAAATGAGAGTTACAGATAATCACACTTAGCATTTATTGAACACCTATCATGTTCCAGGCACCACTCTAAGTGCTGGGTATACGTTGACCTATGACCCTTGAAACCATCTTATGAGGAAGGGAATATTTTTATCCGAATTTTGGAGGTGGGGAACTGGAGGCACACAAAGTTTAAAGAACTTGCTCAAGATTAACATTATATTCTTAACCATTATTCTTCAGGTTCCCCCTAAGAGATGAAAGAGTCTAAGAAAAGGTTGGAACAGTTGCCCAGATAGTGATTGGTCCACCAAAATCAGTAGCATTTAGCTATGCAAATGAATAATGTTAACAAAAGCTCGTTGGCAAAAGGGGGCCTCAATCAATTCATGGTTTTTAAAGATTGGTTAGTTTCCTTAAGGGAATTAATGAAATTACTTTCCTTTGCATCCATTACTTAGGATTCAGCTCTGGGAATGGTGAAATGATGAGTTTTCCTTTTCCTTAGGCCATCAGTTTCTTGAATGCGATTTTTTACAGATATTCATCAATGACTAACATTTTACTGTTTTGAAGAATATTAACTGGAAACTTTAAAACGAATTTAAAAGTAAAGTTGATAGAATAATATTGAGATAAAAACTTCACATAATTGGGAGTGCTCATGATATACAAGCAATATGTCAAGCATAAGCTCAGTTTTGTTTAAAAATGTACGTATGTATGTGCACATATTTTAAAAGACTAGAAAGATACACCTCCACTTATCTCTGAGAATATAAAGGATTTCTATGTTTTTCTATTTACTCTTCTGAATTTCCCAGTTTTAAAAAATGACATGTATTACCTGAATAAGCAGAAAGGATGTTATTAAAAGTGAAAATAAGCACAGTGCTAGCATCATGTTTTAGAAATGGCTTCGGTAGATACTTAATCTTAAGTTATGAATCCTAACCAACCACCATACACCTATCTCTGCTTTTTATTTGAATTAAATCTTCTGACTTTATAAGAAAGATAGAACATTGACTTCCGAATCTAAAACAGGATTAGTCAAGCTTCAGAAGGTCAAAACGGAACCAATTCTCTATCACACATTGCAAAGAAAACTGTCAGCTCCTGTTGTAACCTTTGGGTCCTTGGAATCATTTGCTGCTTTCTTAGTGTACAGCACTCTAGTTAGAAGAAGAGCAACATGTTGTGTGAAAAAGGGAAGGAACGATATCTCAGGGCATAAATCAGCCTTATTTTAATGTGGGTTATATTTGGGAGTTGGATCTGAATTCTTGGAGCTCTTTGAGAGTGCCCACTCACTAGGAACTTGGATATATATGTACCTAGGTAGCTGCTAGAATGGACAGTGGAATCGGTGTATAGTATCTGGAGACCAAAAAACGAAACTTCTGAAAGTATTACATGTTCATGTTACCATTTTCATTGGTGGCAGAAAAAGGGAGGAAGCAAAAGGGACTAAGATAAGACTTTCAGAGGCACTTTCTGACTGTGACCATTAAGGCATGAAAACCATTGAGATGCAGTATGAAGGCTGGTAAAGGGAAAGAATTTCAGGAGAAGGAAAACTACCTTGAAGTGATTCTGGTTGGAGGGAGGGGTTATCCTCTTGGAAATCTCTCCTTCTTACAGATTGAGACAAACTTCACCAACAAAAGCTTTATCTAACTTACCTGGAGACCAAGGCCACCATGCTCTCCTAGTGATGCACACAGAAATTCCTCAGGAATGCCACTTATCCTGCTTAACTGGCCTGCCCAAACTGGAAACCCTGGAGAGAACTTAGTTAAAAACTGATGGCCCATTGAAATTAAAAGAGCAAAACAAACTGCCACAAAACAAATGAGTAAGTGATGCTTCTTTGGTTATTGAATGGCAGGCAGAACTGCTCACTGCCAGTCGTAGCTTTTGCAAGAGGCAAGGGAAATGTGTATTTCAGTTTCATTGCATGGAACTAAGAGTCCCCCTAGCTTTCCTTTTGCATCCAGAGCACAAAAATTATAGATTTAGCACATGCTTTGTGGCTAACCGCTCGCTTCTTGGGCAGGAGTACCAATAATCTTGCCAAACACTTGCTCTGATGGGGCTATGTCGTCTTTCCTTGTTCATTGCCTGCTCACCATCCTAATCTCTTCTAGCAAAACAGATTTATGCCAACTGCAAAAATAATAAAAAAGTAAATATTTTTAACCAGTGTAGCAATAAATTAATTTCATGCCTATTCTAAATGGCACTGTTAATAAAAATAGAACTCTTCTAGTGCTTGAGAATAACTGTATAGAAGATGTGATTTTGCTGGCTTTCTCCTCGGGATGTGACATTGCTCACAGCTCTTCCCAACTGCTGCCAGAAGCTGTGTCGGTCGTTGGTTGTGGGTGCTTAACAGCCATCTGGAAGGAAAGTTGGCATCACCTAGTAGAAGGCATAGCTCAAATCGAGGGATTGTAGCTGCCATCTCAGTTAGTAAACACTGTAGTTTCCCTGCTGGATTGAACATCTACTCCAAATTCCTGATGGGAAGAGAAAATCAAGGAGGGATGAGGATAAGCATCACCTGAATGCTTTGCTGACTGGCAATTAATTCATTAAGGCAGGAGTTTTTCTTTTATCTGGAACTCAAAGCAGGTGATGTGCGTTCTATTTTCATTCTTAACCTTATTAATAGAGCTAGTCAGTTGCTGCTCCTGCTTAGAAAAAGCATGTGGGCTATTTTCTTTAGAAACCAGAATTTGAAAGAGTTTTTACTGGAAATAAATGAAAGAACGGGAGGCATAGGATTATTATTATTATTATTTTTTATTTACTTGATAATTTAGTTGCCAGTGCTGGGAGGCATGGGCAGTCATTCTATTGAATATTTTTCTATTTGCTGGACTGGGGTCCACTCTGGGAGTGGACTTTCAGAGTCTCCTTAAAGTTTGGATTAGAGATAGCAAGCAGTAGAAATAAAATAGGAAACTTTTGTTGAGAACTCTTGCCCATCTGATCACCTCTGGTTTATAAAATGGTACCTCAAAGGAGTTGTGACCTGGTGTATTTTTTCTATTGATTATTCTGAGAGACCTGGAGAATGAGGATGAATAAATATCAGCCACTGTCATCATGGATAGTTCCTTTCAAAACCAGCAAAATGTGCTTTTATTGTCATTAGAGTGTTCATTTCTTCTCTTTCAGGAGTATTTCCCAGGGAAGAGTTTGTCTTTTTTTTTTTTTTAATTGAAGAATAATTGACATATAATACCGTATCAGTTTCAGGTGTACAACATAGTGACATAGTGATTTGATAATTATATATATTATGAAATGGTCACCACAATGTCTAGTATCAGCTGTTGAAAGTTCGTCTTATACCCATATTTTAAACATGCATGCAGAATGGGATCCTGGCATTTTTAAAGCCAAAAATACCAAGCAGAGCATCAGACAACAGAAAAATTGAAATGTGGGATCCAGATTGGCCACTTAAATCTAATTAAAGAGCTCTGGGTTCAGTTGGTATGTTTAGGTGTTCCCATCAAATATTTTAAGTAGTAAGCTGGCATTATCTCTTGGCCACGGTTGCATTTTACCTGAGTTTTGGGAGAAATAACTTTGCAGTGGGTTTCCATTTCTAAGGCCATAGCTTGATGGATTGTACGGGTCACAAATAAATTTTTAAAAACCGTTCTTTTGGTTCATTCTTCTCTCTCAGATCTCACTGTAGCCTAACTCCCCTCTTTAGATTAGGGATGGAGGATTCCTTGTATGCCTTAAATTTTGACATATCCCTTGAAATTTCTATTGACCACTCCTAACTAGGTGGGATAATGCCAGATAAGGCCTCCATAGTCAAGAGAACCCAGTTGTTATTGCTTCCTTCTTGGCTGCTTTGATTTGCAAGGAAGCATAGTATTGTGTTTTCCGAGTCTCCAATAGACACCAGCAAAAAAGCTTTAATCTCTTTAGTTTTGGGGCACCATTTCTTCTCCTGATAAGTCAGGCACCTGACCATATGGAATCACTAGAAGCTTCTCTATGTGACTGCACTGTGATACTTTCTTTTGTATGACATGAAATTGTTCCTAAACTAAACCTGTTGCTTAACTTTAGTTGAATGGATAGAGACCCATTACTCAGATTATTTCAAACAAAAGGGTAACTAGAGTCAAGATCTATGGCCCCAAATTTCAGTGGGAACATTGTGAGAAATTTGGCTTCTCTGTTGACTAGTTGGTGACTTCTCTCCTACATTGACATCTCTGATGGAAGCGTTGCTTTTCTCTTACCTCCATTATACCTGCCTTGTTAACTGGTTTTCTTAACTAATTATCTGGTCCCTTATAGTTTAAGCTGATGCCAAGTATTATGGTTCTAACTATGGTTTCAGCTTTTCTATATAACTGTTAAAAGTCTTTTGAGTTTTCCAGAAACTATTTCGTGAGAAGCCCTATTCCATTTTTATTTTAAATAGGAGGTTCTTTCATAGGTCAATTGCTAAGCTTAAATTACTTGCCTTTGGTTCATGTTTCCACCTCTGATCAAATCAACTCTGGCAGACGTCTTAGAGTAAATATTGGGCCTGGGAATTGTGAGCAGGACATTTCTCTATGGAAGATGCTGTGGGCAGTTTCTGAATGACTCACACCTGTGTATCTGATGTGCCATTTTTGGATTGTGTCTGTTTCTATAGAACCACTGTAGGGGATCCCTGGGTGGCTCAGCAGTTTAGTGCCTGCCTTCGGCCCAGGGCGTAATCCCAGGGTCTCGGGATTGAGCCTGATGTCAGGCTCCCTGCATGGAGCCTGCTTCTCCCTTTGCCTGTGTCTCTGCCTCTCTCTCTCTCTGTGTCTCTCATGAATAAATAAATAAAATCTTAAAAAAAAAAAGAACCACTGTGAGTCAGACATACATGGAAAGATAAAGGAGGAACAAACTTTCTTGTGTTCTAAACTTGGATGTTTTTATTTGTGTTATGTTTTGAATGACTCTTAAGGGAAAATGTGAAATTATGAAACAAAATACTGAAATACTGTGATTTATACAAAATCTTTTCAAAATCTGTTGTTCTTTTTGTCTTGAATATTCAATGTCAGTAGGTTGAAACCTGTATATTTCTCTGAGAATGGACCATATTTGCTGCTGTCTGAGGTTACCTTGTACTAGTCAGGCTATGTAGAGTATGGTGTTCATCATAAATATCTAAATATAGTTTAGTTCAAGGAGAACATATGGCTTTTTGGTGTTGCTCAGGACATGACTTGATTGGATTAATTTCAATTGTACACTTTTTTGTGTGTGTATAGCACTTAACAAAATTACAGACAGTTTGAGTTGGGAATGGCCTTCCATTATCTAATCCAGTCTTTTCATATTTATAGGAAAGGATTTCTCCAAAAACAGATAATTAGTGGGAGTGTGGAAATTAGAAGCTACATCTTCTGAATTGTAGGTCAAGACTTTTTCTAATGTTCCGTGCTATTTCCAAGGATGTATAAAACATATGGCTTTAAAATGATACTCATCAAGAGCCTTTTAAATACAGGTAAATAGATTAAAGCAAGTTATGTAGATACTAGAAATATCTAGAAATATCCTGAGGATGGTAGAGACCTCTAACACCTAAAACTGGTTCTGAACCAAGATGCTGGGCTTTAATTTCCTCAAATGCTTTCAACATTGAAAATTTCCCTTGTTTCTTTTGGAGACCCAATTTCTTTTGGAGACCCAGTGTTTCTTTTGGAGACCCAATTTCCTTTGCCAATGAATAGGCAAACAGGAACTAATAATGTACTTTCATTAGCCACATTGTCCTCTCTGATATTATGAATTTCTTTATCTGATGCTCTGTGCAAATGTTTTAGATGATAAGTTTTTACACAATGCCCTGCATAGCAACTTTTCATGAAGATCCATAAAGAAAACGCTATATTTTGTAGTCTATGTTAATGTAATGAGAAAAACATTTTATTTAAGTTCCTCTCCACGGTATTATAACTGCTTAACTCTGAGTCTGTATTTTGTGTAGATCTACAAATTTGTGGTTTAGATTAAATAATAGGTCATCAAATATCTCTTCCATGAGGTCTAAAAGAAAGTTCACTTCCTTAGCAAAATCCTAGTTTTAACAAGATAAATGTTTATTGAATCAGTGCTAAAATATTCTGTGAAGAACCAAGTAGACTGCTGGTACTTGAGTTCCAGGTCAATTATAGTTTAATGGAGGACTTTTTGTTTGTCTTGATATGGATAATAATTTCTAGTAATAGAGAACTTTATCTACTTCTAAGCTAATACTGAATGCAATGTTTAACGTCTTTGTGTTTGTACCCTGACCCATTTCCTGAGAAAACCAACAGGTAGTTGATAATAAGAATTTCAACTTACAAATGCAAAAGGAATTATGGAATTAGAAAAAAAATCTTAAAAACTCTTAAAATATTGGTCTTTAAAAATAGAAGCCTATGGCTTCTAAAACTATTTTGATAAAATTTGTGGGAACATAGACTAATTAATGGATTAGGGTGACAATTCTTGAACTCACTGATGAATCTTAATCTCACAAAATTTGGGACCAACTGGCATTATGTGCATCCCAATTGGTGCCACGGGATATATGTATCATCCCCTATGTGTATTTTGCCAAAAATAATTGAACCTGAATTTAAATAAGCCTCTAGGTATAGCAACCAGTTCTCCAACAAATAAATGGACTGAGAAACAAATGGTGAGGAGGAACAGATGTAATGGATAGACATTGCTAGGATCCTAATTCAAACATATCACTGTAAGAAGACATTTGTATTTTTATGAGATCAAAGAAAACTGAGCATAGACTGGGTATTAGATTATGCTAAGGAATATTTATTAATGTTTTTAAGTGTGATAATTTTCTTGTGGCTATTTTAAGATATCTGTTAGAGATACATACTGGTGGATTTACATGTGAAATGATATGATGTCTGGGACTTACCTTAAAAGAGTGATAAACAAACAAAGGGTGGGAAGGTAGATGAAATGAAGAATGGTGTATTATTGATAATTTTTGAAGTTGGCTGATAGATCCATGGGAGATTATTATGTTTTTGTCTCTGTTTTTGTGTATGCTTCAAGTTTTTAAAAATAAAAATAATTACAAAATAAGCCAACAAAGGGAGCTATGTCTTTATCCCAGAATGTGTGAGGTTTTTAAAACTTAAAAATCTTAGCTTTGGCTAAAATCAAATCTTTGACTTAGCTTTTGATTAAAATCAGAACTTAGCTTTGACTTGGTAAGAGAAGTAGATATTCTTCAAGTTCGCACACTATTCAAGACTGAAGACTGACAACTTACCCCCTAAGATACGCCTGGTTTAGATACTACTTTGCTATTTTACTGGTTGTGTGCCTGTGGGCATTAACCCTTCTGAGTCATACAGTTAGCATCTGTGTTATGAAAATAATAGCATCCACAGTACACGATTGTAATGAGGTTTAAATATGAAAATGTATGTGAAACACCTGGTATGGTGCCCAGCATGCACTCACTCCTCAATAAATGAAGCTGGTGCTGTTTTTGCTTCATTTAACAAAGACCAATTAAGTGTCAGGTATGTGCCAGACCTGTGCTAAATCTAGGGAATTTTTATGAAGAAAAATATATGGCATCTGCCCATGAATGGTTCTTAATTTATTAGATAAGTTAAATCCCAGAAGATTAGTGTTTTGTAGGTGTTAAAGAGTCAAATATCAGCAGTTTCGTATGGTTCAACTTGATAACTGAAGTGAGATATAATCAGAGAGGTAGGAGGTTGCAGTGGTTAAGATGACTGAGTCATGTATCAGACTGGGCTTGGACCTTGGTTCTGGCATGAACAAATTGTGTGATCCTGAATAAAGTCACCTCTAGTGCCTTCATTCATGGTCTGTAAAATGGAGATATATATAATAGTACTTACCTCATAGGATTGTTATGGGGATTTCACATAAAATACAGACAACAACACTTAACATGGAAAGCCCTTATATTATTGTCATTAGAGCATGTCCAAAGTGATGTGTGAAGACATTCAATTATGAGAGGTGTGTGTAATCACATCAGGTGCCAAGGGTGCTGGTGCTGAGAGGATGATAGAAAATTTCACAGGGAAAGTGTGACATTTGAACTTTACCAGGAAGAAGGGGCCACTCAGGCAAAGAAAATTACTCTAAGGACATTTTAGGCAAAGGGCCTGGAAATAGAAAAGGAGAGTTTCAGCAGCAGAAGGGAGTGGTGTAGGAGTAAGGTTTAGAATGTGTGTCTGGAGGAGGGAGAGGGGGCTGCACATGAAACTCACTTATTGGTGGCCTGGGTGGGTTTATATCTTGACAATTCAGTTGCAGAAGGAATCATATGACACTTTTACCTAGAATAGTGACAGTAATGTGGTGATTAGTTGGAATGAAAAGAAGACTTGCTAGAAGCCTATAAAAATAGCCTAGAACCTTGCTTTTCAAAGTGTGCTTCCTGGACCAGCAGCATCAGTATCTCCAAGGATCTTTTGGAAATAGGAATTCTTGGGCCCCATCCCCAGAACCTGAATCTTAACAAAATGTGCAGGTGATTCATGAGCACATTGAAATGTGATAAACCTGGTCTGGAGACAGCCCAGGAGAGCGTGGCTAGGCAGGGACAGTAGAGATGGTAAGCAGAAGACAAAGACCACTAACAGATACATTTAAGCGGTGAAACTAAAAAGATTTGACTGATAAGGTCTGGGGGTCGAGGAGAAGGTGGTTGAAGAGGATGCACTGAGAATAAAGCTGTGATTCCTTATTAAAATTTCTGGATGGATGATTGGGAATGCAGAAAAGGGGAAGTGTTAGGGAACAAAGGTGAGAAAAAGAATTCATTTTATGGCATGTTGATTTTAAGCAGCCTGTGGGACATAGAAGATCCATAAAAAATGGACTGAGGAAAATGAAGTTACATTATTAAGAAGAAAATCTGAAGAAAGTAGTTATCTTAACGTCAAGTAAGAATCCAATGATGACAAATGCTAGACATATCCTCTCTACTGTTCTTCTATAAAAGAACAAGGGCACATTAGAATTGGTTCTCTAGTGTGCATTAAATACTCTGAAAAAATTTTGAGCTTGTAAAGTCGAACATTCCTGGCTCCTCTGTTAAGTTTAAATGCATAAAAATAAAACTGTAAGACACAACAGAGCTTGATAATTTGTACGTAATTCTCCCATGTAGACTTGGCAAGAATTCAGGATCTGGAATTTGGAGAGGTTAGGGACTCCTGGTGATTTCTTGGCATCAATGTTAGTGGATTTTCTTTTTTAAACTTGGTTTGGAAGGATGTAGAGAATTCAGATATCTGAGTTCACTATCTGCTGAGTTTCAATGAAATGCTACCCAGGGGTAGGTTTGAGAGGTTATTTAGCCAGATTGTAGAATCTCTAAATATGCAATCACTCTCCCACCCAGAGTTACTGGGTTTAGCAAATAAAAATAAAGGACTCCTAGTTAAATTTGAATCTCAGATAAATACAAACAGTTTTTTAGTATAAAATATTAGACCAAATATTGCATGGGATATACATATACTAAAGAAAGAGTCACTATTTATCTGAAATTAAAATATAAATAGATGTCATGTATTTAATCTGGCAACTTCCCCTAATGCCCTAGTTATAACAAAGAGTGTATGTATGCATACACATATACATATATATTAGTGTTTAAGGGCTGACCTGAGGATATTTCAAGATGTTCTGTGGAAATATATAACATTAATTCATACAAACATCTATATATCCAGTTTGGAGGAAAAAAAGCAGAACAGGTTGGCCAGGAACATTGTGTCATAGTTTTTCTTCCTGTGCTTATGATAAAATTACTAGTTTATTTTTTTTAACCCCTGCATACATTTTAGAACTTTGTTCCATAATGTTAATACAGCATTTAGTGGAAAGATAGTCTATAATTAAGGCATAAGTTTTCAAACAAACTGCAGATGTAGAGCTGCAAGGGTAGGCTTGATGCTTGGTTTGTAAAGGAGACTCTGATGTTAAACAGATGTGCTTCTACTTAACAAGACGATGTTGAAAATAAATCCGTATTACAGGTAGCATCTGAATATATATAGAAATCTCTTCAGGGGATCCCTGGGTGGCTCAGCGGTTTAGTGCCTGCCTTTGGCCCAGGGCATGATCCTGGGGTCCCAGGATCGAGTCCCACATCAGGGTCCCTGCATGGAGCCTGCTTCTCCCTCTGCCTGTGTCTCTGCCCCCCTCTCTCTCTCTGTCTCTCATGAATAGATAAAATCTTAAAAAAAAAATAAATCTCTTCAGTTGGGTCTGGTTTTAGAAATTTTAAGTCATGGATCTATGCTAGGTCTGTTTTTCCCAACTAAATTCACTAAATATGTCAGACAGAAAATGTGATTAAAAAGTAGTTGGCAGTACAAAGTATTACGGGACAACAGAGAAATAAGGCATTAATTCCATCAAGGATTATTTGACAAGGTCTCACAGAGGGTGTCAGACAAGCATCTTAAAATATAGGATTAAAAAAATCTTTCTAGTATGTTATTTTTCTAAATAATAAGGGAATATATGCATAAATTTTATAAAGCAGGCAGAAGCCTATAAAAGCAGCAGAAAACGATTATCCCAAATTCCAAGAAATAGAAATACCAATATTATTTTGACATATTTCCTTTCCGTCTTTTTCTGATTTTTTTACATAATTAAGATTGTGTATGTAATTTTCTGTCCTGCTATTTCACTTACCATACATCTTAAATATTTCTTTCTATCATTAAAAACTGTTAACATTGTTTAACAGGTAACCAATAATCTGTTATGTGAATAATGGTTTTTAATATAATCCCCTAACTTTGGGTTTTTAGGTACCTTTGGTAGTCTTCTTTTTCTTTTGCTATTATAAAATATATTGTCATGCATTTAAAAAAATCTATAGCTCTGATTATTTCTAGGATTTAAAGTAGAATTATTGGGTTACTGGTATAAAATAATATTAATCATCTTGACACACATCCTACCAAACTGCTTTCTGAATAGATTGTCCCAATTTAGACTTGAAGTGTCAACAGAAAGGACGAAAGGGAGCACTGGAGGACAGAGGTGGAAAGTGTGGTGTGTAGTCAGCAGCAAGGAATACCCAGATTTGTTTGGAACATAAGGCATGAGTGATGGACAGGTGAAATCAGGCTAAAAGGGTAGTTTAAAACCAGATTACAGGAGATCTTAAATGCCAAGCTATGGCAGTGAGCCTTCCTTTTACAGGCAATTGTAAGCCACAGAAGGCTTCTAAGTAGAAGAATGCCATGACTTTAGAACTTTCTTCCAGTTAATTATAGGTTATTAAATGTCTCTGAACTTTTGGATCATGCCCAAATAATATTTAAGGTCATCAGCTATCAAAATTTGAATGTCTGGAAATAAACTATGCCATTGGCTCATCATGTTTAAAGATATCATTGACATTTACCTTATTGAACATAAATTGATTTTTACACACTTCTGTCAGTGACTGCATAAAGCACCTGGAAGGTAGAGAGTGCTAGGTCAACTTTATGTCATGGGAACCTTTTAATGTGTACTCCAGTGGTATATAGAACTGTGAGTGTTACAAGGATTTATTGAGGATTTAAGTTGTTCCGAGGACCTTCTTGTTTAATGATGTGCCCTGTAACCATTCCTGGCTCCGACCAGGACTGGCAGAGCAAAAATGCTATAAAAAAGTCAATTCGGGTACATATTGTCTATTTAAAATCAGGTGCAGTGAACTTTTTTCTCCCAAGAGTTTCTGTTTCTCTATGACACTACATGTTTATATGAAATATTAAAGAAATAAATTACTCAAATATCCAGATTTATTTTACACATTGTTGGCAAAACTGGGTGATTTTATTTTCTCCTATTGCACAGATGCTTTCATGGAGTATGAAAGTATGGACTCAGATTAATGTTGCTCAGTCTGGTCATGGAGGGTGTCTCTTTCTGAAGGAAAGAGATAGAATCTGTTAACTTCTTTTGTATGAGTATATGCCCACAAAAAGGAAGACGAGACACTGTCTGACTTTGGCAATCACACGATTCTTCCATGGGTTGTTTTCCTGGTGTCGTTGTGTCACATAGACTGGGGCCGGGAGAATGCAAGCTTCTAAATTTGGAATCTATTTAAACACTGAAGGTTCTGAGTTTCAAATTCAACTTGATCTTTTCAGCCTTTGGATTCTATCTCCTGCTGTCATAACATCACTCCTCGATTCAAAGGGGAAAAAAAAGAGATTCATAGCACCTCAAATAGAGCTTCTCGGGCATGGCCGAGCGTCAAGTGTAAATGAATCAGAAAACCGAGCATTAACTTTTACTTGAAATAGATAAGACTTTAAAAAATAGGGATAAAATTGCATTGATGGTTTGAAATAGCTATTCAAGTATTTTATGGCACTTACGACCAGACATGCTTGGTTAAGAGCGTGGGGGCACTCCTTCCACGTTACAGCAGTCACTGGAGACGTTTTGTTAAATCTAAAATGTAAATAGCCTCTTCCTTTTATACTGTGCTTGACTCTGACATTAATGCTATATCATTTAAGTGACTAAAAGAGTATTTCTGACCAGGCTTTCTAATTTTGTCATAAAATTTTGTCCAGAATGAATTTTTGCTTAAAAGGCCAACCATTTAATACATTTTTCTTTTGGCCAATTTAAAGCAAATAAATCAGGTCAGTTCTTCTTATGACACAAAGGGGGAAAGTGATAAGTTTTCTTCAGACTTTTTAATTTTTTAATTTCTACAACTGGAATGTCTCTTCTTTCCTTTAAGTACTAGCTGACAGGTCATTAATCCTTAATGTGGATTTATACCTCTGGGTATTTTGGGGAGAAAACTCATTAAAATTCTTTTGTTTTATGTGTAACTGTCCTAATAGAAATTTGGAGTTCATGTTTAGAATTTGTTAAAATGGATAGAAAGCATAGAAATACTTTTAAAAAGACCTGAAGTACATGAAATTACTTCTACCTATAGTCAATACTATCACTATTCCTGAATGTCTGCTGCTTTTTACAGAAAGAGTGCAAGTTCTGGATGTTCACATTTTCAATATGAATATATTTATTCTTTTTGCATTATCTGGGTTAGCTTTTGGATTTAATATAATTTTCTATAGTGCTTTCCTATATTTCTGAAAAGCACTGGATATTTTTGTCTTTATAACCAAAGGTGAGGCATTAGGCAGTCATCCTGCTTTTATTTTTAAGGGAATTGGCTCTTATTGGTGAAGGTTGGCTACCATGGCTTTATGTAGGCAGTGGGGAATGTTTTATTGACACTGGTAAATCTTTTCTGCATTGTATTGCCACTTAATATCTTCCCCTTATTTCCTCTTTCTCCCCTTCCCTCTCTCCTCTACTGGATGTTTGAAAGTTTTCTAAATGGAAAAGAACTTCCACCAACAAACTTACATTTCCAGTCTCTCTAGAAATATTTTAAAATCTGTAAAAACCTCCCTAAGATCTAAATTGGGGAATGGGATACACCCTTTCCTCATTGTCCAGAATAGCTTCTCTTTCTTTTTATGTTCACCATTGATGGTAATACCAGAACTCATCAAGAAAGACATGCTTTTGCTCTTTACCTTATTTTTCCTAAATAAGTGCACCAAGTTCTTCCATAATCTAAGCTACATTCTTGGTATGCATATGAAATCTTCATTTCTTCAATCCATGTGCACACATTGAACATCAGCTCTGGTTTGAGCCCAGTGTTGGGCACTGGAAATATAATAATGGACACAGTAGTCACTGTATGTGCCCATGAGATGGGAGTGGGAAGGATGGGGAAAATGAGAATTCAGCACTATTCAATTTGTCCCAGGAGAAGTAAAACTTGCAGTTGTGTTAAGAGCTACCAATGAGATACATAGTGCTAAAGTATATAATGGGAAGAACTAATTTCCACTGAGGTCTTTCCAGGGAGAGAAGGCTTCCTTGAAGAAATGACTTGTAAACAAGGATGTGATGATGGACATTCTAGGCAAGGTAAACCACAGAATAAAATGTTAGAAGTATGTTTTTTGAGGACTGAAAGAAGCTGGAGCAGAAAACATGAAAAGGGAGTCTTGTCAGATGAAGCAGAGAGTTATATTTGGACCAAATTACACATGACTCTATAGTCATGTTAGTGATTTTTATCTACAGTGCATAGTCAAAAATAAAAAGCCATAGAAGATTTTGAAAAGGGGAGAGACAAGATCTTTGTTTTTACAAAGATCAGTCTGGGGCAACCCCGATGGTGCAGCGGTTTAGTGCCGCCTTCAGCCCGGGGTATGATCTTGGAGACCCGGGATCGAGTCCCGCATCGGGCTTCCTGCATGGAGACTGCTTCTCCCTCTGCCTGTGTCGCTGCCTCTCTCTCTCTCTCTCTCTCTCTCTCTCTCTCTCTGTGTGTGTCTCTCATGAATAAATAAATAAAATCTTAAAAAAAAAAGAGAAAGATCAGTATGATTGTCAAGGGGAGTACAGATTAGAGTCATGGCAGTATGTGTGTTGAAATCTGTGTGGGGTCATTTTAATGGCCCAGGGTGGTGGTAATGGAGTATAGAATGGGTTTAGGGGATGTTGATGGATTCAGTAAGGGAGGTGACAGAGAGGATGCTATCCAGGATAACTACCAGGTGTCTAACTTGCTCTCTATGTGAATGGGGGTTGTTCTGCAATGAAATACTGTCCTACTCTTGGGTTCATTATATCTTGAACCCCTGTAGGGTCAGAGCTGTTTCTGAAGTGAACTAATAAGCTTGAATATTAATCAATTCTGTTCTGTGATGTTCCCTTCTTACTCTGAATGGCCTTTACTGTTTCATGGTCATAATTTACAAATATTTACTCAAGTATTTAAAAATTCTTTCAAAAAACAGTGTCAAAGAAAATGCAAATAGTGTTATTATTAGAACTTTGAAATGATAATTATAGTAATGCTTGTATTAGTCAAGAATGCTAAAAGCTCAAATCCCCCCCTGTATTGTTTAATGCATTTGCATAACATGAAGGTAGCTGAATTATGAATTTCCATAACAAGAATAATGAAAAAAATCAACTTTTGCAGTTTCTAAGCCTCTCATTAATTTTTTTATGTAAAAGAAAAGTTCATTTATCTATACATTTTGTTCTCAGCTATGCTAGAGGGTTAGGAGGAAGTAAGACTAGGTTCAGAAACTTGAGAATTATTCCAGGGGCACATGTCCTCTCCTACTATCACTAACCTCTCTTCTGCACCTTTTTCCAAAATCAGTAGTCACAATCTTTGCTGTGGTGTTTGGGGAGTATGTGAGTGCGGTCTCATTAATTGCTCCAGTGTTCTTTCTGATTTTTCCATTGCTAGTATCAGAAACTAAGTAACATCCCCTCCGTGGCCTACCCTTTCATCTATCCATCTGTGATTCCATCCATAGATCCCAATAAACATTGATTTTAGAGCACATCTGTGCATGAAGCTCTGTGCTAGTGACTTTGGAGAGAGACAAAGTCCATGGCAACCGGACTGGATGGCTCCCAATGTTCCTTGCCTCTTGGTATCCTGCCCTGTTTAGTCTCCTCCCACAGAGAACCAGGATGTGTTTGTTTGTCAGATCAAGTGTGACAGAGGTGATGATATGCAATTTCCAAGGCTTGTTTTTAAAAGGCATTTTATCTTCCATATTTTTTTCTTGGATCTCTTGTACTGAGGGTAGCTAGTTGCCATGTTGTGAGGACATTAAGCAGTCCTGTGGAGGGGCCCAGGTAGAAGGGACTGAGCCATTATTCAGTACCAACTTGTCAGCCATGTGAGTGAGCTACCTTGGACATCTTATGCAATATTATGAGAAATTCTGAGACAGAAACACCCAGCCATATCACTCCCAAATTCTTTCCCCACAAAAACTATGACAGATAATAAATGCTTCTTGTCTTAAACCACAGAATTTTGAGGTAACTTCTATTACTTCAAAAGATTCTGATACTGGTCCCTACCATCATATCATACTTCCTGTGTAGCAGATGATGGTAGCATTCACTGAGAAGTGTTCACTTATCAGCCATATCCCAGTCAATAATAAAGAAAGCTCAACCATAGCTTCAGCACATTGAGATTTAGCTACAATGTGAGATTTTTGGAATTAAAAACATACATAGATAATAGTGATGACTTGGGTTTTTATAGCAATTTACTTTTGCAGTTTACAAAGTGCTTTGACACAATATATATAACTATAGCTCTCTGAAGATAGTGAGGATTTCAGAAGAGGAGCTACTTACTACAACTGCATTGAGTATCCACTATATGCCAGTCAGTGCACTAGGTACCGAGATCATAGAAGAGCTCAAGGCAGGGCAGCTCGGGTGGCTCAGCGGTTTAGCACCGCCTTCGGCCCAGAGCATGATCCTGGAGACCCAGGGTCAAGTCCTACGTTGGGCTCCCTGAAAGGAGACTGCTTCTCCCTCTGCCCGCGTTTCTCCCTCTCATGAATAAATAAATAAAATGTTTTTTTTTTTTTTTTTTTAAAGAAGAGCTCAAGGCAGATAGAGATTCTGAAGAGGGCTGAAACACTCAGATTATTACAAGAGTTATGCTTGCTGCCAAGGTTTAAGTACAAGTTCCTATGAAGGCATAAAAGAGGGAAGCCAAGGTAATATGAAGGTAAAGGAAAGTTTCTCTGAAGATGCTATAGATCATTTGAGACTTACAAGATTCAGGGAGTTATCCAAGGGAAAAAATGTAGTAGGTAAAGGTGAGGCTAAATATTCTGGGTATAGAAAGTCCTGAGTCAGAGTAGCGTGCTTTGTTTGAAAAACTGGAAGTAGTAACATATGGATGGAGTAGGACAAGGAAAAGGACAGATGGTGCTAAACCAGCTATTCATTACCGTAGACCTGTAGTACCACATGCTTATATGAGTTAAGGAGAGTCACCTGAAATGAAGTGCAAGATTTTATGTGACTGAACTAGAACTTGAACTTAGGTTTTCTTTCCACTCCTTTCATTTTATAGCACTTACTATTTCTTTATTACAGTATCCTTGACAGACTGCAAGCAGCCAAATACCTATTTTAAAAGAGAGGAAGGAAATAAGATTCAGTGAAGGCAAGGAGAGACTTACCTAAAAACTATAACTCATCTGTGATAGAACCAGTAACTTGGATGTTGGTCTAATGCTCATGGAATTCAGGCTTTATGACTCAAAATTCAGTATGTAATTCACCTTATCCATTTGATTTAATCTGAATCATATGGTTGTTTCATTTGATTGTGAGAAGCATCTTTAGTTCTGTTGCAGAGGTTGGATCACTACTAGGTGGCTATTAGAAAACCTAAAGGCTTGTCTGTTTATAGCCTGCCCTGTCAACCTCCTTTGGGGCTTCTAGGGATGACCTCGAAGGGAGTTGGACATTTGTCAGCTTTGAATGCCCCTAGCTTCTGTATCTATAAGGAGTGGTAGCCAATTCTCATATCAAAAATGACTTCTGGGCAGCCCAGGTGGCTCGGCGGTTTAGCGCCGACTTCAGCCTGGGGTCTGATCCTGGAGACGTGGGATCGAGTCCCACATCGGGCCCCCTGCATGGAGCCTGCTCTCCCTCTGCCTGTGTCTCTGTCTCTCTCTCTCATAAATAAATAAAATCTTTAAAAAAATGACTTATGTATTTGTCATCTGGAACAGTGAGAAGAGACAGTTGGGAAGAGTCTATGCTATTCCACAACTGCTTTGTCCAAGCACTGAAAAATGTAAAATGGGTGGAGATTGTTAGTTAAAAAATGAGTTCCTGCGGCATGTTTCACTGAGGAAGGAGTGCATAGGATAAGGACTCATGACCTTCCACATAAGAGAACAGAAGGAAAATACATAAGAGTCCCCAGTGACTGCTAGAGAATGGATATGGGTGAAGGATGGAGCTGATTGAATATGGAGTTTAGAGGAGGAAGTCACAAGGTGCTATTATTAAGAGTTTATATTTTCATTGTCTATGACACCTTGAAAGATTGAAGGGACAGAGAAGGAGAGAAAAGAAGGTTTTGCATGGGGTCTTGCATTTAACTAACATGCACCGATTTATTCCTGGCAGATAAAGATTAGGAGACCAAGGATTCTTGAATTACTAACCAGGGATTCCTTCTCTAGGCAAGGCGAAGCTATTTTTCTGCTTGGAGATTAGAGGACTGAGAGTAGGAGACGGGCTGATCCTTGGAAAATTGCAAAGCTGCTGAAGAGGCAGCAGCTGAACATATTTTCCTTTTATTTTTGAATGTTGCGATGTCTGAAGAAAAAGATATCAGTCATAGAACTGACTGGCAGTGATCCAGCCAAACCTCTGGATAGCTTAGAATTCTGGTGATTGGCATTTGAGTGAAGTTCCCTGACATCCAAGCTGAATCTGCTTTATTCAAGCAGGCTGACTTGTGCAGGTCATTTTTCCCCCCTTCTTGTGGGGAGGGAGCAAAGTAGCTATGCATGATCATGGGCCCTGTTTGGCTTCTCAAGAAATTAATTAGGGGCACCTGGGAGGCACAGTGGTTGAGTGTCTGCCTTCGGCTCAGGTCATGATCCCAGGGTTCTGGGATCAAGTCCCACATTGGGATCCCTGCAAGGAGCCTACTTCTACCTCTGCCTATGTCTCTGCCTCTCTTTGTGTGTCTCTCATGAATAGATAAATCAAATCTTTAAAAAATTAATTAATTAAATTCCTTCCAGCCAGACCATTTAAGGAACCTCCTTCCTTCATGCTTCAGCTCTTCTATCAGTGAAGTATTTTATATTCTGGTGCTTAGTAAATGGAATTATTCTTATTTTCTTAACATATTTAAAAAATATATTTGGAGGGTTTTTTTTTTTCTTTTGTTTAATCTAGCCATCAGTCCACCCTGTGCTCTGGGGTTTCTGATATCTTCACCCCTGAGAAATGCCAAACTCAGGGCAAGAAAAGAAGTTGTGTTCAAGAACCAAATGGAAGTCCACTTCTGCAATCTTAGAAATTGTTGGTTTAAAATTCTAGAATGCTCCAAGTTTATTAAAATGTTCTCTACAAGGGGGTTAAAATGGAAGAAGAGAAAAAAATTGCATTTTTCTTGCCTCACATCTTTTCTTCCTATCTAATAGATATTTACCAAAGGCATATATCTATCAAGCATTGGGAGAACAGTGATAAGCACAGCACACCAGAATCCTCACAGAGCTTAGAGTTTAGACGGAAGCACAGATGGGAAATGTACCACTACAGTCCAGTGTGTTAAGAGCGATAATAGGAAATTGTTGATGGGGGCTACAAGACTAAGTTTATTTGGGAGGAAGGCTGAGAGAAGGCCAAAAAGACCTCACATTGAAATGAATTTTAATCTAAATAATAATGAGTCAGTTGAAATGGAGATAGAGTTCTAAGCAAAGAGAGCAGCAAGTTCAAAGATCCAGTATAGAGATGATGGGATTGTGACAAAGTTGGTGGTAATGGCGTCAGGAGAGGGTGTCACTAGCATGGGGATGGAGATGGTGAGAAATGGCAATCGGGGAGATTAGCAGGGCTAATCTATGAAGAGTGTGAGTCCTGTTGAAGAATCTGTTCAAGAGGCTATCTCACCTATAAGGATAAAATGAAGATTCCTGCACTGACATCTATATAGTCTGCCAATACCCAATTCATTAAGACTTTACAGAGTGGGTATGGAGGCCTGGCATTTAGAGAACACCTGCTAAATTGCCAGGTATTGTGCAGTGGTCTTAGGCTATGGAATCAGTGTCTGAGTTTGAATCCTGACTCTGCCTTTTACTAGCCAAGTGACCTTGCTTTGGTCAGTGCCCACTAGATTGTAAGCATTCAAAAGATGTTTGCAGTCATTATTGTTATTATTATCCCCGTTTTACAGATGGAAAGGTCGGGCTGCAAAAGGTTTCAGTTGTGTATAGGACAACAGTTAGTGATAGAAATGGGGTTTGCATTACCCTGATAAAGGATGTTGTACTTCTGTTTTCTGGAAGACGGAATAGACATTGAACTAGGGAAAAGGAGAGTAAGTCCTAGAGGGACCCAGGGTAACAAGTACAGTGACACTGGTTCACAGACATTTACCAGTATAATCCAATGTCTCTTTTTATGTTTTTTAAAAATGACTTAAGGCTATTCTATAGCATAAAAAAATGCCATCATTTTGCATTTTTAATGCTTTTCTATATCAGAAATGTTAATAGTATTCAAAGTCTGAAGAACAGGTCTGCACAATGTTTTTATAGATCCTTTTTTTTCAGAAATATCAATAATTTGTGGGAATCTCCTAAAATTATTCTATTTCTGCAACAAATGGTAACATGAGATACTTTATCTGGGATGCTTATACTTCCATAAGTCTCTTTCTTATAATATTTTTATAAAAAGATTTGTACCTCTTTAATTTATTGGTGCCTTTCTATAAGAAATCCAAACTGCTGACAGGATCCCGCCCCTATCTATGGTGTCCAAATGAGGCATGGGTGCTCTGTCAGGTGATGCAGATTGCACCTGGCTTTGTGTTTTCTACTACAAGCATTCCTAAATTAGGGATCTTGAACTGGGGCATAGTAGAGCATTTCCTTTAGAAAAACTCAATTCTTTCAGTAAAACTTGAGAGGCTTACCATGGGTAATTCATAACAAGGGTCACTGATGGCACAGTCAGGTTTCAGAGAGTCTTAAGAACGGGGAGATTATGCTCTAGTCTTGCCACTCTAACATCTAAGTGTTTCATATGTAAGAAGCCTTGAATCTTTAAAAAAATTTTTTTTAATCTATTTGAGAGAGAGAGAGAGAGAGAGAGCTTGAACGTAAGAGAGAGTGGGGGCAGGGAGCATTATTAGAGGAAAAAGCAGACTCCCGCTAAGCAGGGAGCCTGGCGTGGGGCTCGATCCCAGGACCCCAGGATCATGACCTGAACTGAAGGCAGACGCTTAACTGACTGAGCCACCCAGGTGCCCAAGCCTTAAATCTTATATCAGTTTTGTGAATTTATTTTCATTTTTACCTTCAGTCTGGCAATGAGGTATACTTTGGCTGGACTATTTTATTTCAAGAAGCTTCTTTTGTGTTTTAAAAATAAAAGGATGAGTGTGCATCACATATGTTGGAGCATTTGCAATTAGTTGGTGTTACTCTCTTAAGTGATTGGGCAGGGAAGGCAGACTGCCAACCTTGGCAATCTTTTCAGATTCTTTTTCATGCCAATTTGCAATTTGTGACAGTGCCATGTTTTTATCAGGAGGCTTTTATTGAGCTTTAGAAATGATGACTTCTTGACCTGACTAGGTGGATACTTGGCTAGAATCATAAAGCTGATTCTTCTTCAAATATTTTTTTCTGAGGGGATATTTGAGATGACTCAGGAAGCCCAGTGTAGAATGGACATTATCCCATTACCAGTTATCATGAAGCGATTTGGAATACAGTTGGCTATAGGGATGAAGAAATAGTGACATAGAAATTCAGAATGAACACATCCTGTCTTAGTTGATTAAATAAGATTGGAACTGGTTGACTAAAATCAAATGAAAATTTCAGTCCCAACACACTGAGGGAGCTGAGACACTAATTTAAAAAAATTTAATTTAAAAACACTCTGGAAAACTGTACTAGAACCCTAGAGGGTGAGAGAGGAAGAGGAGAAACTATGGAGGGTTTAAGAACTGATTTTTGACATTGCCTTTTTTTCTTTTTATCTTTTGACCCCCACCCATTTCTCCTCCTTACGTCTCCACCCCTCACCCCCTTACCTCCCACAGTCACCAATTTGTTCTCTGAATCTGTGAGTACCTTGAAGTGTAGACAATTTTGTTTGGAATTCAAGATTGATTCATAGAAACTTAATTAACAGTATCCCATGTCATATGCTTAGGGCCTAATTGTATTGCAGGAATGCAAATAAGGACTATAGGTTCTGTGGGGGAAGTGAGGTCCTTGAATACTGAGATGGTCAGAGAAGATTCCAAGGAAGATAGAGGTTTGATTTATTTCTGAAAGGTAGATGCAAGTTAGAAAGGTAGAAAGTGGATCAAGGGAGAGCATGACAG
Organism: Vulpes lagopus; assembly: GCF_018345385.1. Classification (NCBI taxonomy): domain Eukaryota; kingdom Metazoa; phylum Chordata; class Mammalia; order Carnivora; family Canidae; genus Vulpes; species Vulpes lagopus. The sequence continues at coordinate 23,807,019 of NC_054836.1, forward strand.
CATGACCCAAAATTCCAGGAGTAAGAATGACATATTAAGAGAATAATACATTGAGAAAAAGCTTTACATGCTATAAAGTAAGTCAGAGATTTGCCTTAGAATAAAAGTAGTGATTTTCAATTTTTTTAAAGATTCTATTTATTTATTTATTCATGAGAGAGAGAGAGAGAGAGAGAGAGAGAGAGAGAGAGAGGCAGAGACCTAGGCAGCGAAAGAAGCAGGCTCCACACAGGGAGCCCGATATGGGACTTGATCCTGGGACTCCAGGACCACGCTCTGGGCTGAAGGCAGACACTAAAACCACTGAGCTATCCAGGTATCCCTCATTTTTTTTAACCTTTCATATTCCTGTTGAAGTAGAACCAAGATCTTTCTTTGGGTTGGTTTTTCTTCCTTGCTTTTATGTATTCACACAGAACCCAGTTTGAGATGTCTGGGGGTATGTATTTCAGTTGATTTAAGTTGAGAATTTTAATTCATAAGAATATGAATAACAATAAGGATGTAATAATATAGCCCTTAGACAACAAGATCATTGTAGACATTAGGTAAATATTCAGGCAATTCCATATGAATCTATGAAGATGGGTGGATATAATTGATAGACAATCATATATAATTTTATAAATAATAGGATCATACTGTACAACTTTTAAAAATTATATTATTATTTTTAGTGATAAATAATTTCAAAATACAATTAAACATTTGCATGTCAGATAATTGAAGTATTTCATTACCTAGTAATATCTCAAGCAGCATGTTTCTTAAAAACTTTGAAATATATGTGACATTTATTTGAGCACAGTTGTGAGATCCTTTGTTTTTAATATTCTGGGTTTTTGTGTGTAATTTCAATTCTTATCCACAATGCTGCATTTATTCAGGGTGGCTTTTTAAAGTGTTATAAACATCATATTGATTAAGATAGCAAAAACATAACTTGAACCAACTCAGTAAAAGGAGTTTACTGGAATGGTATTGGAGCATCTGATGAAAAACAAGAAGGACAAGGAAAGTTGGCCCCTGAGACAGGAGATCCCTGCATATTGGGTTTCCCTTGCATAGTGGACCATATATCCACATAGCTGGGAACATGGTTGCTCAAGGGTCTGATATCCCATATCCCTTCAGAGAAGGACTCTCTTCCCTTAGCTCTAAATTGAAAGATTTCAAGGAAAGTATGATTGGTTTGGCTTGGGTCAGGTGCCCAGTCAATGTAGCATGGAGTCACCTGGCACAGCCTGGCACTGGGGAGTCCATTCCTATTCATCTGTTATGTTCCCACGAAGGAGCTCAGCAACTACTCTCCCTTAATTAGCATCAAATATATTTATAAAACTGTACTTGACTTAAAATATAGAAAAAGAGGAGAAGTGTGTTAAAATGCTATTGTAAATTATAAAAGTTCAGAGCAGTCAAGCACTTCATTATTTACAATTATAGACATAACTTTTGATAAATGTACAATTTTTTACAATGCTATCATCTTTCTTTTTATTCCTTTACATGATAACATTATACAGAAATTCATGGGGAAAATATCTCAACTGTTCAAGTTTGTAATTTAAGAATAAAACAGTGTGTTGTTATCAGTGCAGAAAAAAAGATTAAAAACAAGTTTCTGGTGGAATCAAGTTTGCCCACTTTCACACCTGGATAACTGACCTTTAGAAAAAGAAATTTAAATTCTAAAATGTTTTTCTTCTGCTCTGGGCTGTGGAAAGCAGAGTAGGGTTGAATAATCAAAAAAGGAACTAATCTTAAAGTATAAGATGCCTAAAATAGGATCTGGGAGTCAGAGAATTAGAGGTGGAACTGAACTATCTTTGTTTGTCAGGCCTGACTATTTCTATTATATTAAGCCATAGGGTGTAAGGTATATGAACAGAGCTTCCAGAAATTATAATTTTTTGTGGGTACAATATTGGTTCCTAAAGTCTTGATATCTAGAGTGAGAAAGTAGTTATGCTCATTAGGAGAAGAAGGCTGAGGACTATGTGGGTGGTATCTTGCTAAAGAAAAGAGATGGTGGAAGAGTGATTTCTGAGGGCATATGCACCAAATAGAGTTACTAGGATCAGTCCATATCCAGCAATGGTGAGGGGGAAAGATCAGTTTGGACACTGGACTCTAGGGACAGGAAATGTTGGCATGGGCTACACAAACATGACAGGTCAGTGGGTCAGAAAAAGAAAAAAAAGACCTGAAAAGCAGTTGGTGAATAAATATTGAATCTTGAACCAGATATGAAGCTGAGGTTGGCTGTTAGCCATTAAAGAATATGTTCAGGGAAAGGATAAATCAATTGAGTGACAGGGCTAGTGTTCTAGCTGCAGTATACAATAAGTAGCCACATATGTCTACTAAGCTGTATTAAAATTAAGTAAAATAAAAATTCAGTTCCTGTTTCTCTAGTCACATTTAAAGTGAGGAATAGCCACATGAGGCTAGAGGCTATTTTATTGCTCAGTGAAGGCACAGAACATTTCCATCATGGCAGAAAGTTCTATTGGATAGCACTGAAAGGCTCTGGCAGTGAGCCTGAGGGGCAGTGAACCTGAAGCCTTGATGCAACATCATAACTTCACTTTTCTTTTGAGTTATTGGAGATTGACCATGTTGGTAAATCTGCTTGGATTTGAACAATGAAATGACATTTTGGGGTAACTGAGTTGTGTTATCCAGCATCACTAGAGAGACAAGTGCTGAGGTGGATTTAGATATGTAACTGCATCCAAAGTCCTCCACTTCTTCCTTCCAGAAAATTCTGTGTCTCTTTGCAGGTCACTAGACAAAGATATGTATAAATCACGGTTAGCCAAACCCTAGAGCAAGTCCTTTGCTTCCAGTCAAGGCTGTACCTAAGCCATAAAAGACAAATGACTAACCAAGCTTCTTGGAGGTGTTGTCTCACTTCTCAAAGGAAATCCTTCCTATTTCCAGGATTTCTCAGTAAAATCAGATCCTTCACCAATTCCTGTAGGTACTTTTCCAAGGCTCTTTTATATATAGACAGTTCCTGCCCTATTCCAAGAAGGTAGTAGTTTAAGAATTTGAGACTAAAGTGATATATCTTTTGAAAACAAACTTAATATGTTCATGATAAAAAAGATATTAAAAAATAGAGTCCATACTTTACCACCTGGAAACATTAATTCATTGATTTGGTGTATTTATTTTAACTTAGGTCTTCCTTGCCCTTATCAATGATTTTCTCTAGGGACATAAGCCTCTTTTCACAGTAATTGACTACGATTTTATTGAATTGGTGAACAATTTGGATTTGTATATTTATTTATTTTTTGCTAGATTTTTGCTTTTTTAAAAAGAGTGTTAAGGAAGAGTGAATGTCACAACAATTCACAGAAGCTCATTCTCCCACTTTCTGAACTGTTCCTATTTTTAACTCAACATTTTTTAAAATTGCATCAGCTTTCTGAGGCTATTAGGCTACTATTCAATTAGGTATTTCTTCTGTGTACACAATGGCACCCCAAGAGCTTTAAAGTGCTCATACAGTTTCAGAAATGTTTAATTTGCTACCAGGGAATAGCTTAGTTCAGAATAGCATGAGGAAAGCAGAAAGAATAAAGCAGCATACTATGTCTTACACCTATGGGTACTGAGGAAAGAACATAAGAACAGTGAAAACTAACATTTATTGAGCTGTTACCATGAGATAAACATTGTGTTTTATTTCCATGTGTTTTATCTTATTTGACCTTCACAAGGATGATTTGAGGTGGGAAACATTATTATTCCCATTTTGCTGATGAAAAAACAAAGGCTCAGAGACACAGAATAATTTACTCAGTGACGCAAAGGTAGTAAATGGTGGATTCCAGATTTGTACTCAGACTGATCTAGAAGCTATGTAACCACTACTTTTCCTTAGTTATCTAAGATGGTACTAAAAAAAAAAGATGCTACTAAACATGTTCTGTACTTTCCTGAATGTGTCTTTTCTCAAACTGGGCTGGAAATGCTCTGTTCCTAGTTGCCTTTTGAATTTCTATCATGCTTTGAGATCCAGATTTTATCTCATCTTCTCTGCCAAGACTCTATATTTCTCCAACCAAAGCGAACATTTTTTTCTCTTCTTAATCCTATGACATTTTGTTTCCTTTATTATTTTCAAAGGCTGCCTTATATCAGAATTTTGCACCTATCCTGTGAGCTTTTGGAGAGTCAGCACTTATGCAAGTTAATTTTCCCTTGGTGCCTAGAATAGTATCTTGCATGTAGTAGTACTCAAAGTATTTTCATTGTTAATGATTTTGAAAATTCACTGACAACTTAATGAACATTGTATTTTTTGAATTTCAGGTCGAAAAGAAGGATGAAAAGTCTATATTCTTTTTTGAAAGTCTATTCATTGTACTTCATTGTTTGAGGATGAGTTGTCCTTGAAGAACAATCTCCGGAGTTATAAGCATTGATTCATGTGATGCTTGTGAGCTTCCAATCTTCTAGGAGATGGGCATACAGTGGTGACAGAGACAGATTGTATCACTCTTCTCCTGGAGTTTAGAATCTAATGGGAAGACAGATGGTCATAAACAAGTTGCTACCTAAATCTATAATTATAAATTTGCTATGAAGGAAACAGGAGATGCTAGGATGAGGTAGTTGAAGAAATGATATTTAAGTGAAGACTTGATGGGTGGGGACAAAGAGAGCTCTGGGGTAAGCAGAGAGAAGGGTGTCATTAGAAGATGGGACATCATGGGTGAAAGTCCTGGGGTGGGAAAGAGCCTGAAAAATTGAATCATAGGCCACACAAATGTCATGGAATAGATAGTACAGCAACAATTACATTCTGGTGGTCAGTTCTCCATCTTGCATGCATGACAGGCTCTATATGAATTGCATGATTATAGATTAGACCATGCCTGTATTTCAATTTTTTTAGGAGCCTTAATGGCCAATTACTTAATGGGTAAGTCATGCCTTTTGTAACCTTGTTTACCTTTGAAGTTGTATAGTTGGTTCAACTTATAATATCTTACAAAACAATCATAATATTTACCATTTATTCAATGCTTATATGCCAGGTTCTGTGTTAATCATTTTATTTATATTATTTCTTCTAATTCTCTGCAACAGAGTTCTTCTCCACAGATTTTTCTGTAAAGGGCCAGACAGGAATATTTTAGGCTTTGCAAGGTCACATGGTCTCTTTTGCCACTATTCATCTTTGCGTTTTTTTTTTTTTTTTTTTTAAGATCTTATTTAATTCAAGTTTCTTTAACATACAGTGCATTAGTTTCAGGGTAGAACTTAGTGATTCATCATTTGCCTATAATACCCAGTGCTCATTACATCACGTGTCCTCCTTAATGCTCATCACCCAGTTACCCATCCCTCACCCCCACATCCCCTCCGGCAACCCTCAGTTTGTTTCCTAAATTAAGAGTGTCTTATGGTTTATCTCCTTCTCTGTTTCTATCTTATTTTATTTTTTCCTCCTTTCCCCTATGTTCATCTGTTTTGTTTCTTAAATAATACATATGAGTGAATCATATTCACCTTTGCTGTTTTATAACAAAACCAGTTTTACATGGTATGTAAATAAATGGATGTGGCTTTGTTCTAATAAAACTATGTTTCTGAACACTGAAAATTTAATTTTATATAATTTAAAATATCATGAAATGTTCTTTGAAAAACTGATTTAATCTTTTAAAAATGTGAAAACCATTGTAAGCTCGCAGGTCATTCAAAAACAGGTGGTGGGCAGGATTTGGCCTATTGGCTGCAGCTTGCCTATATGTGTCCTCCTCATTGTCTCCATTTAATTGACAGGGAAGCTGAGGTCAGTGAAAAGTATCGTATAGCCAGAATTGAGACCCGGACCGGTAGAAGCCAAGGTCCATGTGTTTAAAACTCAACTGCCTCATGACATTAACATTTTTGTTGGGTTCATGGAATGATTTCCTAATTGTTTCTGATGTTTAAATCCTAGTCCCCAACCAGCATGTTGCTCAGAGGAAGGCACTGACTTTCTTCTATTTGTATTATTTTCCTCCACAACAATGATGAACTTGTGGGAGACATTCAGAAATCTGAAGGCTTTTCGTCAAATAGTCTCTCTGGACGTGACTTGAAACCATAGGATATGGGGAAATACATAGCGGTTGGATTTCTATTGCCTATGTAGTTCTGTCTCCCAAAATGAGGTCCTGAAGACTGATTAGAAATACAATAAAAATTCTAGGTGTGACTCTCATGTCACATTTGTAGAATTAGTGTCATTTTAGCCGTTTTTCACATGCAAATCTCATAAAACACAAAAAAGTTAATTTCTCTTCCGTTGTAGAATTAATTGCCCTCTAGTTCTCAAAGGCGTGGGTGATTCTTTAGTTTTTTATTTTGAAATTGTGGAATCAATTAAAGGTAAATGTTAATGCTTTAAAACCTAAAAAAATGAGTAAATTAATGGAAAATGCATGAAAAGATCCATAATCATTAAATAGTACCTGGATGGTCAGTGTCTTCCTGTCTTGCTGTCTCTTTTCATCTTTCTCCCTATTACTTTAAAATAAAAAATCATATGTGACAGAGTTGTCACAGGAATGTATTAGCATCTAGAAAATGGTGGATTGTTTTAACAATGAGAGCTGGCTTTGTGATTTAGGGTGCTGGTTGTGGCAGACATATTCTATAAATTGGAAGACCAAAAATGTATCATACCAAAGTTTTGGCAAAAAGTATATTTATTTTTTATTTATTTATTTTTAAAGATTTTATTTATTTATTCCTGAGAGACAGAGAGAGAGAGAGAAGCAGAGACACAGGCAGAGGGAGAAGTAGGCTCCATGCAGGAAGCCTGATGTGGGATTCGATCCTCGGACTCCAGGATCACGCCCTGGGCCAAAGGCAGGCGCTAAACCACTGAGCCACCCAGGGATCCCCACAAAAAGTATATTTAAAGCAGATATATGCTATCATATACCAGACCATATATGTCTTAGAAACATATCACCTTAAAATAAAATTTTAAGATGTCAACTTAGAAATGTGTGAGTGGATATAGTGTTTTGAAATTCTTCTGGAGGGTATGGTAGCAACAAAATTTGAAGACTTTTGATTTAGGGAATTTGTTTTAAAGTGGTTTCTCTGAAAGCTAGACTTCAAGATCCCAAATGATCATCTGCCTATAGAGGCACCTCTTTACCTGGACTACCCCTTTCTATCCCACTTTGACTTGATGGTAAATGTAAGCATGGGAGGGTATAGAGAAAATGAGATGATGCTAGCTACAATAGTTTTGCAGTTAAGCCTCTCACTTTGTAGTATTTGAGGGAAGAGGAAATGTTTTGATGTTTGTTCTAGATAGGAGCATGAAAAGGCTATTTTAAAGTTTCATATATTTCAGACATGCAGAAGTATGTCATTGTTGAAAATGGTAAACAGCTGGAGAATATAACTGCCTTGGACAGCTGGAGAAGGGAGTTAACTTTACACTGTTTAGAAGTCTGGAAACAGAGAAAGCATACTTTCTTAACTACAGTGTTCCTTAGCAGCATGATGCATAGTCTCTGTGCCCATAAAGCAGCCATTCAAGCTTAAAAATATGTTCCTCTTTGCTTATATGAGGGACAAGGCTGTGAAAATAAATAACTAAATCAAGTAAGTAGGTTCTCACCTCAGCAGCTCACTGCCACAAAATGATAGTGAGGCCCGAGGGAAGAGAAATGAAGTTTCTTGGCCTCAGTGGAGTCTTCTCGAGGGAGAGTCAGTAGCAAGTTATATTTCTTTGGAAGTTGACTTAACTTTTCTGTGGTTCAGTGAGGTAAGAGTGTACTTAATGGAGCTCCGGTGTCCCCAAAGAATCAATGCTGCTTCCAATTGGCACTTTCAAATTTAAACAAATTATTGCCTTGTGGAGGAATAGCTTTTTCATTAGGTTTTCATTGGGAATAAACTTCCTGCATTTGCTGCAGGCTGAGTATGTATTTCCATTAATTAACAAGGCAAGAAGCACAGAAGCCAAAAGATGAGCCAGCCTAGGTGAGACTCCAGAATTCTTGAACCTGACTAAAAACTACCTGGTTTGACAACAATGAAGTAAAAACTTCCACACCAGGAAGTAGAAACTAAAGGTCACTTTGGTGGATTACTAAACACTGCATCATCACAATCTTCTTTGGAAACACACTTTTATCTGTAGTTTTAAAAGTTACAGTGATGCCTGAGTGGCCAGTGTTTGAGCGTCTGCCTTTGGCTCAGGATGTAATATCGGGGTCCTGAGTTCTATATTGGGCACCCCGCAGGGAGGCTGCTTCTCCCTCTGCCTATATCTCTGCCTCTCTCTCTCTGTGTGTCTCTCACGAATAAATAAATAAATAGTTTAAAAATTAAAAAAAATAAAAGTTACAATAAGTTTTCTGTGGTATAAACGAGTGTAATAAATAAATAAATAAGCATTTGATTCTAAAAATTTAGGCTTATATCGTTTTGAGCTACCCCAATATAAGAAACTATGAAATAAAGACAACAAATATTGATTTAAGAAGGCATGAACCAAATTTTAAAACATTTAAAATGGGATTGCATTTACAAATAATTATTGTTTTGACCTAAGAAGAAATGGATGTTAAGGTTGTATTTATCACAAGTTTAAACCTGAAAAATGACAACCACTTGGAAATAATTTGGTGGAATTGTCTAAAATATTTATGTGTGTGTATAAATATCCATATATTTATGTATATATAAATATGTTATCTATACACATAAATATTCATATATTTATATATACATATGCATATATGTTTATATATGTAAATACACACACATATATAAATCACATAGGAATTTCATACTTAAGTCTATAATCGTGGAGGTCCATTAAATACTGTAAATGCAAATTGGTAATTTAGTATGTGATATTGACTGACTCTGCTACATATTTGTTTGGAACATGTTAAGGTTCAATTTCTGATGGTTTAACTTCCCATAGTTTGTGAAGGTATAACACACTTCTGTAGATTCCACAGTGTTCTGAATGTATTTAAACTGACCTTACTTTCTTGTTTTATTTGGGGATGTTCTTTTTTTTTAAGATTTTATTTATTTGTTCATGAGAGATACAGAGAGAGGCAGAGACATAGGCAGAGGGAGAAGTAGGCTCCTCACTGGGAGCCTAATGCGAGACTGGATCCCCGGACTGGGATCATGCCCTGAGCCAAAGGCAGATGCTCAACCGCTGAGCCACCCAGGCATCCCTTGGATCTGCTTTTCTTTTGAATTTTAAATAAAAGAACATTGAACAAAGACCATCCTTCACCCTTACTTTAATGGGTCATGGACCCATTTGTGGTTCAATTTTACAATGTGTTGTCTATTCTTAAAAAGTTATTACGAGGACAGATAAATAGCAGATTCAGTGTTTTTTAAATTACTCAAGTGAATGAATTTATACGTGAATATTGTATTAACATTCAAAACTCTTTTAAAAACTAAGTATATAAGTTTGAAGTTTGATATGTTTATAGTGTGCACAGAAAAGACACACGTTATATGTGTTCACTTATGCATTATGTATTTTTTTGGTGATCTTATATTACCCTTTGTTGTAATAATATAAAAATTAGGTAAGGATAAGGATGGGTGAAATTGTGTTCTTTCCAAGGTGAGCAGTGAAGCTGAGATTGGGAAGTTATTTCCTGGTAAGAGCTCATTAGCTCATTCTGAATTTTATGTGGGGGAAATTCTGTTCAGGATGGGGATGACAGTGCTGGTATAGAAATAAAATCCTAAAAAGGATGAGTATGTTCTAGAATCAAAGTTTGAAAAGATATGGAATCGCATTAGGGGAAGAATTAATGAGGGCATTTAGGTTTTGGGGCTCTTAGAAGAACATTTCTTGCTAAAATGGCCTACAAAGTCTTGCATCAACCACTGCCAGAGTGTTTTTACTGGAATGAACTTTATCATTATTTCTTTACTTAAGTCAGTTTACACAATCCAGTACAACTATTATGTCCAGGTCTTTACCATGTATCCACTGGAGATTAAAAATGAATGCCACTGACTTTTCAATCTGTAAAATAACACTCATTAAACATTTACTTTGCTTTATGGATATCAGATTTTCTAATACCCACAATAGCTCTCTAAAGTATATATTGTCATAATCTTTATTTTATGGAAGAAGATACTAAGTCATAGAGAGGTTAGGTAACTTGCCCAAGGTCACACAGTAAGAAGTGATACCAGGATTTGAAATCAGGGAGTTCTAGAACCTATTTTCCTATTACTGTTTTACTTCAGGAGAAGAACTTGAAGAGCTCATCATCTAATAAAGGAGAGCAGGAAATGTGATATTAATATGGTGGGATAAATGCAATCAAGGATTCAAAAATGCCCAAAGACAGGACCACTACAAAAAGGGGACTATTAATATTTTTTACGGGATGGTCTTGTGGAAGGAGCTCCCAGAGCCAGTGACATTCAGGAAAGTATTGAGGATAAAGGGAAGCTTTCCAAGTGGGCAAAGTGGGAATGGCTATTCATGGTGGAAGGAAGAGTATGTAGAAATGTAGGAATTGTAGTGTGAGTTTGTGTAACTACAAGTAGTTCAATGATAAATGTTAAGTAGGGTGGGAGGGCGTGGAGCATCCCACAGATGAGAACATAGAGATTGGTAACAATCAGAAGAGGTGGGTCTTTTCAGCCAGAATGAGGGACTTCAGTCATTAAAGGGTCAGATTTGTTAATTAACTTAATTGTTTTTTTGTGAACAGATTTGTGGTGGTCAAATGGGATGGGTGGGAGACCAATGCAGAACTTAACCAAGAGCAATACTAACTCTGGGATGGGATAGGTGGATGGCAGAGCATCTGTGTTAGAAAATACAAGAACGAGAGCAGGCTTGGGGAACATAGTGAGTTTGAATCAAGTTCGTGGTTACTGAATGAGTCACCTGGTAATCTCTTATATTTCTTCTTTAGAATTTCCTTCAATACGCACTTGAATATGCAGATATTCTAAATATTGACTGAATGATCTACTTTGTGGGGACAGATACTCACTCAAGGAGTCAATGTTAAAAACTAAACAGTCTCTCTTTGTTTACTCATCCAGACATTGGATTTGTCTAAAGAAGTGGGTAAATGCCTGCAGCTCTGCTACGGTCAAACCTGAGATATAAAAAAAGGATGGTCAGGGAGAGATGAGGAGCAGCTATAACCTTTATACTTGGCAACATGCCTTCCTACTCTGAAGACCAGTTGTTCTTTAGCTGTTAATGCTGATTATACAGAAAATTGCACAACGCTTCACTTTGATTTGGCCAATGATATGCCCTTTTAGGAAACAAGTGGCATTACCAAATTGGTCTATTCCTGGATCAGTGCAAATCTGAGAGTTCTTTTGCTGCAGACAGTGGCCCTATCATTTCAGTGTAGTCAATTAGCAGAGGTGATATGAAAACATCCAGCTCTGCTCTAGAAAGCAAATAGCCTTTGGGTGATTATTAAGCAGTTTTTGCCTATGTTCCTTCCTTGATGGAGTTAAAGGCATGAGGATTTGATCCTGCCCACACTCACTGTATAGAGCATATGTCATTCTCTCCATCTTTATTGCTATTCATATCGAGGTCAATTATGAGCCGCTGTTTAATGTCACCATGAAATTGTTCAATTATTTTTTCTCAGCATCTAAGCAGCAATCCTCAAAGGGATTTAGGAGGAGTGGTATTAATACCGAGGAATTCTTAGGAAGCCAGTAGTGCTAGCTAGCTCTCCTTTTGTGTCTCATCCCTTCTCAATTATGAGATCCAAAATGCCTGATAAGTTGTTAATGAATAACTCAGTATCCAATCTTCTCTTTGGTTAATATTGGGGAAAATAGATATAATTCCTTTCCTTGATGGTAGAATCATAATTAAAGAGAAGCTGTTATCTTTCCACTTTCCCCCTTCCTTAATAACTAAACTCTTCTGGACCCCAAGGGCTTGTGTTTATTCCTAACTAGGGAACCCATTAGGGTGAGTTTTCTTTTTTCCATTTTAGTGTTGGAATGGAGGCAGGTGAGATGTGAAAACTTTTTTTTTCCCCATGAGTCATGGAGTTATCTTTATACAATGCCAGTATTTATCTGTTTGCAGTTTCAAATAAAATGCCTTTGGATCTCTGTTACTATTGTCATGATTTGCAGGGAGATGCACAGAAAAATATTTTGAGAAAGAAACAAGTATCAGTGTTTACCTAGAAATATCTTGTGTTCTAGTTACTCTTTTTTTTTCTTTGTAGCCTAGTTTGGGTCTTCTGAAATTGGCCTGATTGTTCCTCATTATTTTATGCCTGGTTTTGGCCCTGGAATTTGGTTATCTCTCTAGCAATACAAAACCAGCAAAGTAATTTTGAAGCATTTCAATTTATGTATTTATTCATCCAAACTATTATGTGCAAGGTACTCTGCTAGATGTTCTTGGGTGAAGGGGGGTAACTGGAGTCAACCAAGGACTCTCTTTCAAGGAGTTTGTGGTATAATGGAGGCAGTACAAATGTAAACAGCTAACTGTAATACAAGGACTAAATGTTATGAGAAACAGACAAAAGTCTGTGGGGCACAGATGAAGGAAGAGTTCTCAAGGAGATGACTTCAAGGAAGAAAAACATTGAGAAACATTTGAGCCAAAGCTTGAGAGTGATAAGGATTTTTATAAGCAGTGTTGGGCATTTAGGCTGAGGGAATGCCATAGCAGTCACAAATGTCATTATGGCTTATGATTTCATCTTCTTAACCATTCCCTGCCACTGCTCTTGCCCTGGTCTTCAGAATCTTCCTCTTTACTATTCGTGTACCCATCTTCTAGTATCATTCACTTTTTAACCTTATTTTCCACCGTGCTGCTGTGCTAAGCTTTGTAAGTCACAAGTTTCATTCTGTCTCTGCTGCTTGGTAAGTACAATAGTATTCCATTGCCCCCAAATAAAGACTGAGATTCCCATCTTAGTATATGAAACCCACCATGATTATGGTAGGTACCTGTGTATCTGCCATTTTAATATCTTTCTGCATTCTTACTCGGGATTACCTATTTGGCAAGCATACATTTGTACCTATTTGTCTTTCTGACTTTAACGCCTTCTTGTTTCATCTGCCTGTCAGACCCTAGGTTTAGTCACTTCTAGCTTCTAAAGTTAACTATCAAGATACTGTTTACCCAACTAGTGCTGCCAGCTGGCATGAGTGGAGCAGGTAAATTGTAGCATTTCAGAGTGCTATTTAACCATCCTTATTCATATTCACTTGTGCCAATGTTATCCTCATAGGATAAGGATTTGTTTTTGGAGGGGGAGGGATTGTTGGTGTTAGTTAATAAGTAAAGAGAATTTTCAGCTTTAGTGATTATGTATCTTTAAGTCATATTATAATAATTAAGCAGATACTAGATTAATTTTGAAGAAAGAGCTTAAGAAATGAAAAAACAAAGGAGTGGGGGAACAAAAAGTATCTGAGGGGAATATTAATAGTTGAAGAGGAGGAGGTCACATGGTAGAGGGTGTTTTCCAACTTCCACAAATCCCTTACCAAGAAAATATGTATTTATATGATCTCAGTCTTCAAGTGAAAAGTTGGATTTATTTATTCATTTATTTAGTAAGTAATTACTGAAAAAGGCCAGTTTTGAAAACTTGATAAATAATGATCTGGTGGGACCTGTGCCAATTTTTTTTCCTGTGTTAACTCTTTTAATGGATCCTGGTAAATCCATGCCAGTGATTGAGAGGAACCATGTAAAAAGCAATGGAAACCTGGAAACCAGCTTGGGGAATTTTGTGAGGCTCAGTTTCTTTCTTCTTTATGCTCCAGCTGTCTTAGTGCTTGACCCACTTGGCTTCTTATGGTGTTGGCTCTCCTTTCTGATCTGTTTAGACTTGGTTACAGGGCTTTAGATTGCATTCCTGTGCCATTCCCTTGACAGGTGGGAGGGCCATTGTGCTGACCTAGACTAGCTTGCAGACTCTGCTGTCTGGACCTGCAGCAACTTCTAGGCTCTTTCTGCCCAGGCTGGGCTGGGGACAGATCAGATACTGAAGTTCAAAAGAGATCATGTAGATTATGTGGTGTGACCAACTAGTCCTAAGTCTTGACCCTTAGGCCACTTACTTTCATTGAATCTTCTTTCTACTCTACTAACAATTTATGTTTCACCTTTGATTTGAGAAGAAAATTTAAATTTTGTTGCATAATATATATGGACTGCTTTGTTCTCTTCAGGAAACCCCATGTAAATGCAAATATTCCATTTGTTAAGGGAAAAGTATACACACACACACACACACACACACACACACACACTTCTTTCTTGAAGCTTATGTAATGTTGCCATCAGTCCTCCTCTGAGAGCTTTTTAAAAATATCACTTTAAAAAGTAATCAACCTCAGGGCACCTGGCTGGCTTAGTTGGAAAGGTGTGCAGGTCTTGAGGTCAGGGTCGAGTTCAAGCCCCACGTTGGGTGTAGAGATTACTTAAATAAATTAAAAACTTTTCAATGTAATCAAACTTCTTTTTTAGTATATGGATGTTTATCTATAGTGTTATGTCATAGGGGAACTAGGCTAAGAGGAAGCAAAAAAGAATTTTTTTCCCCCCGAATCACTGCTTAACATATTAAGAGAAAAGACCTAATACAATGCCACCAAAGTGGTGTATCTGGTGGTTCCTGAAGTCACCAACAGTCACTGTGAGCTATATCTATTCTTCAGGATGCTATTTCCCAGAAGTCCCCCATTTTATCATTTTCTCCCCATGTAGACCACAAGTAATATTGTACCAGCAGTGGTAAGTGATGCTGTTCATTGATCTCATCAATGTGTATTTAGATAGCATTTTTTTAAAACTGGGAACTGAGCTCTTAAAAGGATATCCAGTCACCCTGGAATATATCATGTCATGACTTGATTCCCTAAAACACAGGAAGTCATTGTACCCTTGTGCTTATCTATGCCTTCTTGCTTTGTGATGAGAAATGCCGTGACTTTCCAGATTTGTGATCCAACTGGTTCTTCTTCCTGTAACTCAAGGAGTCACAGTGCTATTCTAGGACCAGACTGCAGGATATTCGGGAAAGTGCCATCATTTGCTGGCTGCTAGAAATATTTGGCTTTAAATCAATTTCAGTAAAAGTCCTGACCAAAGACCAATGGCTGCATTTTGGCTTAATCAATACTGAAAGTTAAATACTTACATGGCTTTAGATTTTTTTTCCCGCTTCCAACCTCTTATATTTATGTAATAATAAATAGTATACTTATATTGATGGAAATTTATTTATTCTATTTAATTTTTTAAAAGATTTTATTTATTCATGAGAGACAGGCAGAGACACAGATAGAGGGAGAAGCAGGCTCCTTGCAGGGAGCCTGATGTGGGAGTCGATCCCAGAACCCGGGGATCATGCCCTGAGCTGAAGGCAGATGCTTAACCACTGAGCCACCCAGGTGTGGATATTTATATCAGAAAAGTATACAATACATAACTCATGTGTTATAAAACACTTAGAAAATATCAATAAACAAAGAGGTAATTACCTATTGTCTTTCAAAAATAACACTTTTGTGAATATTTTGGTGTATGTTCTTTTAGAGATTTCTCTCTGTATTTAAAATAGCTTTGTAAATGGCCCATAAACGCTTTCCAAAATTTTCTTTCTGAGCCAGAGGCCTGATCAGATTACCACTCAATTTAAAAATCTTTACTTGCCTTGGCTTGCCTATAGAACAGATTCCGGTTTTTTGGCCTGGCATTTAAAGATCCCTCATGGTTTTCTGACATCTCCCTTAAACTTTTTGATCCGTCCTCTGGTCTCTGTCATTTTAATAGATAACTGCTCTGGATACTTGAGGCTTTTTGTTTCAAATGCCCTTCCCCCATCATTATCCATCTTGCTATGCCTGTTCAAATCCCTCCTCCCTCAGAATGTCCTCAGTTAGAATTGATGTCTTGTTTCACTCTATTGCCCAGCTCATTTCTCTCTATCAAGCGTATCTCTCACTCAGCCTTACCTTAGCTCCTTTATGTCTGCGTGCTGACTTTGCTGACTTTCTCCACTAGATTGTAAATCTGGAGGGAGGGTATTATCATTCTAACAATTTCTTGCCATAATTTCTTTCATGTCAGTTTCTCCCACCCCTGTAATCCAAACAGTGGCTACCTTCATGGCTCCAACATCATGGTCCTGTTGGTTGGGATTGTAATAGCATAAACTCAAAAATATTTGAGTCCCATTTCTCCTGTGTCATTGCAGCTCCTAGGATAGTGCCTGTAATACCTAAGAGATATTGGTTGAATTGAATTATTTGTCATTGACCACAAATAAGGAACATGCATGGATGAAATACCAAAGGGCTATGACTTGTCCAAATTCTTTGGAATGTTTTCAAAGGAAACAAGCTTATTACTTTGAAATTTATTTAAGAGTATAAAGTATTTTGAATAGAAATACAGTAAGTAAATATTATTCCAGGCAGCAGTTGGTATTACAGGGTGTTCTTACTGACCTCAATAGCCACTATAACCTTTTGAGACATTATTCCTCTTACTATTTTTGTTTTTTTGTTCAGCTGGCCACATCGCCACTAAGATAAGATCAATAATTGTGTCATCAGCTACATTCCAGGCAGAGAGAGTACCATCCATTTACTTAAGATGACCACTCAATTTTGCATTAATTATTTTGGGTTTTATTGGTTATCATTGTCATTTGCTTAGCTCTTCCACAATTCATGGTACTTTTTCAGATTTTACTTGTTCTGTTTAGATTTATCTTTTCAAGTCTACTTTTGGATAGAAAATGGTTGCACTCTAAGTGACATTGAAAGATACATACTTTTCTCACTCTTTCTAAGATCCTAACAGGAAATAGCATGGTTTATTTTCCATCACACTATGCAATCTCCTCAGTTCCTCTTCCATTATTATTATTTTCTTTAATTAAAAAATTGCACCTCTTTTTTTTTCTTATTTGTCATTTTTTCCTTATTTATTCTCTGACAAACTAATTGGGAATAGTTAGTATTCTGTCTGAAAAAAGAAATAAATTTACATTGAAATACTTTTTTGTGTTTATTTTTTAAAGATTTTATTTATATATTTGTGGGAGAGACAAAGATAGCGAGAGAGAGCATGAGTGGGGTGATGGGCAGAGGGAGAAGCAGGCTCCCCGCTGAGCAGGGAGCAGGATGCTGGGCTCCTTGCTCCATCCCACCACTCAGCACTCTGGGATCATGACCTGAGCTGAAGGTATACATTAACTGACTAAACCACCCAGTCACCCTTTTTTACATTCTTTAAAATGAATGCCCCAAATTGTTCTATCATGGGACAGATGCAATGATGATAGAATGTTAGCTTCATTGCATTAGCAACAGTGCATGTAACTGAGGAAAAATGAAAAAAAAAGTGTGGGTGGTTCTATCCCTTCTTCTAAATACTGGGCTGACCACTAGCTTCAGTATGAGAAGCATTTTATTGGTCAGGATTATGTGCTACTTAATGAATTTCAAATTTCAAAAAAATTTTTTTTGAATTTCATGTAATAAGAAGTGATTTGGATTAAATTGTTATAAAACACTATTTTTTCAAAGCCTATTGGTTCAACATTCCCTATAGCCATTCTTAATGTTGCCTGTCCTTTGATTTCCAGTTATGTGCTACAAGCATCTCTAAGTATTTGCAGCATACCCAACCTGAAGTGGACTCTGTGAGGGGTACAAATGGAACATAAGGTGTTGTAATTAGAGAAAATGCTAAATTTTCATCTGAATTTTCTCTTTAGTTGCATTGTTTCTTTCTTACTGTGTGATTTCTAGCAGACTGCTTTTCTCTCAGATTTTTATTTAAAACTAACTTAGGCAAAAGGGACTTTCAAACTAAAAATACTGGAAAATAGAACTTTCAGGCAAAGTGTAAGCTTCATTGTTTATAATTTTTCCTTTGCATTTTGGAATCTCCTAATATTTTATCGCCTTATATATACCCTATTTGTGATTGGAATTTATACTGAATCCTTTTCTAAAACAAGGTGTTACAGTCAGGTTCTAATATGGTAGTAGACTACTGCTGACAAGAGCATAATCAAATATCACTCTTTGGATTTGTGAACACAAATTCCTTACAGATTTGTGGCTGGTCAAAATGCTGACATTGTGATAAATTGGAAGTCTGTAGTCTAAAATAAGCCTAACCCTACTTACTCATTTCATATAAGAGATGTAGGTACTTTCAAATAATTTACATTACACAGAAATAAAAGAATACTTGTCATTTTTTACCATTTTAGATTGATGCTTAAATGTCACAACATTACATATCACTGCTAATTTTCGGAATTGCATAGCATATGCCAAATTTATTTCTAAGGCTTTATACTTGTACTTTAAGATTTGGAATAACATCAAGCGAGTTCATTCAGATTTGTTCTTAATTACTAGATTCTGGTAGGACTGTTTAAGGAATGCCTTCTCTTTGGTGTGTAGAAGATGAAAGGTGATATAAAAATGCAGTGTTGTGGGGTAGCTTCTTTGTAATTTTGGCTCACTAGAATGCCAGTTGGGGAATGGCAAAGGCTAATACTCAACAGATGGCAAAGTCCTAAAACCTATAATAATGGTTGCAGTTATTTTCATTACTGTCATTTGATGACACATACAATAGTGTGAAAAGGCTTGAACCGGGTAATCACAGTATATATACTCAAAGGGACCAGATGCATTTCAAACAATCAAACCGGTGATGGATATTCAGGCTGAGTGCCACTTCTGCACATATTCTAGGTGCATTTATTGCTAGGAATTAGAAGCAACATTACTTGTCACAGAGAGGAGCTCCATTTCCCCTTTTAGTAATAACAAGCAACAAAAATTGACATCTGTTGTAACACAGACAGATTATTTCACATCCTTTATGATTGTGTGTCATTATCATGCATATAAATTTAGTTTGCAGATGTTCAACGTCAGAGATCAAAATACCAATTTTGCCTACAAAGGAGTTGCAATGGATACGGAAAACCTAAGCACTTTTCAAAAATAGATAAGTTAAATCTTTGAGAGTGGGGACAATAAAAATCAAATGAGATTAGGAAGGAAGAGCATCAAAAGGCATCAGAAGGTATGTATGGAAGTTTCAGACATTCTTAATATTTTTATTTCCAGCCTTGTAAAAACATCCATTCTTGATTTTAATCTTCAGAGACTGTAGTTATATCTTTGTTATTTTCTTCAATACAATGAATAAAATAAGGCATTTTTTCCCCTTGAAATACAGATTCTGTCATTCTGGAACATTAATTAGATCATATTTGAATATTCATAATTTTTCCTATGTTTAATATATTAAAATAGTTCTTGGTGATTACCTGTGGGGGGTGGGGTAGTAATGATGTTATTAAACATGACTCAACAGATGAGTTTACCTTTTGAGATTGTCAGTACTCAATTTAACATCACTATTTGTTGTATGTATATTTTATTTGTTAATCTTAAAAATATGGATAGAAGATGGAAGGGAAGCTTTCTGTATATTTTGGATACACGATACAAAATTTTGGATACAATACAAAATATCAACGAAGACAAAAATAATTATATTTTATGGAAAACACTTTTCCTTTTCCCTGCCCCCAAGAAACCCCAAACCACAAGCAACTTCAGCCAAAGCAAAGCAACCCAAGTCACTTATTTTAACAATCTTGCGCCTGCTTCAAAAGCAATGTTAACAGTGTGGATATAGTTTGCATTTACCTCTGGGGATTTACCACTCGATATTAAAACACTTCCCACTGTGACATTTTTAAAACTGTCTCTTTCCTCTGCTGAGCTAACAATATAATGGGGATCAAGAAAACAGTCTGAAAAAAGCACAGCATATAATCCCTGCCAGGCATTAGAAGCTAAGGTATGGTTTTTGACTTTCTTTTTGTAGTGGGCAAAGGTATACAACTGCTGCCCTCCCACATTCTGCTTTTCAAAAGCTTGTTAAATGGGTTGACTCTGTTTTATTGTAAACTTGAGATATTTACACAAGGTCCTTGGTTCAAATAGTGATGATTCTAAATGTAGATCCTGAGAGATCAGTGAATATGTGTAAATCAAGAAGTGATACTGATGACAATATATGAATGGCCATGGAGTTGGTAGGAAGGGCCATAGAGTTGATAGGGAGCTGTGATTAGATGATGATGACATGTATTTTCTTGGAATATTGAAAAAAATCTTTCATTTTTCCTAGATTTTTTTTTTCTATCTTGAGAAGTGTAACATTAAGTTTAACAATTGGTTATTTTCTGGAGCTTTTGGGGTATAATGTATTTTTAGTAAATTTGATAATCTGAGGATATACTTTTTGAACAGTTTTACTTAGAGATTTGATTCTGGTTTGTTCTGGGACCAAGATGTTTAAGGATATAGTAAATATTAATAAAATTAATTCAAAGACTTTTGATCCTTAGCAGTGTGAAATCACTTTGGATTGTTTTAAATTTCATAAAAATAATTGGCCTATCCATAATTAATACAGTACTTATATGTATTATTGCTTAAATAGATATTTAAATTTTACATGCTCTGGATAATTCTAGCTCAAATGAGTTAAAAGGACAATTTAATTAAGACCAATGAGATGCTGAAAGGATGCATTTGTTTTATACTTTGCCCGGATGGTGTCTCACTATACAGTACTCATTTACCAGTGGCAAATAAAAAAGTCAATAAATCCCTGTTTCCATCAACTAGACTAATGAACTTCATTAGTTGATCATGTTATCAGTATAATTACTACAGACTACATTTTGCCTTTGGTTATTAATGCAACAGACTTCTGCAACTTATTCTTAAGAGTACTGCTTAAGAGGACAAGAAGTCGTTTAGCTCTGGAAAAAGCCTTGGTTCTTCTCTTTCCAAACTCATCATTAAATCTTCCTGGAAATGCTTAGAATATTCCATATACCCAGTTGCAATGGTTTTTGCCCTCCAATTTGGGAATATTTTGCTAGACATCATTATTTGTTAGTTTTTATAGCTGGCTATGTCTTTACGGAATACTGTTATGGGCTGAATTGTGTTTCCCAAAGGATATGTTGAAATCCTAAATGCAAATTTTAGTAATAATAATTTAATATTAAATTACTATTTTTAATAAAATTCATTTAAATAATTTACATATATAAACCCAGTGTGCCATATTGTATAATCGACAACTACTTTAGGGAGTTTGGGATCATATTTAAAAATAACTTAGATAAGTAGGTAGAATATTAAATGAGAGCCAGGAATATGTGTGTGTGTGTGTGTGTGTGTGTGTGTGTGTGTGAGAGAGAGAGAGAGAGAGAGAGAATGTGTGTGTGTATATATATATATATATATATATATATATATATATAATTTAACCATAGTTTAACTAAAAAGATATATGTCAGCCTTTCTAATCTTTTTATGTATACTTAATCTACCAGCTATGCTAGCTAACCCAGGAAAAGCTTAGAAACTCAATATATGTAAGCAACTAAAAAAAAAGAAAACATTATATTTGATGATTCTTCAACCTTTACTTCAAAAATAGAGCAGGCATTATTAATAAGAGCTTTACAGTTGTTGTCTATCCTTTGTGGTTGAGCATATAACAATCAGGAAATCGTCTAAAAGATTGGCAGTGGAAGGGAAAAGAAAGAGAAACACAGTCCTTAGCTAATTCATAGAATTGACTCAAATAATAAGAAACTGGTGTTTCGCAAACAAATCTTGTAAGGGAGAATGAGATTGGGATCGTGACTGTGGAGTACTTTGAGATACTCTCAGAAGGGCTTAAGGACAAAGATGTCCCTTGGTATAAAGTATGTTATTATCGATGACTGTTTTTGGACAATTATCTATGAAGTAATTTTACAAAGAAAAATCCTATCACCTGCATAATCCTTCATTGTGCACCTGGACTTTAATGGTTTCTTGATTTTATGTGAGCAAAGAATGATCTAAAATGACACAATTTTAGCTTATTTATATGTGTACTGTATATTTATATAAGTATATATATTTGCTAATCTTTCAGAGTTATTTTTCCTATTAATTTCATTATAACAGAGATGCTGTTTTCTGATTTTGTGGTTCTAAAGGAGAACTATCTTTATATTTTACTTTATGCTAGGTAAAGGAGAAATGCTTTTGTAATTAAGATAAATGAGGATTATTTTGTCATTCAGACTTCCAAATCCTTTGGTGAAGAAGGTATTGCATTATTAAAATTTACTTGTTTGACTTAGAGTCACGGCTATTAGACATAGTAAGAGTTTTCAACTTTAATTTTGATTTATTTGTTTGCTGGACTGATATCATTGAAGAATTCATAACATTTTAAGTGGGAAATTACGAACAGAAATAAATGGATTTTATAGTCTTGAGACAGTTTTGGTTGCAATTTCACATTTGGCTATCAGCACTCAGAGAGACAAT
The DNA here is from genome assembly GCF_018345385.1 of Vulpes lagopus. Lineage (NCBI taxonomy): Eukaryota > Metazoa > Chordata > Mammalia > Carnivora > Canidae > Vulpes > Vulpes lagopus. The sequence goes on from NC_054836.1 coordinate 23,829,486, forward strand.
TCCAGTTAAGGAAGTGGCAAATATTTCTCTTTGAACTTTCCAAAAAGAACTGAGTACCTTTCTATGAACCGAAGCATAGCTTGGCATTCGTAGTCATATATAATCCAAGCATTCTCCTGCAGCACAATAAGAAGGTTGAATTACCTAGGACTTTACATTTCAATGACATTTTCTATACCTATCAACATTCTTCCCATTTGTTTTTATTCCATTACTACTTTCAAATCTTCATTCCCATGATTACATCATACTTAGCATGTTAGAAGGAGTACAAGGCACTATAGCTTATGACATTTTTTTGTTAAAGAACAGGCAACTGTCTACATGATATGACTTAATGGGTTCTGTGAGGTCCTCTTATGTAAAATATCTCTCTACTACCTAGCCCCAGGACTCATATTACCCTCATATTCCTTTAAATATTTCTTTAAATCATTGCATCTTCAGAAAGTATCTTAGAACATAAATATGTTACATGGGAGGAACAATCATTCTGCACAGATTACCTGCCAGAGATCAAGCCCATGAGGAAATGAGCATAAAACAAGAATCTTGACAGACGAAAGGGAACAGAGTGGTTTTGAATATGAATCACTATTAGTGGCAATCAGGTGAAGGAATCACAGCGGAGGGTTTTTAGTTACCAGAAATCCCTCCCTGTGAGAATCCTAAATGCTTAGTGGGGATTTGTGAAGAAAATGGGGAAAACTTAAATTAAGACTATGTTCTGTGCAATGAATCCTTGTGGCACATTGCACAAGTATGTTTTTTTTTTTAAATCATTCCAAGTGATCTCTTGTTATGTTGGAATTTGTAATTTTGCTGAATTTGAATCAGCTAATCATCTACTCAGCATTTGCTTCTCAGCAGGACTTTATTGTTTGTTACTAGTACTAGTAAGTCTATAGCAACACGGTGAGTTATTTTTAAATGGTCTCACCAGTAAAATTTTAGGCAATTAATTTGTGGTGTCAGGATGTCCCCAGCACATGGAAAGGAAATATGATTTCAGAATAAGCCAGAGACGTACTTACAAACATTTCAAGATTGTGAATTTTTTGAAGTTTTCTATAATAAAGATTCTAGAGAATTGATTCCCTAGGAGTCAGGGTGTTACAAAGTAAATGAGTATGTGAAGTTTATCTTACAGATGCATTCATTGTTTCTCTTCTCTATTTTCTTCCCCCCTTCCTTTCCTTCTTTCTCTTTTCTTTCCTCCCTTTATTTCTTCTTTGCTTCTCTTTATTCCCCTTTTGAATATTCATAGTGAAATAATCAACCAACTCAGGCCATTTGGCTACAATATAGGTTTTTGTTTATTTGTTTTATAAACCTGTGCTTCTCTTATTATCTCAAAAATAATTGTAGGGAGATTGAGTAGCGTTAGTAGAAAGAGAAACTTGACTTTCCTTTGTAATTTTACATTCCAGTGCTATCACATTAGATCTATAAAAGTACTGACAGCCATTTTTGCCAAGACTGAATTAATGGGCATTTATATCTCTTAGACTATAAGAGAACCTAATCTGTTCTACAGCCTTACAGTACCTCTTGCTTCTACTTCTGTTATAGTTCAAAGTGAATATTTAAAATATTCCATGTTATAAAGACTCCTAACTCTGGGAACGAACTAGGGGTGGTGGAAGGGGAGGAGGGCAGGGGGTGGGGGGGAGTGGGTGACGGGCACTGAGGGGGACACTTGACGGGATGAGCACTGGGTGTTTTTCTGTATGTTGGTAAATTGAACACCAATAAAAATTAATTTATTAAAAAAATGTTCCATGTTAAAAAGAAAAAAAATATTCCATGCTTATGGTCTTATTTGTTGATATGAGATCACTACTTATTTTGTTAGCATTCTGTCTTCACAGTATGTCTCATTCATTCATCAAACCGTTTCCCCTGCCTGCTATCATTAACCTTGCCTGGTAGATAAAGAGACACAGAGGTCAACAGTCTTGGCAAGTGTTTTGTCCACTCACTGCTGTTGCTGATATTAGATAAAAGTATTGAAAAAATGCATCTTTATTTCCTTGTTTACCTTGCATGGAAGTTAGGTCTCAATTGTGCACTAGGGGATTATATGCTGCAGCAGAACTGCACAAACTGAATAAACCATAATCAAGATGATCAGTGTGTTGTCAAATTACAGATATAAATATGTGTGTTTTTACCTATAGTCATATACATTTGCATCTGGATTTTTAGAACCATATGTTCTAGTTTTCATGCCAGTACTACATTCTGTTTGTTTAAATGGTTAAGAGCAGATGATCCTGGGACTTTGTTAGTGTATACGATTCAGAGTTTTTTTCATCATTAGCTCTGTTACTTTTACATAGCCAATTTTAATACTTAAATAGTCATGTTTTAAAGTATGTGCACATTTTTTTCTAGCTAGATAAGCTCCATTTTAAATGCTAGAAAACCTAGTAATTCAAAAGCTTTCAAACATAGTCTATTGTCCAGGGCTTTCATGGTGCATTTCAACAAAGAGAATCTCTGTGCTCACTCAATTTGCAAACATCTGGAGGAAAATAATGTGATAATTAGGAGGCAACATGGGCTCATCAAAAACAAATCATGCCAAACTAACTTAATTTCTTTCTTTGATTTCTTAACAAGCTGAGTGGGGACACAGTGGGTATTTTTATTATAGAAAGACACTTGATGTAGGTTCTGAACATTCTTAAAAGATCTAGGGAAAATGCAGTTAGGAAAAATGATTGGCTAATGTATGATATCTGTGTAGAAAGGAATAAGCAATGATTATTTACCTATCATTCAATATATAATTAGGAGACACTGTTGGGTAAATTTTATTTTATTAATTGTATCTTCACTAAATATCTTAAGCTCTTGACTTTGGCTGCATATATTTTGTTTCTCATAGCTTTTTTTTTTTTTTAAAGGCAACTGACTGCAACATTTTAATTTAAAAATTAATGTTAGGGGGCAACTGGGTGGTTCATTCCAGCCTCTTCTTTCAGCTCAGATCATGATCTTAGGGTTCTGGGATCAAGTCCTGCATTGCATTCCCTGCTTAGTGGGTAGCCTGCTTTTCCCTCTCCTCCCCACTTGTGCTCTGTCTCTCTCTCAAATAAATAAAATCTTTAAAAAAATTAACAGTAGTATTCTTTCTAGAAAGTAACCTATACCTTGGCCATGTTTTTTTATTGGAAAACTGTGAAAATCATATATGTGCATATCCACATACCACATACATAAATTATAAACACACACATATTTAATCCACAATCTCTGTTTCCATATACAACTAATATTATTTTGGTAATTGTTTTCTCAGACTTAGTTCTGTATGTAATATTTTTGTTTTTATGCAAGTGGAAGTATGCTATACTTATACTTACTATTTTTTTTTAAGATTTTATTTATTTATTCATGAGAGACACAGAGAGAAGGCAGAGACACAGGCAGAGGGAGAAGTGGGTTCTCCGCAGGGAGCCCGATGCAGGAGTCCATCCTGGGACTCCAGGATCATACCCTGGGCTGAAGGCAAGCGCTAAACTGCTGAGCTACCCAGGTGTCCCTATACTTACTATTTTTAAACTTATTTTGTTTTCACTGAATAATATACTGTTAAACATAGTTCCAATTCAACAAATATCCTTCTGCAGCATTGTTTATAATGGCTGCATAGTATTTCCAAATCCAGATGTGCTATAATTTATTGACTGATTACCTTTTATTAGGTAGATTACCTCTTCATTGTTGTTGTTACTATAAACCATACCATAACTATACTTATAGTTAAATCTTACTGTATTATCACAAGATAAATGCCTAGACATTGTATTATTGGATCAAAATATGAATGTTGTAAGAACTTGATGTATGCTCCTTAATTGCCTGGCTGGCAGAAGGTTGAGCCAGTTTACGTTCCTGCCAGCTGTTTGTGAGAGGAATAGATAGATATAGATGATATAGATATATATATAGATATATACATACCTATACATAGAGGTATCTTGATTTCTTTCTCTAACCATATATATACATAAACATATTTTTTTAAAGAAGAAAAGAAAGTTTCTCCTTGGGAAAAATGAAATTCACTGAAATTATTTAAATGATGAAAGTTTTCATAAATATTTGAGAAACCCCATGTTTTATTAGTTAGCTGTGATGAAAGAATTCCAAAATATAGCTTTAAAGTGACTTTTCTCCTATTTCTCTCTAAAGATTTATCAGATTCATTTTTGTGGCAGTTATTTTGCTTATGGAACATTCTGAAATAAGAATTATTTTATGCCTCAAACTGATATTAAATTATATTTTTTGTTAATATGTGAAACAAATTGAGTTCTTTTAAATAGTGCTAGAAATGAAAGATTCTGTTTTGTGCTTTAATACTGTAGCAAATACAATTTCTTAGATTCTGCTATTAGGTGGCTCTGATTTTCCATTCTCTTCCTTTCCTCCTTTTTGCTTGTTGTGCCTCATTAAAATTTCAAATGAAACTGTGTGACACTGATTGGAATTGTTTCTGTTGGGGGAAATGTACACACTGCATGTGCAGCAAAAATTCATCTACATTTGAACCCTGCTATTTGTTTGACACAATAGACTTTCAGGAATGGGATTGCAGGAAGCAAATCTTTAATAAAATTGCTGTGGACTATCCCCGCAGGAGGCAGAGTGCATGGCAGCTAAACAGGAAGATTTGAACCCTCAGCTCTGCACCTTATTGGCTATGTAACTAACCTCTCTAAGTACATTTACACATCTGAAAGATGTAATAATACAAACCCCTTAAAGCTGTTGAGAAGATTCAACAAGAGAAAGTACCTGGGACCTAGTAAGTTCTCAATAAATGTTAGCTTTTACTGATAGTGCTCCATGATCTATACTTCTCTCAGATGGTAGAGAATAACCTTTCCTCTAGCCTTTGGAAAAAATCATCCTATTTGCACCAGATTATTCTATCATTTTGGAGCAACTATACCAGAGTTGGTAAAGTGACTTTTTTTTTTTTTTTTTGGTAAAGTAACTCTTGTTTCAGTGTTTTCCTCTCCTTCTTTCCTTCCTCCTTACATCCTTACATCCCTCTCCTCCTATGACTTCCTCCCTTTCCTTTTTTTCCCTTCCTTCCTTGCTTTTGTTTCCTTTTCTCCTTTCCCTTCCCTAGTATTCACTGCGCACCAACTATGTTCTATATTCTACTAGACATTGGAGAAGGAAAAACCTGAATGAACCCTTTAGAAGGAATTCACTGACCAGGGGAGACAAATATTAATTGAACAAATAAACATAAAATTGCAAGGATGACAAGGCTATATAAATGACAGATGCACAGGTTATAAGAGCATATGGAAGATTGGAAAAACTTTCCTGAGGAAATGAAACAGGAATATAAAGGAAGTATAGGGATTAAATAGGTGAAGTGGCAGGCTTCTAAATAGTCTCCCTATTTCTGCCATTGCCTCTTATAGTCTGTATTCTTCACTCAGGGTGATTCCATGGAAATGGAAGTCAGATCACATTAGACCTCTTCTTAAATCTCTCTCATTATGACTTCTCGTTTTATGTATAGTAAATCTCATAGTCCTTAGCTTGGCTGAGAGTGCCTTATGTGATTGGCTTCTCACTACCTATCTGACCTCATTTTCCCACACTCTCTTCTTACGTACTGTTCTGTAGCTGTGCTGGCCTCCTTGCTGTTCCCAGAACACACAGATAAACTCCACCACAACGTCTCTGATCTTACCGCTCCCCGTGCCCCAAATACTCTCCCCTGATATCTTTTCACCTTCTCTGTGAGGTTTCCTCTGATGACCCTGTGTGAAGTAGCAACTCTCTTTCCATCAGCATTCCCCATTACTCTTACACTGTATATTTACCACCATTTCACATTTTTAAAATCCACTTGTTCTCTTATTTTTGGTTTTCCCTCCCCATCTCCACTCACCTTGTTGAAGACTCCGTGAGGTCAGGAGTTTGTGTTTACAGTTGAAGTTCCAGCTCCCAGAAAAGTGCCAGGAAGGTATTATGTGCTCATGCAGTGTTTGAGGAATGAATGAGGGTTGAAGAAGCACAAGAGATTAAAAACTCAGAATTTAGTGTTGGAATAAATATGGGGATTAAGGAAGTGAGGTGTTATTGGTAGCTTAGATTTGGGGCTTGCGTAACTAAATGGGTGAGTATTGTTCACTGACGAATTATAATACTACTAGGTTCTTCTGCCAATTTTGAATCATTGATTTCTGACCATCCTATACTTGTCTTTTATTTGGTGGTAATAACACAAACCAAAAAGGTAGAAAGGTTTGTACTTTATGATTGGGCTGTGGGCATTTGGGGATTTATTTTATGGTGGGATATGAAGTTTGAATGACAGTGTTTGGTTTGATATTTCACTCAACTAACTGATGTCACTGAGTTATTGGATGTTCACACAGCTGGTACATGTGGTGCTGATTCTCAGAGCAGAGGAGATCAAAATAGCTGGTGGATCTATCCATTGAGAACATTAACACACTGTTAACAGAACTTGGATGTCCAGCTAATGACTGGCTATGTAAAACTAATTAAATATTTTATTAACTTTCTATAAAGAGCCCAAAGCTCTTTCACATACATTTTTCCTTATTCTTTATGTCCTTGTATTGACAGGAAGAAGCCAAATTAGCTGGTTTTTATTATGTAACAAAGTTTGAGGCACTGACATATTTGTGAGGCTTATGTTTCACTGGAAAACTGGGAAAGGAGCTGGAAATGAGGAGTCAGGATTTTACTAAGGCATTGTTCCCAGAAGTGTAGTGACTGTCTCATTTTTTCATTATATGAAAAATCTGATGAATCTGCATGTGAAGAAGTCATTGTATTCTATATATTTTTTCTATTTTATTTGTTTGACTTTATGCCAAACATACTATCCAGAATTCCAGTAATGTCTAATTACATGTGCCTCTGTTGAAGTTACCTGGACCCCAATTCCTTTTCTTCTCCCACTCCATATTTCACAGCATGAATCTCTTGCAAAGAGTAAATTGTAAAATTCAAATATTTTCATTTTATATCTTGCTATTTTTAGGTAGGAACAGTTTCATATGAATAATAGAGGTGGGATCAATGAATTCCTGTGGCATCAGTTGATTATTTTCTCCCCTTGAAAAGGACATTGAGAACTCATAGAGCTTGATTTTAGGGCTGTGTGTGCCCTGGTGAACATGTCTACATTTGCCATGTGTTCATGGTGTAGTTCTGTGGCAGCATGCACTTTGGAGGAGCATAATTTCATTTTGGAAGAAGTCAGGCTCTCTGTTTAGTCAGCATGCTGTCTCTTGTCTCCTTTTTCCAATTGCCTTCCAAATCTTCTGTTCACCTCACTTAACTTCTGTAATTTGCTTCTGTGCTCCTTTTGACCTTTGCTCATGCTTAAGGGAGGAAGTTTATAATTATATGTTCATTGTGAAACCTTTACTATAGTTTTGGCTAATCCTGGTTTTAGGTTATTTATGTTTGTTTAGACAAATGATGCTCCATGCTCTTTCAGATGTCCTTTAATGTAATGGGATTAATAAGTAAGCTTTATAAGTATGTACATCCTGGTCAAGCCTGTTCTACCAACACATGTCTGTGGTGTTGGTTTTATCTACATTGAACAATCTCATTAACCCCTGTGGATTCATTTAGCTAAGGAGCAGAATCAGAATCAGATAATAGTATAAATTCAGTGTAAGAAAGTATCATAGAGGTCTCCTATCTCCCAGCTTATTTTTCAAATGGGAAACTGAGTCCCTGAAAATAGAAATAATGTCTCACATTTGTGTGACACTCTATACCTTATAAAATATAGTGACGCACATTATTATTTGTATTTTTTTTAGTAGTTCTGTGTGGTAAGCTGGGTAGGCATTATTTATCCCTATTTTACCAATGGGGGACACAAAGGTACAGAGAAATTGAGACTTGTCTCAACTACTTACAGCAAGTTAAATGGTGATCTGATCTAAAAGCCGGGACTTGAGACTTCACTTGATTAGATGGTCTTTCCACAATATTATCTGCCTCCTTGCTGGAACTTCCCCAGCCACATGTGTTGAGACACTGACTATCTCAATATTTCGAGTGGCTGGGAGAGCCATGATCTCTAGCTGTAAGCTGCTTTCTTTCCTCAGTGTAACACAGGACTGCTATTATTTTTTGCATACCATGATTTCAAAGAAGCTTGGAAGCACAGTCCTAGCATATAATGAGGAGAGACCTGCTTAAGTTATAGAATGAGGTTATTGGAAGATTATTAGGTATATACAGCCTGTGAGTTCTGGAAATGTTTCCATAGTATGCATTCACCCACCCTCTGACACCTGTATCCATTTTCCTCTAAGAAACCACCCCTCCCCAGGTCTGTGTGGTCCCGGAATCCAACTAATAATACCTCTGACCCAGGTTGGAGGTGTGGGCCTTAACAGGTCTCTTTGCCATCTCCTCTTGTCATGTTGATTGGCTCCTGAATAGTCATGGATTCAATCAGAGTTAACTTAGTTTCATGAGACATTTTCTGTGATTTTTGGGAAAGAGACTATTGCTACCCTTCTAGAACTGAACCAGGTAGCATTCAGACTGAAGCTGCTACTAGTGTCTTGACTTCTGAAGCTAATACTAGAGGAGAGCTGAGGGAGGAGAGTTGAGTCCTGCTGATACAATTTGATGTCAAACTGCATAAAAAAAGTCAAAAGTGATTCTATTCTTTAGAGTTATATAAGCCAATAAATTCCCCCTGTTCCTTAAAATACTTGTATTACGTTGTCATTATTTAAAGACTAAAGAATCCTAATATATTCCTGGTCAAGCAAAAAAAAAAAAAAAAAAAAAAAAACAATGCCACTTTTTCACAAATTTCTAATTTGTCACTTTAAAGGCCTATGTAAATAGGAGAGATTTAGAAATGAATGCTTCAATTTGATCCAGTTTCTTTCAGCTTAAGTATATTTTTCTTCTGCCTCTGAAAAGATGATTCATAACTTATAAATAAAAACTATCAGTATGCAAACTTTTACATAATCCATAAGTTTCCAGAACGTGCTTTTGTCATCATCAGTTATCTATATTAACTCAACAAATAATTATTGTTTTGACCACAGAACCAGGCTAGAGAATAAGGCATCCTTGCCATCAAATATTTTGTAATTCAATTGGTAGAAAAGACACATTATTGTGTAGAGAAAAGCAAGTGCAAGTCAACATATATATCTAAATATGAGATGAGTGTTGCTGGCTAAGTCAAAGGAGGACAAGGTCATCAAAGATTGAAAAATGACAGTTGCCATGAAAAAGGCAGAGATGGAGTCATATCTTTATGATGTAGGCACATAAAAAGGAAGAAGTCTCTACAGGAGCTGAAGCACAGCACAGGCAAGGACTCAGAGAGATGAGAGAATGCTGAGTGAGGAACGTAGTGACTCAACAGGATGGGCTGTGACAGAGGAGTAGGGTGTGAGAAAAATACTTTGGAAATTTCCATCTAATATTACTTTTGAGAATAACTTTGGAATGAAGTGCTTTGCTTAGGATTTGTATTGAGAAGCAACATCACAGAAACCCTTTTTTGAGCACTTAACATACACATGGGATTAGGTTAAACATTTCATAGGGATGATCTCATTTAACAATAGTACTTTTGAAGTGGATATTATTGTTATCTACATCTAATTCAAAGTTGCATGTGTTTACCAAGCCTGTTGGTAGTTAGGGCAGAACCAACCCAGGTCAGCCTGCCTCTGAAAGTCATGCAATTTCTCTGGTTGTGAACTTCCTTCTAAGATGAGCAGAGAGGTCACTTTGCACAAGCAAGTGATAATAGTGTTCTTCATGGTTCAGTAAGTATTTATTTTTTGGCGAGTTTATACTACCTACAGATTTTTTTTTTAATTCATTATAGACATAGAGAGAGAGAGAGAGAGACAGAGACACAGGCAGAGGAAGAAGCAGGTTCCACACCGGGAACCCAATGCGGAACTCGATCCTGGGTCTCCAGGATGGCGCCCTGGGCCAAAGGCAGGCGCTAAACTGCTGAGCCACCCAGGGACCCCCTACCTACAGATTCTTAGAATGACTAGATTTCAAGTATTTGAAGAGCCTCCCTCTACACTTCAAGCAAGAGTGAAATCTCATAAATTAGATTCAGACAATTATTGAGAACATCACAATATTTAGGGATGCATGTCATTATTATTTCATTCCCCCCCACAAGCTGGAAAGGTAAGTGCCATTATTCCCATTGTATAGACAATAAAACTGAGATCAAAAGCATTTAAATACCTTGCCTAAGGGCATTTAGTTAGTGTGGGCAGAGCTATGACTTCAACTCAGGCCCTTTAAAGTCCAGTTCTTTCCTACTACTTTAGGCTAACAGTGGCTGAAGGGTCTATCTCTGAAATTTGGCATTTGGATTTATTGCTAGTTAGTGGAAAATTCAAAGTAATTATTGAATATTAGTGATGATATGACAGATGTTAAGCCTTTTCCAAACTATGTTTGGATTTCTCGTCTGACTTGTTATTTTTTTCTAGGATCTATCAGTAAGTCAGATACCAAGTATTTATTGAGTACCTATTATTAGGCAAATTTATGCATCAACTTAAAAAGGCCTTTGCATGGACCCTACACTAATGGAACTTAAAATATAGTTGAGGGACAAGGTGGAAAGTTAAGGCACAGTACATAAAAGGTTAAGTAGTATGAATGATGAGTAATCTATGAGAAAACATTAAACAGCTGTTTTGGGGCAGGACATTTAACTAATTGTCAAATGAATAATTACACATGAATATTAAGGACTATGAGTTCAGAAGAAGATAATTGTAGGCACTGAGTGGTCTGGAGAAGCTTCATGAAGGAAGTATTTGAACTAGGTTTTTGAAAATAGGACCTGAAGAGGAGAGAATGTCCTAAAATCAGAAAGAATAAAAGTAGAGAGGTAGGGAAATACACTGTGTACTACAGGAAACAGTTTGTCTGATACTAAGATTTTAAAAGGGGAACAGATAGGGATGAAACTACAGAAGCGAGTCAGGACCAGCTTGAGGAGGTCTTGAAAGGAAAACTAAAGGGTGTGGATTTTATGATGTCGGAGGTATGGTGATTGGGAGGGATTGGAGCAAAAGGGTGGGAACAGGGAAGATTTTAGCAAAGGAATTAAAGGATAAGGAGAGTAGAGAGAAAGATTCATTAGTATATAAAAGATTAGGAAAATTAGGTGATATAAGGGGACCAATTAGAAAGTAATTGGAACAGGCCAAGCCTCTACAAGTTACAGGGGAAACAGATAAAAGATAAATGGTATTTCAAGGAAACAATCAGATAAATTTAGGTTATCTGACATTTTCTTAGACAAAGTAAACTCAGGAAAAATAAACAAGAAGGAGGGAAGTAAAAAGGAGATCAAAGAAATAGGATAATCAAATAAAATTTCAATTTATGAACTATGAATCATAGTTTAACAAAATAAACAATAGCTCTAAGAGCCACTGGTAGGGAATCAGTGAGACTATTTTTTTCTTTATTTTTAAAAAACTATTCTATTTATTTATTATTTATTTATTTATTTATTTATTTATTTATTTATTTATTATTTATTTATTTATGAGAGAGAGAGAGAGAGAGAGAGAATGTGAGAAAGTGTGAGCAGTAGGAGGAACAGAAGGAGAGGGAAAGAGAGTATCTCAGACTCCACGCTGAGCATGCAGTGAGTCACGGGGCCCTATCTCACACAGCCCTGACATCATGACTTGAGCTGAAATCAAGAGTCAAAGGCTTAACCAACTGATCCACTCAGGTGCCCCTGAGTGAGGCTGTTTCAATGTGGACTGAATTTTAGGTAATATTAGTGTATTATCACTAATTTTTAGTTGTGATGATATTGTGGTAATATGAGAAAGTTTCTAAAGAGATGTATATGTGCTGTGAAGTTTCATGATTATCTGTCTCTTAAATTGCTTGACACAATATATATATGTATATGTATATGTGTGTATATATGTGTCTATGTATATATGTAATATCTGTATTTGTGTCTATGTCTACATCTTATCTATGTCTTTATTCATTTCTATATTTAGACCTAAACCCATACGCACACTCATCCCTATCTCCATCTGTATACCCACATGTAGATTCAGCTATAGATATAGAAAAAGAAAATATGACATAATGATAAAAATTATTAAATCTAGTTTGTGGGTACAAACTGTGTACTCACTACATTATTCTTTTAATTTTTCTATATGGTAAAGACTTTTGTAATAATAATTGAGCCAGAGGGAAGAGGGAGAAATAGGTCAGACTTTGGAGCCTAAAGCAGAAGCAGTGTGAGTAGAAAAGAAGGAGCAGATGTGCAGAGATAATTGGTAACACTGGGTGATTTGTTTAATCCAAAGCATCAGAGGACTCTCTTAAGCGTGAGTCTTGGCATTAAGGCCTTGCTGTAGGGATGTCATCACATTTTGTATGGAGACAGGAAAGTTTTCAGAGGAAGTAGGTTGGGGAGAATACATATGCAGTTTCAGAAGGGGTTAGTTTCAAGTGGATCTGAGCTTTCCTGCTGAACGACTTGCTGGAGGAAGGTGGCCCAAGTTCTGGGCCAGAGGAAACCTGGGCTAGAGATGCCACTTTGTCATTCATCCACAGAGGGTGATGCCTGAAACTGTGGAATTGGATGAAAGTTTTGAGTAAAGAAGTTTTCAAAAGGAAAACTGACAAGAGCCTTGAGGAATGCCCATGGGAGTAGAAAGAAAAAGTAGGTGCCTGCAAAGCAGACAGAACAGGCCAAGTCAGAAGGAAATCTCTTGGTGTCATGGGGAGAAATCAAGGACAGATGTAACAATCAAGGGAAGCCTTCCATAAATCTTTTGAGTAGATGAACGAATAGAGTTTTGCAAAGGATTGAAGGTCATCAAAATAAAAAGATACAGAGCAGTCAAGAAAATTGGAAAGTGAAAAAAAGGTAGTTAAGAGATTTAAGAGATCATTTTTAACTTAGGCTAGAAGTTTATTTAAGGATGTGTGACAGTTCATTGGGAAAGCACAGGTCAGGAGGAGGAGAAACTGAGTCAAAGAAGTTTTCTCAGTGCAGAGATTTAAAAACAACAACAACAACAAACCTGGATTCAAGTCATGGCTCTTACCTCATAAAAGATTTCCCTGGGCTTCACTTTTTTTTTTTTTTTTTTTTTGCCTAAAACAGTGATTGAACTGAGTGTTGTTCAGTATTTCTTCCAACATACATTCTCTTAGAGATTCTATTAAGAGAAAAAGTAATATTTAGATAGGACTGTTCTAAATTCCATATTATAATGTCATTAAGAGAATCCCATGTGTCACAATTGTGTTGATCATTGAGACCATATGTAGAATTAAAGACATCTTACTCTTTTTTTTGCAACCTCATAGATTTATAATAAATTATTGTTATTGGATTTGTTAATAAATATATCCATATACTATTTTGATACAAAGTGTGACTTGAAGAGCAAAACTATGTTTTAATTTTTTGTCTTCAACGTCAAAAGTTTTTAAGAGCTAAGGAACTGTCATAATGGGTTGCTATGCATTAGTAGCTATTTCTAGTAGGAAGTTAGTGGGAAAACCTATTCAAAACTGTGTTTTCCATGTCCTATCATAAACTTTTCTAAAACCTATTAGGTCCAAGTATGCAGAAAAGAATTATGCAGACAGTATCATTCCACTTAAATGACAGACCTGGAATGATACATGCCTTTCTTGGTCAATTAACTTCTGCTAGAGCTCTCAGGGACTAAAAGAAATGCTGTGGAACATAGTCTCAAGTAGACTATAAAACATATGAATTACAGATCTTCTGAAGAGGATAGATAGCATTGCCTTAGAAATCTAACAACTCCCTCCTTTTAACTCTACGGTTGCCTATTTCTCAGAACATTTACCAGAGGCTTGAACAGAAACTGGCTTATAACCACTTTCCTTAACAAAGCTTTCAGATCTTTGTTATCACAAAAAGAGATAAAAAGTCTGAAATCTTCCTTATGATGTAGGCATCATCTGCTATCCTAGATCAATGTCTGGCTAAAGATTTTTGGAAAAGGATTTTGGCAAAGTGCAGTTGTAGATTAACCCACAGCATTCCCTTAGATAAGTGACACACTGAGGGATTTTAAACCATGAGTCAGAGGCCTGGGCCCTGATCTTGAGATGACTGATTTTCTCTATGACCTTCAATTAGTTGCATAATCTTTTAGTTGTGATATCTAGACACTTTTTCTGTTGGTTGGTTTAGGAATACCATGGGAAATACAGGGTGCTGTTATTTGTCACGTTTGAAGGAGCTCCGTTGTTTCTTGACCTTTTGCTATGAGGCCTCTTTTTCTTTTAAGCACCTCAGACATGACTGGCAAGCAAAGGATACATTTACCTGATGAGGAAAGTCAATCCTGAAAAGAGGGAGAAACTTGTGGGAAGGGAAGTGCTAGCATCCACATCATACTGGGTGTGATGCAGCATGGTAGGACATGCATAATGGGTCACACATTTTTGGGTTTGTGTCTCTGTTGCAACCTACAATTTTATTGAATTTAATGGAACACAAATATGACATTTCAAAGGAATGTAATTATTATTATGTGGTTTACTTCGTTTTTGGCGACTTCTCATACTTGCCCTCCTCCAGGTCCTCCTTTCTGCTAAGGGTAATTTGCCCTGGCCAGCTTAGTCCCTACGACTTTTTCACTGCCCTGGCCAACACCTGAGCAAGCCCTTGGGTTTTTATCTTTTTCTTTGAAATGACTCTTTTACAATGCCTGATAAAGAAGTTTTCATGAGCATACTTTGCCAGTACTTTGTGGCAAACTAATATTACACTCAGGTTTGAGGCTTCAGATTATACAAAACTAAAGCGCTATTTAGTTTCTCATTTTGCAAATTCAAAGTGCTGCATATGACTCTTCAAGATCTGGTTCACAATTATGTCTTCCATTCTTCCTACGGGCATACTCGTCTCAGATTTGTTTTTTTAATAGCAGCAAACTAGGGACGCCTGGGTGTATCAGCAGTTGGGCACCTGCCTTCGGCTCAGGTCGTGATCCCGGAATCCAGAATCAAGTCCTGCAGCAGGCTCCCTGCGAGGAGTCTGCTTCTCCCTCTGCCTATGTCTCTGCCTCTCTCTCTCAGTCTGTGGTTCTCCTGAATAAATAAATAAATCTTTAAAAAAAATAACAGCAAACTAGTAATTCCCTGGGTACAATGTGGTATATATCATCCTGAAGCCATTATTCATACTTTCCTTATTCTTGGGATCCTTTCCCACACTCTGCCTACTTAATTTCCACTCAATTGTTATATCTCTGTTCAGACTCTCTTTTCTCCAGTATATCTTTCCTGACCTCCTCACTGACTTCCTCAACTGGACTAAGGGTCTCTCTGCACATTCTCTTCATATCCCATGACACTTCTTACTGTACACCTCCCATCTTGTTTATATTTCTGTTTATGTGTGTTATCCACATTAGACAATGATCTCCTTGAGAACACCAGTAGGATTTTCTTAATTATCATATTGTGGTAGCTTACCCAGTGCTTTGTACATATCAAATGATATGGCGAGTTGGCCTGCTTGGAAGAAAGAATAAAATTGCAGATTCATGCAAATTTTCATGTACACGTAGTGTCCCAACAATTCTTATTTGGAGAGCTGGGCACTCATGTGTGATCTTGGGTAAGGTAACAAAGGAGTGTTCACTGGAAGAAATGAAGCAGGACTAGAAACCACTTGTTAATCTAGAAATAAAGGCCATATGTTGATAGGCAAGTTGAAATGGGAGGAGAAAATGGTCTCAAGGGAAGCTGGCAATGAAATAAGCTTCTTAATTATGCAAAATACATTCTTCAGCTAATATCTTATGTAAAACACAGAAAAGACTTCCAGACCTCCAATGCTCCAACTTGCCATAGCAGCAGCACCATCATTCCTGGCTCTTTGAGTAGCAGGATTACAGGGGAGAATGGCCTGACATTAGTAGGCAGATTGCCAGGGGGCTGGGAGAGGTTACTGAAGCATTTTATTACTGACACTGAAGAAATGATTATAGATCTTGAAGCAGGAGAACCTACCATACCGTGGCAATGAGATTCATTGGTTTCCAGAGAGTTGCGTTTTGACTTTTAAAAAAAAGATTTTAAAAATGATAGTCAAATACACTTCAATGGATTAAAAAGAATAACCATTTTAAAAGTGGAAGGATAGAAGCTGCTAGAGAGTGTATTCAAATTCATGCTTCTGAGCAACCAGACCAGAATAAAAGAAAGCTAGAGCAACAATAATAGTAGTAGTAGTAGTAATAATAATAATAATAATAATAGCCTCTGGTTCTTGAGAGAATATAAAGCCATATTAGAGAAAAAAAGAACCACTTTGAGATCTTGAGACGAAAGGCATGGTGTGGATATAAAGTAAAAGAGAAGGACAGGAAGAAGTGATGCCTAGACTGGATAGGTTATCTTAGATATATATATATAAATAATTGCCAAAGTCAAAATGAGAGAAGATCATGACAACTAGAATTACTGTAATGTTCAGAAGTTATTATTACTCTTTATTATAATGGATATGATTTTTTACCCCTGAATCAAAGTAAGGGAAATATAAAGGGAGAACATGTGGCTGACTTGGCAACTTGATAATATTTCCTCAAAAGGTTTTCACAGAGAAGCGAGATGAAAAGGTGCAAATAAAAACGTCACTAATGTGTTACAGAGTTAGATGTCATCTATCCTCAGATAAAATTTCAGTGAAATTCTACACAAGTACTTGGTTCTTAGTAACTCAACAATGTAGGGAACATTGGGGTACAAATGCATAATTCTTTGCTAATTTAAGGTCAGAAGAATCATCATAAATAAAACAGAAAACCCAGAGAGAGGAAGAGACAGAAAAAAAGAAAAAGAATCCAAGCCCCGAAACAAACAAACTTTTCTTTCCTTTTCTTTTTTTTTTAAAGAGGAAAACCAGTGACAAGAATGCCATTTCTGGCCATACTGACTGAAAAAAAAAATTACTAGTTAAACTAGAACTTTCATTTCTTCTGATTTAAATGAGACCTTTTTGCATATGTGTAAAGAAAGAGAAATATGGGGTGAGAAAGCAGAGATTCTATTCATGTGCCAGGAATGATGTGTACATTATTTTCAGGAAGACTCAGGTATGTTCCTGAGTGATATACATAAAGATTGGTGTATTTCAAAAACAAAAAAAAGAAATGAAACAAATATTTTCTGAATAAACAAAAGACCTAAATTTGGAAGGAGAATGTGTAAATTTAGCAGAGATTGGATGCCTTGCTTTGAACAGACTGTGGTGCAGTTGTTATCTGCTGAGGTTATTTTATGATGGCTGCATTTTCCCTTGAAGCCAGACCCCATATGGGGTGGGATGACAAAAACCTCATATATCTCACTATCATTAGGCTAATGAGATTGGTCAAGGCCACATGCATTCTAATTCTTGGCAAAATTTAAGATAAATCTAGGAAGCCATTCTAATCACTTTGTGCTGTTTTGGGGAAGAAGTAAAAGAACTAAGCAGTGAACAATAACAAATCTTCATGTGTATGAGGTTCTATTTCAGAAATACTGTTGCATTATCAAAATGATTCTAAGAAAGGTTATTATTTATCCACATGATTGTAGAATTTTATCACAGAAAAAAATTTAATCAGATACTTAGGAAAATCCAATATGGAAACAGAAAACATTATACAACGATTGTTTTTTAGCATTCCTTTTATACACATTTAAAAAAAAAAAGGTAAGAGCTTTGAAGATTATGATGCATGGATATTGAAAATAGGTTTGATTACTTCTGGAAAGTTTATCCTTGAACATATTCAAAAGGCTAACTTTTGGAAATGATAACCAATTTATAATTGGTAAAGCAGTTGAATTAGAAGGAACCATCATGAGTGCTTTCTGATATAAGGCTTATAATAACTTCTGTGTGGTTGAGGGAGATATCATTTCATTTAAAATCTTTGGATACATTTTCATAGCTGGTTAAAAATAATGCAAATTCATTTTAACTTTGGTGTGTTAATATTATGAGCTGTTATGTGGATAATTCATTGAAATTACTGAAATTGTTTTTTATATTGGTAGGTAATAACTACACAGCATTTTGTATAAAGTAGAGGCCACTGGTGAAAAATGTTCAGATGCTGTCCAAAGGCTGAAGTTATGATACAGTGCAGAGCAACACCCAGTAATAAATGAAAGTACAATCTGCAGTATATTACAAATGAGTCAATTTAAAGCCATGTGTGAGATTCTCTAAACACAGTTGTAGCTACACAGACAAAGTGAAGTGGAGAGTTTAGAAATTATCTGGTACGTTTATCAGCTTAGGCAGTCATTGTGGATAATTTAAGTCCTACAACCCTTCTTCTTTCTGAGAATTAGGTATTCTTGGCCCGAATAACCTATATAATGGCTTTAAATTTATATATCTCTTTCCTGATTTGGCTGTAGTGTGCTAGGAAGCCAAGATGGATGGGTTGGTGAATATTTCCTTCGCCACATTTTATCCCTAAGTCTTAGAAAAATATATACTACTAACTTCTCCAGAACAACTCATGTTGTACATCTTACTGATGGTAGTTCAGTAGCATCACACCAACCCAATATTATTATAATAGATTCAATTAGAGAATGACATTATAGTGCTGGGTTCTGTGCTCATTAAGAGACTTCACATAGAAAGTCATTCCTACTAAGAAATTTTCTAAAATTATAAGGGTTGAGTTAAATTAAATTCAATACGGAATGAAAAGCCCATTGAAGCATTAAAATTATACAGTGTTTTGTAATTACTCACTATTCTCAAGACATCTAATGCTGCATTTTGCACCTAGTACTGGATGTTGTTCCAAATGCAATGCATCCCCATGAGTGCTCCAATATTTGACAAAGAAAACAATGACAAATGAACATTTTGAGGAAGATATTAACAGAACTAAAGCAGAAATAGACATTTTTGGGTGATATTTATAAAAATATTTGACAAGCATAGGTAGTAAAATTCATTAATGTTCTCAGTAAGTTGTCATTTTACCAGCAAAAGAAATATGCTAATCTAATTAAAAATATTGAACTAATTTTTATGTCTTTAATTTTCCAGTTCTTTTCTTAATGATCCAAGCAAAGTCACACTATTGGAGATTATGCATAATTTGACTTCATCTTATTGTTTGAAAGTACAAATGCATGATTTTTTTCCAGCATGCCACTATTAACAGAATTAGTGTTATTTCAACTTTTTTACTTTCAATTTGATTTGATTTGTTATTTTGTCAGTAGTTTGTCCATAAAATTACCACTCACAGCAATTTAACAGTTTCACTCACCCCGTTACTAAGTTATTCACAAGTACTGTGGTCAACATTCACAGTGTGGTAGATTATTGGATATGCTAGGTAGTAACTCATTAGTTCTTTTCCATTCTTTTCTGATGTTTTCTTCTTAGAAGCAAGTTATGCTTTATAACTGTTGTCAAGACATGGATCTGAAAACCATAATTCTCATTTTAATATGTTTTTATATTATTTCAAATAATATTTGATTAAGATGGGTATTGCATCTTTCATAGCACAAATGATTTCAGCCCCCTGGTCTGACAAAGAACACTGTTATACATGTGTAGGTTATAGGATATTCTTTAGTGAGCCCTGAGAGATCTACCATACTGATAAAGAGCTAGGGACTCATGTAAGCTCTGAGACCTTTTATTTTTCCTTCAGAGAACTACCATCAGATGGTTGTGGCAAGCTCGAAAATTGCCTTGTACTTCCTTTTTTCTCCAAGGACTGGTGGTTGGGAAAGAGAGATTTACTCATAATTGAAGTTTTTGTCTTCTAATTTATCTCTTTGCTTAAAATAAATATATTGAGTTAAGAAAATCTCTTTATGATGACTAAGCAAAGAATTTTAGCTCATAGTTCATTCAATAGTATTTTCTCTATCAAGATTACTATTTACTTCTGTGTTACTGTTCTTGTTTCTGTTGTTCACCTGTTTACATGTAAGCCTACCTATAACTCTGTGTCTTGGTGTGTTTGGGTCTTTTTCTATGAAAGCTTCCCTTCTGGCTACTTGGAGGCTTGCCAGGGGTGAGTGGGCTATCAGTCACTTGAGGTGCTAGTCTTTGATTTTTCTCATTTACATGCTGGTGGTAAATTTCCCTGTTTCTGAAATATAGCAGCGGTACAGTGATTGGAGTACGTCATGTCTGTGTTCTTGATTCTTTATGATTCTTCTGAACTAGGAAGCATTCTTAAAGAATGGTATCTGTGTGACTAAATTTCTTCCTATAAGTTAACATGGTGTTAACTCACTCTGAAATCTCCTTTCTGAACATGAGAAGGAATTCCATGGTGTAGAATTGAAATTAAAAACTAGGGCTCTGAAGGCTTCTAGAAATCTTCCAGTTTGTTAGAAGATTTTTAATATACCCTTCTAGAATTTTTCCGAGACATATTCTATTTATGTGTTCATTCCAATAGACCACGTACCTAGTCATGAAAAGGAAACATGGCAAATATATTTTGGGGAAGCTTCTTTACTGTTATTTATATCACTTTCAAATTGTCATGGCTTCATGTGTCTAGTATGTGGAAGACTAGTTAATGGTATTTTATAGACATTATCAGTGATGAATCTATGCACCTCCCCATGCAACAAAACAACTCACATGAACTCAATTAATAATGATGAAGTCAATATAACTATAATGTATTATTAAGAATAATGGGAGGTGAAGGCTGCAATCAACTCAAAGACATTCCTGTTAATGATCTAGCAACAAAGCTTCCTTCCTTAAAATTGTGGGAATATGAAAGTACATCTACATTGTACCCCTGTGCTGTGTGATAACCAAATTCAATAGAATACTTAATTTGAGTCTCAGTAAGCTCTAGTAATGTGCCAACATTTGTTTATGGATTCCAAACATTAGAAACATTTAATAAACCACTCAAGAGGATATTTAGTAGCTTTCAATAATTTGTAAAAACAAATTTCCAGCTAATTACCCATATGAACTGAGGAAACGACTTGTAATTTTGTAAGGTCCATGGCTCATCAGGCTGGCCCTGTATGAGCTGACAACAGTGCACATACTTGACAATTACTGTTTTGTTTGAACCCTGTTTTTTTTTTTTAAGATTTTATTTATTTATTTATGAGAGAGAGAGAGACTTGAAACATGAGCAAGGGGGTGGAGGAGTGGGGTGGGATAGAGGGAGAGGTGAGAAAAAGATGACCCACTGAGCAGGGAGCCATAATGCTCTATCCCTGGACTCCGGGATCATGACCTGACCCACAGACAACCATCTGAGCCACCTAGACACTCCTTGAACTCTCTTTTTGAAGATAAAAAATGATACCTACTAATGGAAGTGGTTTGTCAAGTTGTACTAAAGTTAAATATTCTCTTTTTTTGGTGAAGTACATGCTTAAGAATCTAAACTTGTAGGTTATATACTGGGCCCAGTTACCTTATTTATTAAAAAGCTTTGTTTAAGAGCATCTATATACAGGAATTTCTACCCGTAATGAAGCCATTTATTCCATTAGAGGGCAAATTCTGATTGTTTGAAAGTTGAGTTTGATGTTAGGCTGAAATCTATCTCCTGGTAACTTCTGTTTATATTTCCAGTTTTTGGGTCAGATAATGTTTGTTTTGCTATCACATTTGTCTGAGTATTTCAGGCCCATGATAAGGGCACATCTGCATTAATTTTCAAAGCAATAAGAATAAAATTTTTTGGAGTCAAATCTTTCTTCTGCATCTATCTGCATTATAGAAATTGTCCAGAAGATTTATTTCCAAAGAGCATTGCTTCCCTGCTACTATGTAATTTGCTTTGAGATAGGAATGGCTCAGGAAATGATAGGGTTTATATTTATTTGTTTACCTAATAGAAAAGCAAGTTGACACAAAGACTCATCTTTGGCCCAAATCTCTGATAATTTTCTCAAGATTAAATATTTGAGAACTCCAGAATTCAGAAATTTCAACTCCTCACCAGGCATTTTTGAAGTACTTGGGTACTGAATAATTTCTAAATAACTTTCTTTTTATTTCTTTTTTTTTTCTATAGAACTTTCTATCATATGTAGCAATGACTCTTTCGCTCCTATCATCAACATATTTTCAGGCAACACAAATAATATTTTGATGATGTAATTATAATATTGGGAATTTGCTAAAATAGTGATCTGCAATCGTTTTTGTCAAAAGCAGTCTAGAAGTCTTATCTGTCAGGAGCAGTCAACCAGTCAGCAATTTTTCAAGAGGTAACCTAAAGTGCTGAATAAGACTTGCAAATGGGGGAAAAATGCTATATCATCGAGGTGGAGGTAAACTCAGAGCCTGGGTGCTATTTGTATTTCTTCAAAGGTTATGGGAATGACAGCTATTAGCAGGCTGAAGGTACAATTCTTTAAGAACTAATACACAACAGTCTTTGCTGCCTTTTGCCCTAAAATCTCACATCACATTTTATTTAGTTAGACAGCTATTGAACTCAAAAGAACTTTGGAGTTTCTTTCAAGTTTCTTTTTCTACCTTTCTCTTTTTGGTGTTATAAATACACTGAATCTCTTGGGCACCATTTGAATTATTCTGTTAAATTCTACAAGATCTTAGTAATTGGCTTCTGGAACTTCCCCTATTATGAAAACCACTATTAAATCTTAAGGGCAAAGCCATGGTCATAGAAACAAGAAAATAAGGACATATTAAGATAAATAATTTGGACAAAGAACCACTGCTCAATTATCTACTAAAATGTTAGAGAATGTAACAACATTGGGTCTACATATATTTATAGTATTTATATAGATAAAAGAAAATATTGTAAAAATCAACATCTTGAAGAAATCATATTCAGTTCTACTGAAATGTTTTTTTGGAAACTTTTGTATGAAGTCTTTAACTAATGGAAATAAATTTTTTTGACAATTAAAAAAATTGTCCGACTGAATTTAGAATATATACAATTGCAGCTGAACAGGCTGCCCAATTGTTTCAAATAACTGGTAGAGTTTTAAAGTGTGTATTAATTGGGGCACCTGGATGTCTCAGTGGGTTGGGCCTCCTGTTCTTGGTTTTGGCCCACGTCATGATCTCAGGGATGTGGGATTGGGATGCGGGGCTCTGTACTCTGAGAGCAGAGTCTGCTTCAGAGTCTCTCTCACTTTCCCCCTCTGCCTCTTTTGTTGATCACACACATGCAAGAGCTATCTCTCTCTCTCTCTCTCTCTCTCATATGAATGGATAAAATCTTAAAAAAAATTTAAATAAAAAATAAAATAAAATGTGTATTAGTTTTACCTCTTCCATATTAAAGAGTTTTATTCTTTGAGAGAGAGAATCCAAAGAATATGAGACTTAAAACTATTGTTTCTTACTTACATCCACTGAAGGTCACTTTATCCAAGGGTAAGGCTTTTCTTTCTCTTTTATTTTTACTGAAGTTGGACTGCAGCCTGCATAGACTTTCTTTTTCCTTTAAAGATACCGTTTTCTGCCTAATTGTGCCCAGCTTCATTTACACCCTGAAAAGGATTGTGTTTGAGCTTATAGACTCAGGAGACACTTTCACTCAATAGCCAAACTCCGGCTACAGCCCTTTGGGATATTTGAGTAAATGTAAGTGAAAGCTCCTTGTGTTTGTCTCTGTGTTTCTTTTAAACAAAAGTTTAACTCAGGACACTATGGGAATATTTAAAGACATTTATCTGTACAACTGTCTTCTAGATAAGATCTGAAAAATACTTTTTGGCCTGCAAAAGTCCTCATCAGTCAGCAGAATTTTAAATAGCACTTCTGATGTTTTCCAACCACCTTCTCCCCATATTAATAGGTAAAGAAACTACATCTGCCTACAGGAGATAATGGTATTCCTTTGAAAATTTCCATAAAAACGTAACAGCAAAGGATTAAAAAGAAGTTGGCAAACAAAGGATAGCAAGTTTGTTTCATTTCCAATGGAATGCCGATTGCAGTCAATTAGTGATTGTGGCACCAGTTACGGGCTAACTCAGATGAAGAGAATACATTCATTGGGAAAGCATGCTATGCTTAAATTATGATGTCTACCACAGGCATGAAGAAAAAAATCCCATATTTGAATATATATGTTCAGTTTGGCAAATTCTACCTCTAGCTCGAATCCTCAACATCAAGTTTGGAGAGCCTATAAATAGTGACCTGTTTCGTGTTCTGGTCTACGTCATTCATATTTTCTTAGTTTAGGCTGCTTAGGCCCAAATGAAGACTCAGTTCATCAGACTCTCAGGCCATTGGATCCCTACAATAAGTGAAATGTTAGAATCTGAGTAATAACTGAAGGTTCAGTAAGAGGCCAGATTTGTTCACTTCATGCTTAAGTCCCAGAACTAGGGCTCTACTTTTGATTTTATGAGCATAACCTTACTTTGTGTTACAGTTGTACTTGAACAGCCTGGCTTCCTCTCCATTAGAACTTTGTATATGGTACTCCAGTGCTTTCTTGAACTACGTTGTTTTGCCCTGTTTTTTTGGGAATAAAGCCTCTGCACAGACTATAGACATATAGTCAGATTTTACACAGAAACCAAGGAACTTCCAATACCTCTGTCTTTATGCAGGTATGATCCCTTAAAACCATGTCCTTCACACCTTATGTCCCTCATCTTCACTGTTGCTGGGACTGACTCATTTCCTGGTCTGGTCAGTGAGGCGGGACTGTCCTGGTTAGCCTGCTTTGGCCACAGATTGGTCTGCTGCCCTAGTGGCTCCTTTTTGTTTAGATATTGTGCCTTAGGTATCTTTTAGGCTCTGAACTACTTTAGCCTTTATTAATTTGTGAATTGAACTCATAGTGCCTTACATGCTCTTCAGCTTTGTTGCATTCGTTGCTAAAATAGAGATTGGTATTTCTATTGGACATGTGGTTTAAGACTGAAAAGAAATGCTACCCAACTGGGTAAATATATTAATAGGAGGGACTCCCATGACTTGATATAAGGCAAATCAAAGGAATTTATTTTAAACGTAGTATGGGGCTTAAAAAACTGCATTGAAAAAGTCAGACCATATCTGGAATAGAAATTCCCATTCTAGACTATCTTATTAAATAAGACAGACTTCTCCAAAAAATGAAAAGTCTGCTGAAGAAAATTGGAGAATTGAATATAAAAGTGGATAAAGTACAAGTGGCTGTTACTTTGAAAAGAAAATACTCCAACTTGTAGTGATGGAGATGAAGAACTTGGAGAGGAGAATGCTGATCTAGTGAAGCAGATGGTCCAAACAAATACAAACTAGGAAAACAGCAGAAAATCTGGGAGAAGAGCCAATAACTACAATGGACTAATAAAAGCGAACAAATACCTCGGCAACCGTGTTATACAGCTAGGAACCTGGATTGGCACTACTCATCTCATTGTCTTGGATGTATCAGAAAAAGCAGAGGGATCACCCGTCTGTGAATGCTCACATTCACTGTGGACCAGTGATCACTGGAGAGAGTTAGAGTTCTTCTGGTGCCAGGAAGGCTCTGCAGGTTTGCATTTTAGCCATTGCTGGTGCTATTTTTATTTTAAATATATCAACAAACCAAGAAATTACTTAGGGGGAACCTTTATTTTTATTTTTTAGAAGATTTTATTTATTCATAAGAGAAAAGAGAGAGAGAGAGAGAGGCAGAAACACAGGCAGAGGGAGAAGAGAAGCAGGCTCCATGCAGGGAGCCTGATGTGGGACTTGATCCCGCGTCTCCAGGATCACGCCCTGGGCCAAAGGCAGACTCTCAACCACTGAGCCACCCAGGGATCCAAGGGGGAAACCCTTGGAAAAGGGGATGGGAAAAATGAACAAATGCCTTATTTAGGAATTAATTTTTGTATCATATTTTTCACAAATAGTTACGTTTTGGAATAGATGACAGACCCTTTGAGAGGTTCTTAAGAGACATTAAAAACTGCCTTGCTCAGAGCAGCCTGGGTGGCTCAGTGGTTTAGTGCCACCTTCGGCCCAGGGAGTGAGCCTGGAGACCTGGGATGGAGTCCCATATCAGGCTCCCTTGCATGGAGCCTGCTTCTCCCTCTGCCTGTGTCTCTGCCTCTCTCTGTCTCTCATGAATAAATAAATAAAATTTTTTTAAAAAAATAAAAACTCCCTTGCTCTATCTATATAGTGGGGCACATATTAATTCAATGAATGATTAATTTTTAATGTTTCAATAGAGTGATTTTAACACAGGATTATATAGTTAATTCGGTATAACCATTCTTGACTGCATTATTTTTGATTGCAGTTTATTTACTGTTCATATTTTACAATTATAACATAGAAATTGAGATCTTTGGAAGTAGTCAGATCTGTGTTTGAATTACCCAGTAACTTACTGTGTGTCTTTGGACAGGTTACTTAAGCTCTCTAAATCTCATCTCCATATTGAGGAAAATGATATTATCTAAAGAAAGTATTAAAACTATGAAATGAAATATACATAAAGTGTGGAGCTAGCTATCAATAACTGTTGGTTAATGATATTTTTCTGTCAGTGCTACATATACGTAAAAATAATCATGTAATTTTAAAAATATGTCATATATACTAAATGAAACCTCTAATAACTAAATAATGATGGTATTAATGTTTTGAGGGTTCTGACTTTGATAATATCACATTATCAAACTTTAGACCTGTCTATAAGTTGTTTAATTTGGAAAAAAAGAATAGTCTGATAACTGCATCTATATGAGCAAATGGAGACATGAGAATCATCTGGTAAATTCACCCTACAGTCAATAGACTTTCTCACCTTGACCCAAGACACTGACAAAAAGCATGAGCATTTATGTTAGATAGATATTGCTAAATTGTCTTCCAAATGATTGTATCAATTTACATTACTACCAGGAGTGCAAAAAAAAAAAAAAAAAGACTTGTTGTTCTGCATGCTTTTTAAATTTTTGCCAATTTTGTGGGTAAAACATTATATTTCATCATTTTCTTGGATTTTTTCATAATTATTAGTGAAGTTGAGCATATTTTAAATATGTTATTCGCTATTTACCTAGCTTCTATTAATTGTGCTTTGGCTACTTTTTATTCAATTATTTGTGTTTTTCTCATTGATTTATAGAAACTTTTTACATAGATATTGATTAATAATGTATATAGCAAATCTTTATTCCTGATGTTACTTGCCTTTTAATTATGTTATATTTTACTCCCTAGAAATTGTTACTATTTATTTCAGTGCAAGTCTTTTCCTTTAAGGCCTCTGGCTTTTATATCTAGGAAGATCTTTTAAACTCCAAATTTAATGACAAATCTGTGTTTTAATTGCTTCTAAAGTTTTAAAAAATGTATAGATTTTTATCTGCAATTAATTTTTTAAATATTATATCACAAAGAAATCTAAATTAATAATTCAACTTAATATTTTCTCTGTAAGAAAATCCATTGTTCCTCATGCAATTGCAAGTAATCCAATTTCTCCCCACTCATTTAAATATTTCATTTATTAGTGTTGCATTTTTCTGTGTACTATGCCAATAACATCTTTAAAAGAATTTGACTTTATGGTATATTTCAACATAGTATGGCAGGTGCTTTATTGAGAGGAGTTTCTTTTTATTGAGAGGAATTTTCTGAGAATTTGGCTAGTTTACTTAAATATCACTTGTTTGAATTTATTGAGATTTCTTTTGAAAATTCTATTTATTTATTAATGAGAGATACAGAGAGAGAGAGAGAGGCAGAGACATAGGCAGAGGGAGAAGCAGGACTCATGCAGGGAGCCTGACGTGACACTCCATCCCGGGACTCCAGGATCACACCCTGAGCCGAAGGCAGACACTTAACCACTGAGCCACCCAGGCGTCCCAAATTTATTGAGTTTTTTTTTTTAAAGATTTTATTTATTTATTCATGATAGGCAGAGAGAGAGAGGCAGAGACACAGGCAGAGGGAGAAGCAGGCTCCACGCCGGGAGCCCAATGCGGGACTCGATCCCGGGACTCCAGGATCGCGCCCTGGGCTGAAGGCAGTCGCTAAACCGCTGAGCTACCCAGGGATCCCCAATTTATTGAGATTTTTAAATAAACCTAATACATATTCAAATTTTATAACTATTACAAAGAACAATTGGAAAATGTGTATTTTCTGTCATATACAAAATTTACATGTCTACTCATTATAGGAGTATTGATTATCATTAAAATAACTAAAATTTTATTTTGGAGTACTTTATTAGTTTTACATAGAGATGTAATAATGTGATTATAACTTCTGAAAGTTGTAACTTCTAATATATCTAAGAGTGTTAACTTTGAATGCTATATTGTTTGATCTACAAAATTTAAACCTGCATATAGATTATGCCTTCTATTAATATAAACATACATATTGTTTTATTTAATGCTTTGGTCTTGTACCAATATTACATTTTATCTAATAATAATAATAATAATAATAATAAATAATAATAAAGTGCTTATAGAAGGCTTTCTTTGGGGTTCATAGACTACAATAGGCTGAAGTCTGCTCTTGGGGTAGAGAAATTTGGATTTTTCACTTCCGGGCTTTATTTACATACTACTGTTACATTGTTACATCGTCCTTGCCTTTTGTGGAAGTTTGGTTTGTTTTTCTCTCTGGCCAGGATAAATAGGCTAAGTGCCCTCTTCGAGAAGAGTCTTCTTTGTTTGGAAAGTAATTCTTAAGGTTTTAATCCTGGGAAGCAAATGCCAGTGTTTCTAGATGCTTTGCTTTTTGTGTTGGAGGAGGAAAGCCAATATTGGCACAGTAGGGGCTGTTTGACTGATGGTCTTTTAATTAATTGTCCCCAGGATTGTCCTACTCTGAATTAGCTGACTCAACTTGTTTTCTCTGGAGCTCCTTTGGGAAGAAAGGCTCTCACCTTGGCAATGGCCTTTTTTTCAGGCCATTTGGGTTGATGTTTTCTCACTGTGATTTCTGTTTGTTTAATCCATCATTATTCTCTTTTCTAGAAATCTTTATTTCTGGTTTGTTTATGGCATTCTTTCTTCTTGATGATTATAGTTATTGTTGGACTGTTTTCTTAGAACTGTTTTTCTTACCTGCTATGTTGAAATTTATAAGAACATTTGTGCTCAGGATGCTATCTGGAATTGATCTTGTCACATGCTTTAAAAGACTAGGATTTTTAAAAAAATGAATATAATTATCTAAAATATCTAAATATAAGAAATAATATGTTGATTACCCTCCTCTCAAAGTGGTACCCTAAATCTTAAATTTGTGGAAGTTTTTCCTTTGCTTTTAGTAATGATTTTATACTGTATGTTTATATCTCTAAATGGTATATCTAGTTTTGCATATTTTTTGTACTTTACATGAATGGGATGTTATCTTGGCCACTTATGTTTTTGCTTAACAAATATTTTGGGAGATTCACTCCTGTTGATAAATGCAGTTCTAGTATATTTGTCATTTTTGCAAATGTAGGGTATTCCAATTAATATAGTGCTTATTCTCTTATTGGTGATTATCTGAGTGATTTCTAATTATTTTTTATTAGATACAATGTTGGTATGATTCTGACTTTTCTCCTAATGCACATGTGGCAGCATTCTTATAGTTTATATGGATAGGATTAGAATGGGTGAGCAATGAGATACACATCTTTGATTTTGCTAGATAAAGTTTTCCTCCAAAGGTTGCATCTTTTGTAGTCCCAAAAGTCCTTTATAAAATTGTATAAACTCTGTATCCTCAGCAACATTTTCAAGATTCTTAATTTATGTAAATATGTTTTATATAAGGTTCTGTTTCATTTGCAATTTTTTGATTATTAATGAGGTTGAATATCTTTTCATATATTTATTCACATTTCTTCTATAAAATGCTTCTTCATATTGTGCTTTTGCACAATTACTGTTGGCTTTTTGTCTTTCTAATTTATTTGTAGGGTTTATTAAAATGAGTTTTAGATAGTAATCCTTCCTTGATGATCTGTATTGAACATCACATATTCCCCTAATATATTCTCTCTGGATTTTGGTTCATCTTTTAATTTCTTTAATCATTTTCTCCATGGTTTGTGTTCTTTGCATTTTTTTAATAATAAATTTATTTTTTATTGGTGTTCAATTTGTTCTTTACATTTTTTTATTGGAAATATTTCCTTTTCTTGAAGTCTTAAAATTGTTCTCTTATATGTTCTTCTACAAGTGTCAAAATTTTATTTCTTATATTTGAGTATTCAGTTCAACTGGTTTTTGTGTATGTTATGTGGTAATTGTATGATTCTCTGTTTTTGTTTTTCCATATGGATTTCTTGACACCATTATTCCTCCACTGGTCAACAATTCCACTTGTTCTATATCAAAACTTACATATATGTGTGGTCTAATTCTTTCTCTTCTATTTATTTCTTTGTTATCTTTTCCTAATCTCATATTGTTAGTTACATCTTTATTATAAAGATTAAGGTCTACAGGGAAGGTATGTCATCCCTTCTGTATAAATTTTAGTATAATTTTATCAAGTCCTCTGACAGTTCTGCAGGTCTTATGATTTTGGTAGGCATTAAATCAATTAAATTGAAAAACTGACAATTTAAAATATATCATCCTATTCATGAATGTGGTCAATTCCTTTACTTTTAAAAAGGTCTTCTTCAAAAAAAAAAAAAAAAGAAAAAGAAAAAAAAAGGTCTTCACTGTCTTTCAGCAAAGTTTTTTTTTTTTTTTCTATGAAGACTGTGTACCACTTTCTTTAGCTGTGTTACTGGGTATTTATTAGTTATTTTGTTTCTTATTATAAATGAGCTTACTAGAGAAGCTTTTAAAACTCTTTATGACTTAAATATAAATGTCATTAAGTCTTTTATATTTATCTCATATCTAGCAATTTTGTTAAACTTATATTAATTCTTATAATTTGTCTGTATATTGTTTCAGGTTTCTCTGTTTATAATCTGCAAGTAATGACAATATTATTTCTTCCTTTCCTGTCTTGATCCATTTTATAGCATTTTTTTTTGTTTCATTTTCCTGGCTATGATAATAGAAAACATCGTTTTCTTACTTTTAAAGGAAATATGAATGTAAGTTTTATTGTATTGTTTGGGGTTATTTTTTTTAAGATTTTGTTTGTTTATTTGAAATCGAGAGCATGCATAAGTGGGGGTAGGGGCAGAAAGAAAGGAACAAGCAAAGTCCCCACTCAAATGGAAGCCTGACATGGGGCTTGATCCTAGGATCCTGAGATCATGACCTGAACCACTCAGGCATCCCTTGTTTGTGGTTATATTTTTTTATTAAATTCAGATCATTCTCTTCTAGTCCTAGATTCTGAATTTTTAAAAAATCTTGGATGTCAATTTAATTTTCTTTTTTACATTTTTTAAAATTTAAATTCAATTTGCCAACATATAGTATAACACCCAGTGCTCATCCCATCAAGTGCTCTCCTCATTGCTTGTCACCAATTTAATTTTCTTATATGATTTTTATAATATATTAAGGAGATCATATGATTTTTCTTTAGATGTGTTAGTATGATGAAATGCATTAATAAATTTTATACCAGTAAGTCAGTCTTCATACCTGGAATAATCTCAGTTTGGCAATCATGTATATCTGTATACAGATTACAGATTATCTGTACACATGTATATCTGTATACATGATTGCCATATATATTCATGTCATATCATTGCATATATATTCATATATATTGCCATATATATATATATATATTGCCAATATATATGCAAATTGCCATATATATATATATATATGCTGTTGGATTTAGTTTGTTAGCATTTTATTTGGGCTTTTGTGTCTATATTCATGAATGGGTTTGCCTATAATTTTATTTTCTTGAAATGCTTTTATCTGGTTTTGATATCTCTAAATGATTTGGTGAGTGCTCCCTATTTTTAGTCTCTAGTGATATATATGTAGCATTGGAATTATATGTTCCTTCACCTCTAGTAGAAATTTTCTATAGGCATGATGAGTTTTTATTTTAATGTGAAGATTTTTTTTAATGTGAAGATTGACTTCATCTTCTTGATTATTCAGGCCTTTTTTTCTTCCTGTATCACTTTTGGTAAGTTACATTTCTTTTTAAATAAGTTAGCTCATTTCATCTAGTTTATCCTTGACTTGTTAATAACCTACAATGGTGTTTAAAATTTCCAATATGTGTGTTATCTTCTACTATGTGTAGTTTTCTTGTTATTGAATCCCATCTTAATTTAATTTTGGTCAAAGTAATAAGCATATGGCTGTAAGAAACTGTCCAAACTTGCTCTATGTCTTTTCATTATAAATTTACATAAATTTCTCATGTACACTTGAGAAAAAGGTTTATTTTCTTATCGTTGAGAGCAGATTTCTATATGTTTTTATTAGATAAAATATATTAACTGCCTTGGAAACATCTGAATCTAATTCATTTTTATTTGCTTTGCTTAATCTATCAATTACAGAGAGAGGGACCTTTAGAAACCCAATACTATGATGGTGAATTTGCCAATTTCTTGTGTTTCTACCAATTTTTGCCTTATATATAATTGAAGCTATCTTGATAAATACGCATAGGCTTCAATTTGGTATGTCCTTGTCTTAGACCAAAACATTATTATTATTTGGTCCCTTTTTAACACTGTACTTTTTGGTCTTAAAATCTGTATTATGTGATATATTTATACCCTTTTGCTTTTGATAGTATTTAATCAATTAATATTCTGTTTTTTCCCGTTATATACATCCCTTTAAAACAAACAAAAGCTATATTAAAAAAATAAAATTCTGTCTGCACATCTTTCTTTTTTAATTGAAGAGTTTAGTCCATTTACATTCATTGTGATTACCAATATCTATTTATCTATCTATCTATCTATCTATCTATCTATCTATCTATCTATTTTTTTGCCTTTTGGGGGGCTTTTTATGTGTCAAATGATATTTATAATGTGTGAAAAAACCCTTATATTTTAAGTATTATTTTTCCCTTTATCTTAGAATTTACAGTTGACCCACCTGTTTTGCACAGACAGAACCACCATGCCTCTCCACACTTGTGCATGTGCATATACACACACATAGGCACTTACAGGCACTTACAGAAAAAAAATTTCCTTATTATCTCCCTTGGTGGATTTGTAAAATTTACTTTTTCACTATAAAGCATTCTTCAGAAACAGTTTTTTTTTTCTTCCCAGCTTTATATTCAGATTTCAAGTCTAGTCTGAGTGGGCCAAGGCCTTGTTTCTTAACTGCTTTGGCAATTATTAGAAATAGATTTCTTGGGTTTTAGACATGCTTATAATAGGCTCAGGCTTAAATTACTCTTAACAACTTTCTATTTAATTCTACTTTATTAATATTTTATGAGTATTTTCCTTACTTCTTTGCAGAACTAGCTGTATATTTCAGAAGACCTAATATTAAGAGTCCAACATTTTCACTGTTTTGTAGTTAGGGATGCTCCAAGGATATCTAATCCACCATCTTTCTAGAAAGAGTTGTACATGCTCTTTTACTTTCTATCCCTTTTATGTGCCAGTCCCTGTGCAGGTGAAGAGGGCTTAAATTAAGGAAAGGCTGAGAAGCTGTGATGTGTGATGAGTGAACTGAACGTTGGATGATAATAATGAGTGAAACATATCCACCGGGGGGGGCGTCTGTCTGCATCACACAAGAGCTGTGTTGCTGGTGTTTTGGGATAGCTATACAAATAGGGTGCAGTGGTCAATATTTATTTTATTTTTTATTAAAAGAAGAAACAGATACAGTCTTTGACTGATATAGGAAAAATTATATCCAGTGACTTTTGGTCTCAAGCTTTATCTGCAAGATTTGAGATTAAAATGAATTAGAAACCATCAAGATTCCCTTTATTTTTCTTTTCCTAATGAAATTATTAGCTCAAAATATGACAAATTAAAAGATTGTCTATACAACAAAAGATTGTCTAGTGAAAGTTTTGTTAGGTGATTTTCATCTACACGGAAAGAACAAATTCAATTATGGGAGCCTCTATTACATGTGATTTCTATAAAATTTGAAAGATTGTCATGTGATCTAAGGACACAGTCTCTTTGAATGAGTACTAATCAGGAAGATAGGCAGTCTGAGATTTAATATTGTCTTGGTCTTTGTTATAAGTCTGTTACTTTCTATGTTTCAATTTTTTTTTCTACCAATACCTGCCTAACCTTAGTCCAAGAGGTATGAGAATACAGTAGGGTTCCAGCAGCCCTCCTCTTTTTTTTTTTTTTTTTGTTTAAAAGTAATTGCCTGTTTATACATTACCATATGTTATGCTCTCATGCTCTCTTTGCCATTTAACACATATTTCTAGTTGCCATGTGGCAATATTCTTTTCCAGCCATTATTTCAGTTTTAACAACATGCCTGTCGTTATTCATTAGTGTATAAGCCATGACTAGAAACAAGTAAATGGCATTGCTGTTGTGACAAAGGTGGAAGCCATTAATATGGACCAAAACAGCAAATATTTAGCCTTAATCAGACATTCATTATACTGATTTTGAGTTCAATTGTGAAGAAAATGAACAAAATTAAACTGCATGAGTACAATATTGGAAATATATAATTGAAGACTTATCTGAAAGATGAGATTTAATTTAGGACATTACAATTTTAAGTTGTCAAATAGAATTCCTCTGTATCTACAAGCCTTTTGGATGCCTGACTTTAGAACATTTAACTGTGGTTCATCATTTTAAGTTTATATTTTGTCTTTATCACATGTTGTGATACTTGAAGGAAAATGTTTCAAAACAGTTCCAAATCAGAGTGTCATCAGCTCTCTGATCCTTATCAGCATATTAGAAGTGTTTTTGCAGTACCATGTTTGCAAATGGTTATAATGGATCATTCATGGTTAAAATATTTATCTCATCCTATTTTTTGTGTACTCCATAAATTATTGAGAATGAGTACAGTTTTTCTTTTGGAGACTCTTCTACTTTGGCGCTTTTTTTTTTTGGTATTATTTTTCTGGAACACAGAACAATATAGGGGCATTTATCCTCACACACCCACTCTATTCCTTGCGCTTTCTCTCTCTCTTTTTTTAATCTCAGAAGGAATTTTAATTTTTAAAAATCCTGTTTCAAGCTTTCACCAATCTATGAAAGACTATTTAACTTACTGAAGCTCTTATCTTCAGTCTTCACCTTTACTTGACCTGGTCAGTCTTCCATGTGAGCATACTTTGGGCCACACATCCTTTTAAATATGACTGAAAAATCCCACAGCAATAAATTATTATCATAAAACATAAGAAAAAGCTATAATTAAATTATCTATATCTCCACTACCCAGAAATAACTAATGTTACATTTTGATATATACTTCTTAAAGTATTTATGTGTGAATAGCCATTTTTTTATGTATCTTATATACAGAAATGAGTGGACTCACTTGACCTATGATTTTATAATCTCATTTTATTCATTCAACATAGAGAACAACTTACATCATGGGTGTCTTTCCTTGTCAATAAATATACCTCTAAAATTTGTATTTTATATCTTCCCAAATTCAATTATGTGCATGTGACAAGATTTACTCAACTAATTTCCAATTATTAGAAATGCAAGAGGTTTCTAATAACATCCATTTATTAAACACATTTTGAGCTTCTACTATGTGCCAGGCCCCATTCTAGGCAGTGCGGTTTTAGGTAAACAAAGCAGGGAAGTTTCTGCCCCTGTGGACCTTATTGTTGGAGAGTAGCATTCAAATAGTCCCTCTTTGGAGGAACTATTCTCTCTCATGATCACATAGGTACCTTAATTTGTTGTCTACAGCTGATGGGCAAACCTAAGGGCAAAATACCTTAGGTGTACTTCCATATACTTCTACCCTCTACTACCTAAGTTACTGTTAAGTTTTGATACTTTTGTTTGGAGACTTTGATGGTACAGAGAAATTAGTGTCCTTTTAGAAATCTAATTGCATAGATGGAATTATTAGTATTTATTGACTTGAGAGTCATCTCTTAATGTCAATAATTAAAAATAAAGGCTCCTAACTGAACACATTTTAGTATATATGAATTACAATATAACTTCATCAGACTCTTATAGGCTATATACATTTTAGTAGTGGTTTTGGTAATGGAATTTTAAAAAGCTACTTTGTACTCTACTGTTGCTGTTTGTGACATTACACTCTATCCTCAACCATAAAACAAAAAGTTTGACTAGATGATTTCCGCAGTGCTGCCAGCCCTGGACAGGGAGGCATTGCACTATCATAAAATAGTTCTTAATACTTCAGCTCAAATAACTTCAAACCTTTTGTGGTATACACATATTCATGTGCTCTCAGTCTCTGCTTCTGATTTTTCTTAAATATATTATACTGTTTTTCTCAATTATAGGAATAGCAGGATTTTCAATTAAGTATAGACTACACAACAACCAAAACTTCAGTTTCATTTCTCCTCTCCCAGTTCTAGGGAACATTTGCCCTCTCAAAGGCAGAAGGGCAGCCCCTCTACCTCCTCAGGGAATTTTTTTAACTGTTAAGTCAGCTCATAAACTGATACATGAAGTTTTCAGAGTATTTTTCATTTTCTCAGAAAAATGATATATCATTGGACTTGATTTACTTTCTTGCTTTCATTTCTTATAATATACAAGAGAATATTTCCCACTCTATATACTTTTACATGGACAGGATAAACTATTATTATTAGGAAAATGTAGATTAAAATGTTAATATTAACATTTAGTTAATAGTTAATTTTAACAATTAGTTAACCTTGTTTAAATTCAATGTGTGGAAGTTCAGTCAATGATTAATTGGGCTTTCATTGGAATTTTGCTTTTTTTGCATCTCTCTTGATGCATAAATCTATTTACAAAGGATGCAATGCCAGTGAGATGGCAGAAATCAACGATCTCTCTAGCCCTTAACTCTTGGCAAACTCTTCAAGTTGCTTTTGGATAGTCTTAATTTCTTCTGCCATTTCTCCTGGGAGAATTCAGAATTAGGGTTCATTTTTTTTTTCTTTTTGGCACAAACAACTCTATTAGATTCTTTCAAGTGAGTCACCACAGATTTCATAAGGTCAGATTCCAACTAGTATTTACATTTTTAATTGACATTCAGGAAGAATTTTTAGTTAGAGTTAAAGAGAGGAGAGCCAAGTACTTATAGCTCAATGTTCTGAAAGTGACCTAATTTTTTAAAAGGACACAAAATGAATATGATTATTCTATTATTCCTAATCTGAATTTAACCATTAAAACCGCATCCTACTAAAGGAACATACAGTACAAGTTAATTATTGGATAGTGTTACATTGAGGGATTCAGGTGCAAAGGGAAAACTTACTCCTTTGAAAATCAGCCCATCCCCAGATATTGATAGAAGGATTTGTGTGGCCCATAAAACATCCCATGAGGCATGTGGCAATAGCCACAGTGATTGTGGTCTCATTCTTGCCAGTTTTTTCATCTCCACTCAAGTCACCTCTTTGTTTAGCCACAGACTTTGTGTTTTGGGAGAGAGGTTGTAGGCGTAATACCTCTGTCTATTCCAAGTCAATTCTGTGGACATCCATGGTGGTTTATTCTGTCTCTCTGAGCTGGTGTTTTGGGAATTCAGGTTGGGAACAGGAAAGAAGGATTTGGGACAGTATCAGCTAAATGATTTTGACAGATTCTTCCGGTGGTGGGAGAGCGGGTAAAAGGGGGATCCAGTGGGTTTAATCTCAGGGGAATGAAAGGCAGAGGGAGCTGTGTAGAAGATCCAAGGGCAAGAAACCATAATTATCCAGATTGTTTATTGCATAATTGGAGAAATTCAGTTACTCACTAAGGCAGGACTTTCCACTGAGTCTTTTTTTTTTCTTTTTGGAAATTGAGCAGTTTCTGAA
The DNA here is from genome assembly GCF_018345385.1 of Vulpes lagopus. Classification (NCBI taxonomy): domain Eukaryota; kingdom Metazoa; phylum Chordata; class Mammalia; order Carnivora; family Canidae; genus Vulpes; species Vulpes lagopus. Next base: position 23,867,443 of record NC_054836.1, read on the forward strand.
TACATGAAAAAATATAGGAGATGATAGTATCTGATCTATACTATCTCTAGTGCATAGCATTTGCTGGCACAAATTAAATGTAAGACAATTTTTATTGAATGAATGCTCTTCATCTAAATGGTATATATAATTGGCTTCAGTTTTGGTTTATGTCTTGGTTGCTTGTACAAGGCAGATCTATCAATCTATCTATCTATGCAGAAAATGTAGCAAGATAGCTTCTCCTAGTTCACTCCTGATAATGTGAATAATAGAAGTTATTGTCAGTGAATTTTAAATACTATTTGCTTTTGTATTACAAAAACACATAGCAGGTCCTTAGTAATATTTATAGAATAAATGAATAATCAATAAAAATTTGTTTGTTTTAAACACCTAATATATACCAGACTGAGTAAATTACTTTATTTACATGATCTCACTTTACTTTTATTATTCTGTGAGTGAGGTATTTAAATATCCATTATAGCAATGAAGAAATGGACTTAAAGAAATTAAGTAACTTTACTAAATCAGATAGCTTGTAAACAATAGAGCCAGTATTTGATTGCAGTCTGTCAGATTCACTTTCTCATGATGCTTTTAACCATTCTACATGTTTCCCATGAATTCGTTGTTCTTCATTAATGGATTTTTAATTTTGATCCTTATTCTAATTATGTATGGCAAAGTAAGTATCGAGTTTCTACAGTTGGTACCTCTGATTCAATAAATGTGTATTGAACTTTTATGTACACGATAGTCTTAGTTGCTATAGGACATATAGTCTTACCTACTTAAGGACATGAATTATGCTTCATTCATTTCTTAGTCTCATATTGTCTACCTAATGCAGCGTTTTACTTATAAAAGTATATGAACATTTAATACGCAATTCCAAATTTAAAAAGCAAATAAATAGTACCATAAATTTCATAAGGTAGTATAAATGCCAGATAAGCAAAATAAGCAAATAAATTATAAGTAAAATGAGTTATTAATTGAGAAGTGAGAGAAAACATTGTTGGTAGGAATACTCAGGAGAGTTGGATTCGTTAACTTTGTTAGATTATTTTAAAAATTCCCCATTTAGATTGTCATTGATAATACCGATTTGCAGGACGTTTCCTTACATGAGAAGGGTGTGAGCACTTGTCTTGGGAACAATAAGGTAGATGAGAGTAGAGGAACCCTATTCTACTCTCAGGCAGAGGGTAGAGGCAGGATTGGGGAGGAAGAAGTACAGATCAGTGCCAAAGCAGAGATGATGTCATGGCAGCTGAAAGGGAAGTGAACAGCAGGCTGGAGTGTAAGATTCAGGTATCACTTAAAATCATTAGTCTAGCAGCAGGAGACATCAGAGATAACTTCAACATCATAAGCTTCAGAAAGTAAAAGTTTCTTGGCCTCAATAATAATGGGATGTTGTGAAAGAAGCAGTTTTTTGGAGAATACAAATTCAGTAAAATGGAACAATTCAAAATTAATTTCACTCTACACACCCTTTTTCAGATATGTATATGATGACTTTGGAAATACAGTATCTCTAATAGGTACATTCCTATATACTTTCCACGTAAATTTTGAATCAAATCAGTCCTAATACTTACATATGCATTCATTATCTAAGTGCCTAAATGGTGAGTTCCTAATGCAATGTTTTATTCATCCTTTTATCTTTGGTACTTACCATAGTGTCTAATTTATAGTAAGTATCCAGTAAGTGTTTGCTTAATGAACAGATTTCCATTGAGTGTATTAGCAGTGCTAAATACTTAAGAAATTCTCTCAGGCACCTAGGTGGCTGCCATTTAAGCATCTTACTCTTAATTTCTACACAGGTCATGATCTCAGGGTCGGGAGGTGGAGCCCTGAGTCACGCTCCCCGTTCAGAGGGCAGTCTGATTGAGCCTTTCTCTTTCGTCCTCTGCCCCTCCCCCCCTCTAAAATAAGTAAATCTTAAAAAAATTATTTCTTGAGTTTCAGTTTCTTTATATCAGATGTACCGAGATCAATATATCAATGTATTCATACCAGAACACATTGTAACTACAGCTGCAATAAATTCACTGTGCTTATAAAGCACATGGCACAAAGAAAATTTTGTTTTATTCTGGTTGCTGGTTATGAGCTGGTTTTGAGATTAAAAAAAAAGAACAAAACACCATGTGGATTAAATGTGGCCACATTCAAACATTAAAAAAAAAAAAAAGCTCCTTATCTATCCTTGTCATCGATTTGTACAATATGCAATCAAGTAAGATTAAATTTGTCATTTGAAATTCATCCTGGTCCCTACATCATCACTTGTTCATAACAATTTATATCCAGCTTTCAATAAAATATCTCTTATTTTATAACATTACATATGGTTCTACTCTCCAGGTCCTTAAACTCTAATATGAGAAGGGTGGACACCCAATTTAGTTTACATATGAGAAAATAAAAGAATATAGAAAAATATACCTATAAAGCAATGTAAGGAGGCAGGATAGTTTGACTAGCATGAGACTATTTTAGGGTAAAGGATATTAGTTTTGGACAGTCTAAAATAAATTATATGGGCAAGATTTGTATCAAATCCTTAACATTTGAATACTGTGACTCATAGACGAGTGGTAGAGGGAAGGTTGACATCATGACGTGAGAATAATTTTTTTGGCGAAAATAGGAAAGTATGAACTGGATAAACTGGCAAATGGGTTTGTTTCATGCCTTGAAGTCAAGTGACAAGTGGCTTTTAATGTGGCTATGATTTTGAGCCCAACTTGTTGGGCTTCAGGAGAACACTGAAAGTTTTGAAGGCTAATCAACATAGCCTTCAGGGACACCTGTGTGGCACAGTTGGTTAAATGTCTGACTTTTGGTTTTGGCTCAGGTCGTGATCTGTGTCCTGAGATCGAGCCCCATGTTGGGCCCCCTGTCAGGCTCCATGCCCCTAGTAGAGCTCCAAACTTAGTATGGTCTCTGCTTGAGATTCCCTCTCTCTCTGTACCTCCCGCTTATGTCTTTCTCTCTACTAAATAAGTTAATCTTTATTTTTTAAAAAAGGAAGATCACTACAGTGCTACTGATAATAAGTAAGTAGAGATAAAAAAGGAACTTAAAAGGTTTATTAGTCCAGGAAACTTTACTATTTATAAAAACTTTGGATGTCCCCACTACTGAGGTTATTTCTCAGATTTTTTTTTTTTTTTTTTACTAAAAGCTATTAGAAAGAGAAGGCTTTAAGAGGAATGAATTAATGTAAGTTAGTAAGGCATTGTTTTTTATTTTTTCATTCAACTCAAAATTATTGTTTTTTGTTTAAGTTGCCTGGGGCTACAAAGGTAATCATATCTTGTCAGCCATGATAAAACTCATCATCCAGTGCTAGAGATGTGTGAGTGGTTGCACAGACAAGTGATTCTCTGATACTCCACAATAGGAGAGAAATGCTGGGATAGGACTGGTGGAGGGCCTTTTGGAACACATGTATAGCATAATCCTTCTTGGAAAAAAAACCAGCATAACTTTCTTGACTTGCAATTTTACTGTAAATTAATTTAAATTGCTAATAATAATGATGATGGCAGTACATATATCCAGTATCTTTTTTTTGTGCCAGTTTTGGGAATGTGTTTTATGTGCATCATCACCTCAAAACTACCCTACAGATAGGCAATAATTTGATTTGTTGTTGTTAACTATTTTACAGAAAAAGGAAGTGAGACTTAAAAATATCGGGTAGTTATCTGATGGTCACAAAACTAGTCAGACATAGATATGGGCACAAACTAAAGCTATATTTTAAGTTTCATAAACACACATGTAAGACTTTTAAAAGGAGACAGTAAAAAAAAATAAAAGGAGACAGTAAGTAGAACAAAGAGTATGTGCAACTAACACGACTACTGCTCAAAATTAAGAACAAATTCTCCCCCATTTGAGTCGCTATTAAATTTTTAAAATTACAATGGTAAACTTGTTGAACTTTTTAGATCAATAAGGCTCAAATGTACAACTCACTTCTTGGCATCTGAAGACAAGAAATATACATGTAAAATGAATTGGACAGCAATGAAGCCGCTCACTGGAACAGAAATCCTTTTCAATAATAACAATTGAAGTCTTCTTTGGCACAAGAATAATTGTAAAATATTTATGTATGAGTGAAGCAGCAGTACCAGACAAGGAAAAAATTCACAACTCTTCTAATAATGGGTTTGGAAGTAGGCAAACACCTTTTTAATTCAGTGTAGGAATCAGTTTTAGGTTAATTTTGAAGGTTAAACATTTGATTTTTAGCTTTTCTGTTTGTCTTCTGATGTCAAAAATTTCCAGCTTAAAAATGGTTAATTTTACAAATGAAGAGAAATGCCAACTGCATGAAAATCAGAGAACATCACTTATATATCATTCCCTTATTAAAAAAAAAAAAGTGGCTAACACCATTATACATAGCATAGCCTTAGATGGAATGATCTTTTCCTCAGGTAATCTCTTTTGATTAAGAAGCTGCTCAGTGGCATAGAAAAGGACAGCAGAGTGATTGCTTCCTCTCCAAATCATTCTGAATAATAAGTAGTCAAAGCAAGAATAACGTGGAATATTGAGGTATCTTCATTTTGTTAACCTCAGAACATTTCATCACTCGTTTTATCCTTACCCCATAGATTCAAAACTTAGTTTCAGCCCACAAAATGATAGCGGTGGGAGCAGAATAGGACTGAGGATGAGGTATAAAAAGACATTTTTTTTTCCGCATCCTAATATCAAAGTGATCATCTCCTGCATCTACTGATTGTTAAATAACAGTTTGGCTCATCAAGTCCAGATTTATCAAAGGAACTCAATCTAGTTGGATCTAACAACTGCCTAGAGCAATCATTAACAAAGAGAGGAGACATTAAAAAGACACTGTAAAACAAAGGAAAAAAAAAAACACAATATAAATGGAATTAATGACTTGGTTCAATTGTACCTAAAATGAGTAGTAACCATAAGAAATAACCAAATCGACATAAAAATTATTTGGTGTAAAGATATTGCTAAAAGTCTTAAATTTCCTAAATGATGAGAAACCCTACGTCCTCCATATTATTAAAACAATCCATTGCACATGTTTCCAAATAGTGAACTACCAAGTAGAAGTGACACATAGAATTATGCATCTGAAACTGAGGAAAACTTACAGGTATTTGAAACCTTCCAAGTACAAAATAATAAACAATTTAAAGCTATAAATTAGGGGCACCTGGGTAGTGCACTTGGTTGGGTGGAAGACTCTTGGTTTTGGCTCAGGTCATAGTCTCAGGGTTCTGGGATTGAGCACCATGTTGGCTTCTGTACTCAGCATGGAGTCTGCTTCAGGATTCTCTGTCTTCTTCTGCCGCTCTCCCTGCCTGCTCACAAGTGCTCTCTCTCCCTCTAAAATGAATAAGTAAATCTTAAATTAAATTGTAAATTAAATAACATATATTAAGTAAATAAAATTATAAAGATTTTTTTAGGTAGCTTGCAACCAAAAACTTTCAGGAGCTTGAAAATGACTTTACAAGTGCCTTGTGCTTTGACTCATATTTCCAGTTTGAGTGATTATTGCATATTTTTTGAGATATTGCGTGTGTCTGTATGTATGGATATATATGTATATTATGAGGAGATGCAAGGTCTGTTTTCCATATATTTAAAAAAGTATTTTATTTATTTATTCATGAGAGACGCAGAGAGAGAAGCAGGTTCCCTGCAAGGAGTCTGTTGTGGGACTCGATCCCAGGACCCCGGCATCACGCCTAGAGCTGAGGGCAGACGCTCAACCACTGAGTCACCCAGGCATCCCTGTTTTCCATATTTGACTCAGCACTGCTGTTTCAACTTGTTACTGGTACTAAATGATGTTAGTGCCTTGTGATTCCCATAAGTAAGAAAGGCAGGCAGTTGCTTGTCATTTAATTCAGTCCATAGCAGAAAAGTTTCCCTCAACCTTGGAGGTAAGTTTGTCTTAAGTTACTAAAACTTGTTCATGAGTGCTTACTCATAGTAAATGAGAAAGCCCACTATGACAACTTCAAATGTAACTATGATTTTTTTTTCAAAGATTTTATTTATTTATTCATAGACACACAGAGAGAGAGGCAGAGACACAGGCAGAGGGAGAAGAAGGCTCCATGCAGGAACTCAATCTGGGAGTTGATCCCGGGACTCCAGGATCACACCCTGGGCCGAAGGCAGGCACTAAACAACTGAGCCACCCAGGCGTCCCTGTAATTATAATTTTATTTCTTAAATGGAAATTGTGCAAAATTAAAAATTTTACCTGTGTGTAGATGTATTTGTAAAGTTTGTGAAGGAAAGGTTTTTAATTCTTCATTAACTCTGAGTGATAGGTCAGTGTTATTGCATTGTCCTTTGCAAATGTAAAAAAAATTGGAAGTGAAATTACTTACCTAATGTTAGAAAGTAAGTGTCAGAGTTAAGACTTAAACAACAGCTATCTGACTTCAGCTTCAATTAAATCATTAAATCACAGCTAATGTTTTAAATCTATTCAATATTGTAGTGTTATCCTCAAGCCACAATTTGTGATGTGTGTGCTACTGCCAGTGCTGCTACCTAAATATTAATAAATGTATATAAATATTAAATATCAGGAAGATGCACAAAAAAGGTTATGCATTACCTTCCAGCTTCATTGGAGTATAACTGAAAAATAAAAATTGCTTATATTTAAGGTGTTGATGTGAGATATATTATACATTGTGAAATGATTACCATAATCAAGCTAATTAACACATCCACCACCTCACAATAGTTTTTTTTTTTTTATGTTTTGTTTGTTTGTTTGTTTTTTTGGTGTGATGAGACATTTAAGATCTACTCTCTTAGTGCATATCAAGTATAAAATACAATATTATTAACTATAACCACCATGCTCTATAGAACTTATTCATCTTACAACTGGAAGTTTATACCCTTTGACCCACATGTCCCTATTTTCCACATTCTCCAGGCCTTGGTAACCACCATTCTACTCTTTGATTCTGTGAGTTTGACTTTCGTAGATTCCATATGTAAGTGAGATCATAGAGCATTTGTCTTTCTCTGTCTGGCTTATTTCATTTGGCATAGTGCCTACAAGTTTCATCCGCGTCATAAATGACAGGATTTTATGGCTGAATAATATTCCATTGTATACTTATATCGCTTTTTTTTTTTTGCTGTTGTTAATTCATTGGTTGATGAACACTTAGGTTGTTCTTATATACTGGCTATAATAACAATGCTGTATTGAGCATGAGGGTACAGATATTTCTTCAAGATTCTAATTTCATTTCTTTTGGATGTATGTCCAGTAGTGGGATTGCTGGATCATATGGTAGTTTCATTTTTAACTTTTTGAGGAAACTCCATCCAGGTTGTGCATTTTTTAACAAGTGAAGGCATATTTAAATAAGATCATTCGTGTTATCTATTTTTATCTCGATCAAGATGTTTTGTGGTTATAACACTGTAAATGCTAAAGAATGGAAGGAATGGGTGCAATACTCTGATCTGGTCTGGGTGAGGTATTTCAGTGCATTGGGTAACAAAATAGCTGCCTACAAAGGACTGACAAGATCAGAGGGCATCATGGTGAAGTCCCACAGAAAGCTCTGGGCTAGAAGATTGGGACTTAGGAGTCATTAAATATACAAGGAGTTACTTAATATACATGAGTATCAAATGTACTTACTTGTAAAAATGAGGGGATTGGTAGAGACTAGGTTTCCCCATAGTATCTTCTGGCTGATTCTTCCTTCTCTTACTTTTGGCAGTCATGATGTGCACAATTTTCCTTTCTAAATCCTTTAGGAGGAACACACACTTAACATTTTACCATGGGTCCTATCACTTTCTCTAATCTTAACAATCTGTCGGAATCACACAAGTGGTACTTATCTGGCCCTGATGTAGGTGAATTCCAAGGTTCATTCCTGCTCAAAAATCAACTGTTTAATCTACAGTTGGCTGATTGTATGTCATTGTATACAAATAATAGCAAATGTCTGCTTCTGTTTCAGACCATAGCATTTTTGGGCTAAAAAACGTGTTTTTGATATGTTTGTTTTGTTTTACATTTTTATTTTAATTCCAGTTAACATACAGTATAATATTAGATTCAGGTGTACAATATAGTGATTCAACACTTCCATACATCACCTGGTGCTCTTCACAAGTGTGCCCCTTAATCCCCATCACCTATCTCCCCCATCCCCCCTACTTCCCTCCCCTCTGGTAACCATCAGTTTATTCTTTATAATGAAGAGTCTGTTTCTTGATTTGTCTCTCTCTCTCTCTCTCTCTAATTTTTTCTGCTTTGCTTGTTTCTTTTGTTTCTTAAATTCTACATAGGAGTGAAGTCATATGGTATCTGTATTTCTCAGACTGACTTAGTTTGGTTAGCATTATATTCCATAGCTCTATCCATGCCATTGCAAATGGGAAAATTTCATTCTTTTTTATGGATGAATATATTCTATTGTAGAATATACCGCACTTTCCTAATCCATTCATCAATTGATGGACACTTGGGCTGCTCCCATAATTTGGCTATTGTAAATAATACTGCTATAAACATGGGTGTACAGGTATCCCTTTGAATTAGTGTTCTTGTATTCTTTGGGTAAATACTCAGTAGTGCAACTGCTGGATCATAAGGTAGTTATTTTTTTAAATTAATTTATCTATTTGAGAGAGAGAGAAAGAGAGGACTAGTTGGGGGTGGAAGAGGGGCAGAAGGAAAGAATCTCCTTGCTGAGTGGGGATTTCCCCAGGCAGGCTTCATCCCATGACTCCTGAGATCATGACCTGAGCTGAAACCGAGGTTTGGGCACTTAACCAGTTGAGCCACCTAGGTGCCCATGGATCATAAGGTAGTTCTATTTTTAACTTTTTGAGGAACCTCCACAGTGACTGCACCTGTTTGCTTTCCCACCAAGAGTGTAGGGAGTGTTCCTTTTTTTCCACATCCTTGCCAACACCTGTGTCTTGTGTTGTTGATTTTAGCCATTAAAAGACTTGTTTTAAATTTGTTCCAGGTTCCTCAATTGACAAACAAAGTACTCCTCAAAAAAATGTTAATTTAATATTCTAATTTATGGAAATTCTTAAAAAGTGCATTAAGTGCTGGATTCATCAGCCAGGGGAGTCACAGTTAGCTTTCTGAAAGCTAACTGAGCTGAAGGAAGTCTAATTCTGTGGTACACAGAAAGAATCAGGTGTTCAATTCCTGGTGGTCTTGATTGTTGGAGATAACTTCCCTCTCTTGAGGAGAAGTAGTCATCTATTTCTGATTTGATTGTGTCTGTGTATCTGGGTTTATTAGCCCCTCATCCTGATCCTGATTTCCTTTTAAAAGAAGATCCCACTATCTTTTTTTTTTTTTTAAGATTTATTTATTTATTTATTTATTTATTTATTTATTTATTTATTTATTTATTCATGATAGATGGAGAGAGAGAGAGAGAGAGAGAGAGAGAGAGGCAGAGACACAGGAGGAGGGAGAAGCAGGCTCCATGCCGGGAGCCCGACGCGGGACTCGATCCCGGGACTCCAGGATCAGGCGCCGGGCCAAAGGCAGGCGCTAAACCGCTGAGCCACCCAGGGATCCCCCCACTATCTTTTTTACTGAATTTGGGACACCCTGTATGATGCCTTCCTTTCATTCCCTGATACATTGCCTTTATCTCAGTTCTCGGTATTTTTGCTGTTTCTCTTGTTTTTGTCTACTAGAGGAAGACAAGTCTAATTCCATTTCATCTCCTCCCTCAGGGACTTCCCTCTTGTATCTTTCTCTCCATTGTCTCCTCTTACACTGTCAGGACCAAGAAAACTTCCTTTCCTGGTGCCCCCTGGGACACCTACCCTCCTTCTTTCTGCCTTTCATTGCTAAACTTGTGAAAAGAGTACATTTACTTCACATACACTTTAACTGCTCACTCCCTAATATCTTACAATTGGTAATCTCCCACTACCCATTTGAAATTGCTTCTCTCTTGCCTTGATGAACATTTCCTGTATTCTTTCTGTTTTTTAAAGTGATATCTATTCATTATAGAAACTTGAAAAGATATAAAAAAGACAAAAAAACAAACCAACTTATATAATCATTCTCCAGATATGGATATAGTCATAGCTAATATTTGATAACATTTCATCAAATATGTTAACAATATATTTTTTAGTCTTTATCTGTAGTTATGTATATATCTATGAATGTAGGGGTATATGTAGATATGTAAAATATATGCAGGCATAGGTTCATATATGCATATACACTATGATATATAGAGAAAAATATATATACTGTTGTGAAATTGTCTCTTAATATGAATAGGTATACTTTTTGCATATCTCTGTAGCATATACTTTCTCAGTCTTTTATTGTTTAAAAATGTGATTTTAAATGATTGTTTAGTATTTTATGTGTACTGTAGCTCCAGCACTCAATCTTTAGTTTTTAGGCATTTAGGATGTTTTTCATTATAAACACGTACTGGGATTGCTCTCTTCAGAGTTAGCAATGACTGCTAGTCATCCAACCCAATGACTTCTGGCATTTGGAATGGCTGCTAATCTTCTGAGATGAACTTTCTTCTGCCTTTGATCTCTGATCTTTGATCTCTTGACTTTTCATTCTTCTCCCTCTCCCTAATTGTAGGTGGTCCTCAAGGCAGTGTTCTCAGCTCTCTTATTTTAATAGACTCTTCTCTGGAAAATTTACTTTTCATTTTCAGTCTTGAAATTTCTCACAAGTTCTATTACCTCTTTTCTTACTACAAATATCTACCTAAAACCGAGGTTTACAACCAAATTTGACTTATTCAAGTTCATATTAAGATTGAACGTAACTAGCCCAAATTCAGAACTTTATGTGACCTCCAGATTTCTTTTATTTGATTGGCCAATACAAAGATTCTCACGTAAACTCATTTTCATTCATCTTTTCTGCTCTTTTCTGAGTCCTTCCTTTTTCCTTCTTTCTTCTCCACTGAAATTCATCCTTCATGGTTTCAACTGAACATTAGTTCTATTTACTGCACCTTTAGGCTGCTGGATATCCTCATTGAAAATAAATAAAGTAGTCTCGGAAATGAAAGTCAGTGATAAAACAGGGTCTGATATGTAATATATCACAATATTAAAGCATTTGAACAACTTTTTGATACTTAAAGTACCTGTGTTATTGAAGAGTTTCCTTTTTCAACATAGGGGGATGGAGACAGGGGGCCTTTGTTCCTATTTCTCCAAGGATGTCTGACCTGCAAGGTCATTTACTATGAGCACCCCATCCCTGGGATTGCTTTCTGATCCTTGAGATCAATATAGACTGTGCTGGTGTGCCCAAACTGATAACACCTCTGACATGGTCTGACCTACCTGTGATGTGCCATCTCCCTGAATCATCATCATGTTCTTTAACATGAAATCCCTAAAAATATCAGCCTGCCGTGGTCTATGGACAAAGTCAAGTCCGGCACTCCACAGGTATGTGTCATTCAGCTCTAATAAAGGATGCACATGTTTTAGATCCCCCATTATAAAAGCAAAAATATTTCTGTGCAAATGTTAAATAAATAACACCTACTATTTAAGTGTGTTGTGTTACTTAAATAAATAGTGTGATTTCTATGTGAAAAAAATTGGGAGGGCTATTATAGGAAAGTACTTTCATGTGGAGAAGACCATATGTTTGACTAAGGATTTTATCATATTAAGCACCCAGCTGTCTTCAACCATTGAAGCTTTCTTGGACAGATATGTGCCTGAGTATTCTGAAAGCACTTTTCTGATTGCCAATATAAAGTTTGGCTTCAGGGACTATCTCTCATATATTAGCCAGAGAGAATGAAAATACTGATGCTTTCCCTCAGTTTCAGGGAGAAAAACATTTTAGAGCATTGGAATGAGGGACTATGGAAGGTTGTATAATTACCTCCCATTAAGTCCTTTAAAAACAGAATAGCTATTTATATTCCTGGAGTTCTTAATGAATCTCTTCTCTCTACACTGAAGGAACGATTCTGTGATATCATTCTAGGTCATTCTAGGTTTCATTTTGAATAGTTCTAATGTGTTAGATAAATTTGGTTCAGGAAAACACTCATGTTCAGAAAAATGGGTCTGGTGCTGGCTCTATCATGAAGTTATTGCATAGATCTTAATTCTTCCACCATTTATGAAGAGGGTGTTTGAGGATAAAAGAAATAATAAATGTAAACATTCTGTTTACATTCTTTAGAAAAGAATTTGAAAGAGATATTCAAAATTGTCTTGTCCCATTGCTTTCTAATCTCTGTACAGCTCAGCTGTTATGATAGTTGAGGCAATTAGTAAAAGAGGTTTGCGTTTTAAAGAAATAAAAAGTGAAGACCAAACTTGTGGAAGAAACCTTGTTTCATAGAGGTGACCTAAGTCACCAACTTTATATATTAACAGGCGACGCCACCATTAGGTGCTAACTGGTATGAGTTACAAGAGGGGTCTTTTCTCTCTTTCTAATTTTGAGGATTTTGTTTCTTTCATGTACCATGGTCCTCCCTGCTCTTTCTGTGTTACTTTTCTGAGCCTTCCCTTGTGTGTTGTTAAGGGAAGAGTGAAGTGGCAGAGTGAAAAGTGCATGGATTTGGTGGTATCAGACTGATTTGGGTTTGTGTCTTCCTTTACCACTTGCCTTTGTCAAATTACAATTCATCATGTGAAAACCCTGGAATGACTTTCACCTCTCAGAGTTGGTACAAAGATGGTATCTGGAAAACACCTCAGAATAGTTGCTGACTGAGAATGAATGCTCAATAATTATTAGGCATCATTGTTCTATTTTCATATGTTGTGTAAGAATATTACTGCCAATTTGAACATAATTACTTTAAGCCTGATAAAAAGGATACAGATTGGCTACCAAAAAAGGAATACATGATAAATAAAAGCAGAAGATATTTGAAATAGATAGCCAAAAATAAAAAGAAATAAGCATTATTAACATAGTTTCAATTAAGATACACATAAAAAAACTAAATACAACAGCATTAAGTTATCAAATGTGATTTGATGCCTCTGGTAATCAATAATCTTCCTTAATTTGAGGCCACTATAGAGAAAAATCTTTTGGATATATTCTTAAAAACTCAAGTGTAGTTTGAAGTTGTATGTTTATTTGTGAAAACCAAGTATCAGTTTTTCCTGTAGTGTTTTCAAGTAAGGAAAGCTGTGTGGCATGCAATTAAGACCATGGGTCCTGGAGCTGAGTGTCAGGGTTAGTATTCCAGGTTCATCAATTAGTAGCTCTATGACTATAAGCAAGCTACCTAACTGCTTTGTACTTCAGGCTTTCATGTGTAAATTTGAGATTATAATAATTCCATGCAATATAGTTTGTATATGTACATGCATGATAATTAACTGAGTTAAGACATGTAAAGGGATTATAGCAGTGCCTGGCAAAAAATAATTCTTCTATATTTATTAGGTGCTATTATTATTGTTATTATTATTATTATTAATAGTAGTAGTAGCTACAGGATGATAGTGCTACATGAAAATGTTTTTATTGGTAAATTTCCCAGAATTATTTTATGGCTAATGTTGATTAAACATTGACAATCTTCAAAGATTAGGAAAGGCCACTATTTGAGACTAAAATAAGGAGACTAATAATATCAGTACTTTATTTATTCATTGACAGGGAAGCTAAAGAGCTACTCCACATGACAGAGTAGGAATTCATCAGTGTTGGCGTTGTGCCTAAATTAAAAAAAAAAAAGATTTTCTTCAAGGAGGTATAAATCTATTGTGAAATCATAAATCACGCCTTTATTTTGTTGTAAGATATAACCTTAAGTCCCTGGTGTGTATACACACACACAGACACAAACACACACATGCATGCACTCACTCAATTCAATCCTTTCTGCAAATCTGCAAGGTAGATATTAATATTTCTATTGTACAAATGGGGAAAACTAGAGATTAGAGAGATTTTGTGACTTACCTTAGACACACACTGAGTGCATGGGGGAACTTCTCGATTCTTTATTGTGTCACTTTGTCTCTAAATTTATATTCATTTCCTGAGAGGATTGTGGTTATGCCACCCTGTGGACCTTTTTTGTATTTTGTTATGTTCAAAAGTGTATCCTGTTTAAAAAGAAAGCCCATTCTTGTAAATTAATCTCTATTAAGAAACAAGAGTATGTTCAGATGGAGAGCCACTGACAGTCTGAAGCTTGACTAGCAAAGCTTTGGAAGCAGAAAGAGAAGTAAACTCACTCTAAAGGAATTTGGGGCTCTGGGCATTCAAAAAGGCAGAAGGCCAGAGATGAGAAGCACACAAGACGCTGATCAGTAGGTAAACTGGCAAAATGTGACCATAGTGACAGAGAGGTGGGATCATAGCTGCGTTAATGAAGCAGGTTCTTGTCAATTTTGGGTGAATCATGCTGACAGCCAGCAGCACGCACCAAAGAGTAAATCATGCTCTCTGGAGGCCTATCACAGAAGGGATGCAACTAATGAGATTCCATGCATCACTCTGATGAGGTCTGAACCATTGCTCATCAGGAACAACTGACCTAGAAACTGATGCCAGTATTTCAAGGGGTATCTTACAGCCAAGCCCCTACCAGTATTTTCAGCTCCAGATGAAATATGTGATTTTTCTAAGCCAACTTAGTGACAGAGCAGCCCTGACTTTTTTCCTACCATTGCTGACAGCATTTTTTGGACATGGTGTGCTTGGGTAAGTCCTAAAATAGAACAAAGCAAAGGAAGGCTAAATCTTCTTGGTCTTGGGTGTAGGGAAGAAAATAGGAACTCTGGAGTCAGAGAGACCTAGATTCAAATTCCAACTCTTCCATTTGGTTCCTGTAAAACTGGATAAGTTACTTACTCTATTGGTAAGTTTTCTTCATCACTAAAATGGGACTGAGACTACTTACTTCAAAATGCCAAAGATGACATAAGCAATACCCTGACATACAACATGTATTTAATAAATTTTGGTTCTATCAGTCTCCTTTTAGGTAGGGACAAAAATCAATCTTTAGTGTGCTATCCTTTCCTGATTATAACTTCTTTGCATTCTTACTCCTTTCCTAGAATTTAAAATTCATTCATTCATTCAGCAGATGTGGAACATTTACAGTGTGCCAGGAATAGAACCAGGGACCAGGATTATAGATAGGGAATATACATCCTCTGCTTCCATGTTGCTCACTGATCACTGCAGAACTAATGAATGACTTTAATAACAGTGTGATGAGTAGAGAATGCTAAGAGAGCACCTGGAGATGTGAGGGTGATGGGTCACTAATGGAGCCTTCTGAAGTATGACTATAAGTTATCCAGGTAAAGGAGAGTGAGGGTAGGTGTATTTCCTAAAAAGGGGATTGAATACAAAAATATGAAGGACTTCTATAGACAACTGTGGATGGGTCTCTTTCCTATATTTTAAAGGTCATTAATAAGGTTTAAATGGCTTCCAGTAAATCAGTCAATTCAACTCTAGTCAAGGACACACATTTTCATCTAATCTCTTTTTTGTCCCTCATTGCCTCCCACTCTTGGCTCCATCTACTTCTAATTATCAAAAGTTTTCTATGCTGCTTGGCTGTGTAAACTAAGCAAGCTCTAGGGCTGGGCCTTACAATTGCAGGCATAGTCTTAGATGTTTTTCTAAACAATTTAGCAATTTAACTATTGTGGTCAGTGTTGCACTGACACAGATTTTTAACTAACATCTGTGCTAGTTAAAAAAAAAAAGTGTAAAGCTTTATTGGGTATTAACATTTCAAAGCAGTTGCTTCTATACTTTGCATAAGGCCTTGAAAAAGTGTTATAGACTGAATAGCCAAAAAGGATTATGACTCTCTTAAAATGCATGTTATCCTAGGCTTCTATTGTGTTATAGCACAAAAGAACTAGCTTAAGACATTGTTTGAGTTTTGTTCAAAATGTTTTATCAGAGCAAAGTACAGAGTTCTGGACCTCTGTACTTTAGTTGGAGTGTGTGAGCTAAAATATGCAGCAATAAACCAAAGTCATTTGCATAGTGATACACCTGAGAGCCCCAAATTAGTCTTCACCTATACACTTGTGATTTATATTTTAGCTAGGAAAAAAAAATGTTGGAAGAGACCTTTTGGACAAAAATATCTTTTTTGTTTGTATATTATTGGAATACAGGAATTATCTTTAAGATATTACTTTGGCGTGCTTTTGCCTAAGAACAGGGAAATGCATTCTATAAAGAGGAAATTCTGAATATATTCATTTACATTACCAGAAAATAATTGATGGCTGGTGACTCAAGATTTCAAGGGGTGCTTATTTATCTATATAGAACTTGGCTGTGTCTATATAGTTCCTAGTGCCTCTGATGTGCTGGTTAATTGCTCAGTTTAAATAAAATCTAACTCATAATATGGGACTTAAAGGCCAGAAACAAACCTGTAGTTTTATACTCTGTTGTTTCAAGTCTCATTATTTATCCCAAACTGGAAAAGCCAACCAGAGTGATTAAGGGGGGAAAAGGCTCTGAACAAAAATGTTTACTTATCCTTGTTAAGTATAATGGTCGATACAGAAAAGCCAACTCTGGTGTAAATTTATGTTCTTAAGCAAATATTGGGTGTCTATATTTTGTTTATTTCGAGAGCCTTGTTTAACTTTTATTCTCTAAAACAGTGTTACAGGTTGAATGTAGTATTCATCTGCAGTGTCCTGAAAGATCAGAGTTGTCTTGACAACAGAGAGCAGTAAATTTTTAGATGCACTTTATTTTTCCCAATCTGGTATTGAGACTTAATGAAACTTAGAGAATAATTAAGAAGGGTCAATTTTTTTGAAAAGATTCCATAGGCTAAGTTTGACGACATTGATAATGGCAGAATTAGGGAACAAAACTAAAAGTAAAAATTTCCTAAAGTTATTCTATTTATGTCAGAATTTTTGACTCTTTAGAGAGTAAATATCTTACTTGGATTGGATTCCACTTAAGTAGAAGGTTATCAGAGTGTTAATATGGAAACTGCGTAGATTTTTAAGATAAGATATTAAAAGACATTTAGAAGTGCATTTAAGAAATGGCAGACCAAAGAGAAAGTACTAATTTGTTCATAGGAACAGTAGATATCAGATAAATTATTTGCTAAGACATTTGCAGGGAAAAGCAGGGGACAGATGCCAGCAACAGACTTGAAGTTCCCTAGAGAGGAAAAGAAGAACTATGATAGCACAAAACCAGATGATCAAGGTATTAGAATGTGAAGTCTGACAAAAGCTTCAAGCCATATGGAGCCCATCCCATAATTGTGAAAGGAAAAAGGAAGATATAAACCTATCTCCCCATCCTTGGTTTCCAAAGAAACAAGACCTCATATTAAAAGTACTCAAGTGTATTTAATTTAGAACAAGAAAAATCAAAGATAAATTTAGTTAAGAAAACAAGACAATGTGTATTGATCATAAAACCATGCATTTTTCCAGGCAAGAAATAAATTAAGCTTTCTTTGCAACTTATTAAATGAATTGGTAAAAGGGACTCTCAGTCATCAGTTTGATTATAGTATAAATCAGTTGCCAAAAAAATTACTGCAGAACATATATAGTTTATATTACGTTATAAAAAATAATCCCTAGCATCAGAAAATATAAGCATCTATTTTATATGGGTATGATGAAAAATGAAGAATAACTAGGAGAGTAAGTGGAAGTATGGAACCGGAGGAAATTTCTGATACCCTGTTGAGCAGGAGGAAGAAATTTATCCTTATTCCAAACACTCTCCACATAAGGTGATTTCCTAAGTTTCTGAGATTGCTGGTACTGTTGTTTAGTAGCCCAAGGACCCACAGGGCTCACCAGGTTATGGTTGTACAAGAAAGTTATGCTGGCAGTTACACCGAAGGCTCAGTGAAACCTACCACTGGCTGCTTGGTTTAATTGCCAATATCTGATTTCACATTCCTCTCCCTGAGTAGAGAAACATCTCCTTTTCCTCTATTCTGCTTATTAGGACCTTCGATTTTGCCTTTCGCTTTTTGAGATACTCCCCCACATTCCAGAATATCTCTGGGAGTCTGTGGGAGTCTCTCATATGCAGTCTCTGCTTTCTTTTCATTGCTGGTTTTTCTCCAGTTGCCTCTGAACTGCCTCCGGCTGTTGCTTACTCAAGACTACACCAGAGCTGCTGGCACCAGTGGGCAGCCCTGCTTATGTCCAGGAACAGGGATGGCCACCAGATTGCCATTTGTTATTGCTCTCATCCCACTGTTGTGGCTGAATCACAGACTCTCACAGGTTCCACAGGGCCTCACATTGTACTGGTTGCTGCCTCTGCCATTTGCAACTGCATATTGTCACCACTGTCTGCGGGTTTGTGGTCTGGACCTGAACTACTTGTAATACATAATTTTCTCGTTTTGTTGTTTTTATTTTCTTTATTTAGAGTAACTCCACAATAGAGTTCCTGGGACTCTAGTATTACATCTATTTGTTTCTTACAATCCTCTCCTCCTTTCATTTGGCTCACCTTTCGAGATTTGTGTTTGCTATACTCAGCTCACCATGATATCACAGCATCCCCTAACGTTTTAAGAAATATTTACATTTCAGTATATTTCACTATAATTTTCACTTCTATGGACTAGACATATATATCTTCAAAGTATCAAAGTATTATCTTAAATTGTGTTGGCCAGAATTTTATCTTAATCAGTTTAAGGTGTTTAATTGAGAAACAGTTATCAGGTAAGGCAAGAGACACTTACGTCACAGAAGAATTGTTAAAATCTTATTTTTCATTTTCTCTCTTAATTTTTATTTGTCATAAATTCTTATTGATTTTGGTGTGAGTTTGATTAAAACAAATATGTATTTGATCAGATGCGTCTGGATTGGGTGACATAATCATGCTCTGTTTGTTACAGTCTCTTCATTAAGGTTTAAGCTAATTCAGCTATTTGAAAATCTATTATTTTTTTTAGACATGGAGTTGTAGTCATTCATGGTATGCACCTTCAATCATCAGCATGAGAAATCTTTCATTCAGTGCCATTTGTGGGTTTGCCTAGGTTGGTAATTATACAAAAGAAGTTAAATTCAGTTCAGACATTTCATGCATAAGGTCCTCTGACAGGCACTGGGGATTTGAAGATGTATTAAACATAATAAGGGTATGCATGCAGGTGGTGAAGAGGGAAGAGGGAGAGTTTCAGATGGAGGGAATACCATGTGTAGAGAGCATCGTGAGTGGAAAATATAAGGGCTGTGTGACGTCAGGTGAATGGTCAGCCACAGCTAAAGGGAATCTGTTCCTCCAATCAATATAATCTAAGATTGTTGAGTGTATTGCACAAACCAAGTCTTGTGTCTTATAGGTGATGTTTCCAAATTCTAGTTAGTACACACGGATGCTTAAGTAAAACTCATTTGATGACAGGAAAGCATTTAAAACCAAACAAAAGCAAAAATATGTTCCTGGTAGAAGTAGGAAGATAGTATAGGTACATCTCAAAAAGTGACGTACTATGTCAAGAGACTTAGCAGTGACTGAGGAAACTGTAGAATTATCATGCAATAATCAAAGAAGGGAATTCACATAATTCGGGATATCATTGTAAGAGTTATTGATATGAATGTAACACCTGGAGCTGCCACTGTTAATGATGTAGCTTTAGTCAAAATACCTGCTATCAGCATCTTTTATAAGCAAAGAAGTGCTAAAACAGCTCTCACATAATCCATGAGGGAAATTTCTATTAATGGAAGTTAGTGCTGGGAAAGGATCACAGTGATCTGAAGCTATCAGAAACCTTACAAATACTTCCACTGGGACAGCCTTGAAAATATCTATCTAGTTTGATCTTTTGTTTTACAGATAAGTAAACTAGGGTTCAGAGAGGTAAAGTGATTTGCTCAAAGTCACACAGCTGGTTAGTAACAAAGATGGCTCTAATGTATATTGTTTGTTTTACAGATTTGTTGTCCTTGTCCATCCCTTTAGCAAACAAAACAAAACAAAACAAAACAAAACAAAACCCTCTTTTTATACTCTCAACTCTTCTGAGTTTGCCACACATTGCAATTCTGACACAAGGTACCTGGTGTTAGCATGGGGTCCACAGGTTAAGGGTTCAGTCCTACAAGACTGACCCCCATGTCAGATGTCAGTTGCAAGCCCCAGGTTGTCACCCGTATTTCTAATCAACAAGTTGTAAGTCAAGAGTTTCCATAATCACCTCTTCAGCCTTGTTAATTTGATAGAATGGCTCATAGAACTTAGGAAAAGTGCTATACTTCTATTTTTGGTTTACTAAAAGGGATACAACTCAGGAACAGCGAAGTGGAAGAGAAACATAGGACAGGATATAGTGAAGCAGAGCTTCCATGCTCTCTCCTGAAATCTTCTGTGTGTCTATCAACCTAATAGCTTTCTGAATCCCTTTGTTTAGGGTTTTTATTGAGGTTCCATAAATCATTGGCCAATGGTGATTGGACTCAATCTTCAAGCCTTACCCTGTCCTGAGGAGGCTGGGAGGTGCTGAAGGTTCCAACCCCTTAATCACTTGGTTGGTTTCTCTGACAACCAGCCTTCATCCTTCAAAAGTCACCTCAGTAACATAAAGTCAGGTGTTGTTGAAAAGGACTTGCTATGAATACAAAAGATTCATGTCACCTCAATCATGTAGGAAATCCCAAGGGTACTAGGAGCACTGTGCCAGGAACCAGGGATGAAGAAAAAATGTATATTTCTTATTGTATCACATATTAGGTAGTTAGATAAACAGGTATTTGTGGGAGAATTAAGTAGCTTTCCCAAGTCATTTAATTTCAGAGTAATAATAATAATAATGCAGTCCTTTTACTTTTAGGTTTGTGATCTTTCTATCATACCATACCATCTTTTGTGAATAAATACATGTTTTTTGATCAAGGTGATAATATAATCTAGAAATACCAAATTTCAACTGGAATTTATTTGTATTTCTTTCTGCAAAAATTAAGTGATTTTGAGATAACTTTACCAATGATGTGAACTACTTCAGCTTCACAGAGATCAAAGAGACCTTATATTTGTTATAATGTATATACATATATATGAAATATGCTTTAACATATTTAATAAAACTACTCAGAGTGGGGAAAGCTCATCAAGTTGGGGATTGCCATTGTCCTCACCTCCACTGAATCAGCAGACCATGAGTCTCCATGACTAGACAGTAAGGTCACAGGACTTCTGAGAGGGATGTGGCTTGTAAAGGGCAATTAGATGAGGCATTTCTTCAGTATTAACAGTCATGTCTAGGATTTTGAGTTCATAATATAAAATGTACGGAAACACACTATGAGTTATTTTACTAGGTTAAGAAGTTTGTGATTGTTACTACAGGGAGGTTGCAGTACTAGAAACATTAGTACTGTGTCAGGCTGGGTCCTAGAAGGTTTGGAGACATTCCCTGTTTGGTTCACCCTACCCACTTTTGCTCAATCTCCTTTTTTACTGGGAGGCTGGAGGAGCTCATCTAGGTATGGGCCTCATTCGTTGCAGTGAGACTGGTAGAAGGTATGTGCTTTTTCTAAAAACCTGAAAGTTGATATCCCCAAACAGGAAGGATTCTGGAGACAGTTATCAGGAGCCAGAGGGAAGAAGCAGCAGGAGGAGAGTGGCAGTGATAGGTGAATAGACCAACAGGAGGGTTGCCTGGATGAGTCCTGGGGTAGAGGTAATGATCACCTTCAGCTGCATACATGGGTAAGCCTACCTAATTTGAAAGGGCAGCAAGAGGCAGAGCAGGTAATGAGGATGAAGTTCAGGATCTTGGGGAGAGGCAGGGTCAGAGTTAAAGGCCTAAACCAAACACAGGGACATAAAAATCCCCTCAGATACTTGGGGTGGGCATGTGAGAATGCCCAGCCAAGGTACAAAAGCAAAATATGATTAGATATACATAGGTGGGAAGAGATTTCAGCCATCTATAAGAGGTGCAGTTCTTTGGAGTAGCAATTCCTTAACTTAACTTTGCATTAGAAGATCCTTGGGATCAGATTCCTAGGTTGCTGTTTAGAAGATGTATTCTGACTTTATGGGTCTTAGCTGAGATCAGCAATCTGTGTATTTATGTATTTTAAAGATTTAATTTATTTATTTTAGAGAGAGAGTGTGTGTGTGTGCACATAAGTGGCAGGGCGGGGCAGAGAGAAAGGGAGAGAAAGAATCCCAAGCAGACTCCATGCCCAGCACAGAACTCCACTTTGGGCTTAATCCCAGGACTCTGAGATCTTGACCTGATCCAAAATCAAGAGTTGCAAGTTTAACTGACTGAGCTACCCAGGCACCCCAGAATCTGTATTTTTAAAAAGAATCCTATAAGATTCTAATATACAACTGGATTTGGGGGTACATTCCTCTGTAAATTCTTTATAGTACTAGCAAAGTGATTGGATGATTATATTTCAATGTTCAATAAAGGCTTTGGAATACCTGTAAGAGATTACCTTCACTTTGCCAAATTTCTTTTGTCTATCTAGAGATCAAAAATAAGAGGCAAGACTTTCCGCTCCCACTCTTACAATTTTGTACCATTGGAGAAAAATTATCATTTGAAATAAACATCAGTGGGATCAACATACAGGTTTAAAATTGAAATATAATCTCATGCCCTGATTCTTAATGGAAATGAGTACCCACCGACTAGACTCTGGGCAGGAAAAACAGAAGTATTGACTACCAAGTCAGAAGAAATCATTGTAGCATTTATAAAGGATGAGTAATGCCTCTTCAGAAATGTAGCAAAAAAAATGCATTTGAAGAAATGCACACATTATTAACCTTTTTATAGTTCAAGTCATTAGAATGTGATGTTGAATATTTTCAGACATCAGAAAAGATGAATTACCATGAGGCAGCTTGTTAGAGCAAAAAGAGCTCTTGATTTCAATTCAAGGAATCTGGGGTCTACTCCTCATTCAGCTACTGGCCCAGTATCCCTGAAGAAAGGAGCAGGGCTACATGTCCAAAGTTTTCCAAGATCTAATATTCAAAGATATTTGTCATTGTAATTTAGGATTCTCAGCAGAAATGGGTCAGATGACTGCAGTATGATAGTGGTTGGCAGAAAAAAAATGCATCAGTACGGCTTATATTCTTCCAGTAAGAAGCTACAACAAGATCATTTCTAGATTTGCCATTTATACTCCCTAAATCCTTAAAGCTCTTTTAATTAGACAAAAAAATGACAACCTGTTTTTTTCCTGGCTCCTTGATCTCTTTTCTTTCTATAGACCACCCTAACATGTTCACTCATTTACTCATTCATTTAACAAATATTTCTTGACATGTATTGTGTGCAAGACACTGTGATACTTAGTATGAAAAATCTACTCCAAAGGAATTTAAAGATTAATAGGGATAGTGAGAAATATACGATGTTCCAGAAAAGAAGAAACACTATGGTAGAAAATGATGATTATCCTAAGAATTCAGCTAAGAAGGCTTATTTCTAATGTGATTCATATTTATAGAGATGGCATGTGAGTGACATCCTAAAATTCATATAGGGTTTGGAAGTAGAAATTTGGTGGACAGCAGCCTTTCAAGCACAGAGAGATGAAAGAGCTGGATCATATTTAGAGAATAGTGAATAGTTTAGCTTGGTATACCAGACATGTGAAGGAGGTCCCTGAGAAATGAACTGAAAACATGGGCTGGATTAGTAATGGTGAAGTGCCTCTAGTGAGGCTCACAGTTTGGCTTTTCAGGAAGCAATTTTCTACAGATCAAGCCATTTCTGGGCTTGTTAATTTCTTATTTCTGCCTTCAGGACACCTTTGCCATTAGCTATGATCACCATGATAGTGTGTCTACGTTTCCTCATACCCCGCCTTATTTTCAGGAAGACATTTTTAAAATTTTTTTTAAAATTTTTATTTATTTATGATAGTCACAGAGAGATAGAGAGAGAGGCAGAGACACAGGCAGAGGGAGAAGCAGGCTCCATGCACCGGGAGCCCGACGTGGGATTCGATCCCGGGTCTCCAGGATCGCGCCCTGGGCCAAAGGCAGGCGCCAAACCGCTGCGCCACCCAGGGATCCCCTCAGGAAGACATTTGACTGGTATCTTGGCTTTGAAACTTGGCCTTTGATATGTAAGGCTGGGATGCCAAAGGTCAGGTTCAGCCTTTCTACTTTCTTGACTGTTTTCTCTCAGGCTGTACTCTGATTTTATTAATTCTTAATCTTATCCCTTCAGTATGTCTCAAGATGGTTAGTATGTTAGGAAAAGAGACTCTCTCACAATACAAGAGAAAATCTAGGCTTTCTAATAAGAAACACTAGAGATCTTAGGTGTTCAGAGCTTCTTACTAACAACCTAACATAGTTCAGATCTATAAACTGTGAAAAGAGATTGCATGTTTTAAGAAGTTTCACTTTGTTCACTTTAAAGAACAAACCAGACATAATCATTAATTATATCTTAAAACCTACTTTTGTCACTGTGAGAAGAAAATTCCAAATCACTTCTTTCAATATCCAGTGTCTCTTGTGCTATTTATTATGTTCTTCCAGAACCCTTTTGCCTAAC
The DNA here is from genome assembly GCF_018345385.1 of Vulpes lagopus. Classification (NCBI taxonomy): domain Eukaryota; kingdom Metazoa; phylum Chordata; class Mammalia; order Carnivora; family Canidae; genus Vulpes; species Vulpes lagopus. The sequence goes on from NC_054836.1 coordinate 23,892,024, forward strand.
TCTTTGAAATTGATTAATTTTGCCCCCTCAGTGACATTTGAATCTTCTACAAGACATATTTGCTATGTTGTTGAAATATCTTCCAACAAAAATAATAAGTGGCTTTGATTTGGAGTATAGGTAATCTAGAATGTGAGTTTTAAAAGACTCAAATTCAGTACGTTGCCTTGTCTAACAGTACTAAGTATATTTGGGGCTTGTTCTGGGCAGGGCTCAAGGTAAAGCCTTATCTTCTGATTCCTTAGCCTTTTCTCTTGTCCCTTCCCTCTCTGGCTAGTGGCCCTGGGTTTTCTCTCAGGAGCAATTTTTGCTGTTTCCTTCAAATCCTATGCTTTGAAAATGCTCCATTAAACTCATTCACAAAAAGGTTTAATAAACTGATAACTCTCAGTGGGTTTCCTTTATCAAGCTTATTTGCTTTTAACAACTCATATTATCCTAAGCGAAAGGAGTTATTTTTTAATTGGGTATGTTAGAGGTAGTGAGGCATTCCTGGCTTCTTAAAATAACTAATGTATCCTCTACCCTCTCCCATCTTAATCAAAAAGAGCCATTTCTTAATTAAGCATTTGTTTAGATAATTCTAAAGTTCCTTGTTAGATATTATGTTAAGTTTAGTGAATACGCCTGATATTTTATGCCTACAAGCCTCCTGCTTCTAGTTTGCATTTAGAATATGTTTTATTCCTCAAGTGTTTGGTGTTTTCTACTTACATCTAATGAAAATTCTGTGCTGCTGTCAAAATTCAGAAAGCATAGTTATCATTCACTGTGGTAGGTCAGGAAAATTTAAATTGGATTTGTACTCTTCAAAATCATAGTCTGTTTAGGCATAAGCAAATTACATGCAAATAATGTAGAAAATATCAGGTGTATTTGTTACACTTGAATATGACCTTTGGGAAAATAATATTAGAAAAGTGCCCGGCTGTACTGTGGGACCATTGGAGATCTTGCAGAATAGATGGCCATCTGCACATAAGAAAACAACTGTAATTTCTTTATGCAATTGCCTGTATGAGATTTGGATTCCTGCTCTGTTAAGTAAGTAAGAGGAAAACTAAAGAAGGTTAGCCCCATGAATGTGCTAAAGGCAAAGGGACAATTGGCATTACTTCACCTGCCTTTAGTGTCAATCTTGTTGAAGAAGAGAAGAGAATTATGGCAAAGATGCTGTGTTGGGAATACCACATGCAACTCAAAACAAGATTCCTGCAAATCAGCTTAATTTTATGATAAACTTGAACTTATTCATATCATTATTGGACTTATGTTCAATAACGCTGCACTTTATTCTAACTTACACGTTATGATAAATGCATTATGCTAATTTCACTGCTTATAAGAAGTTATTTGAAAGAAAAAAAGCAGGCATAAGTTTGCACTGTTTGGCAAGATATTCCATGAAAACAAGAAAATTACAGACAAAATGATATGGTTTGGAAAAAACCTAAATAAAGCTGTCTCAGTCTCAAAAAAGAGACCCTCTCTTTGACTTAAAGTCATACATTATGTTAAAATATCCCTCACACTAGTGCTCCTTCAGGTAGATTTCATGGTATGTAATCCATCAGTGCTCAGGTACTGAAGATTCCATACAGGTAAACTATGACGACCTGAGGCAGGGTAATAGTGTGTTGGCATCATAAGGTAAGGTCTGGATTTTAGAGGATTGAGCACTGCCAGTGAGCCAAAGGAGGTGCCAATAGAGGCATTTATGTAGCTAGGGGAAAAACAAGGGAAAAAGGGACTCCAAGGAAGAGGAGTGCTATAGTGGGGAGATGGGGAATCCAATTTTCATCAAATCTTTTCATATCAGTGAGATTAATTTTCCATCTAGTGTTATTCATTTTTTCCCATTTGATTTTAACTTGTCAAGTCACCATGAAGACATTTGGTTGGGAAAAACAATATATTGAAACATCATTTTAGCTTCATTTTTCTAACCATAGGAACATAGTTCTTCTTTCTGTCAAATTTATGTCTCTGGACATTTCTTTCCCTTAAAATGCATGGACACAGTATCAGAGATAAATGAATTTAAATACTAGCATTACTATTTAGGAGCACAGTGATCTTGGGCAAGTGAAATAACTGCACTGACCATCTATTTCTCCTTTGTGAAATAGAGACAATAACTTGATGAAAAATTTGAGGAGAAATATGGTGATATCTGCATATCATCTGGTCAAGTGCTGGCACATGGTAAATGTTTCATATTAGCTAGTATCATTATTATAGATACACAATTCTGTTGACAATTCTTTCTTTCTGGAAATAAGACTATTGGTCAGATTTAACACACATAAATGAGATTTCATTGCTCTACACCTGTGAAATCAGAATCATTGGGCTGTGTCACTTTTTTTCCTCAGATGGTACGCATATATGCATGGTATCAAATAAATGAGTTAAAGGATTCTTAGTCTATTTTTTTTATGTCAAGAAATTTATAGATTCTATGTTTGGAAACTGATGTGGCTCTTCGCACTTATAATGAAATGCACATCATGACTTGTTTCTCCCTTGCATCGTGGATAGGGACCCCTGCTTACTTTGGTAGAGATCTATGTGTAAAAGACTATCTTCAGGGGATCCCTGGGTGGCTCAGCGATTTAGCGCCTGCCTTTGGCCTAGGGCGTGATCCTGAAGAAGTCCCACGATCGAGTCCTGCATCGGGCTCCCTGTATGGAGCCTGCTTCTCCCTCTGCCTGTGTCTGCCTCTCTCTCTCTCTCTCTGTGTGTCTCTTATGAATAAATAAACAAAATCTTAAAAGAAAAGGCTATCTTCAAAATATAGAGCATCCTGAGCTGATAGATGCTCTGGGATCTGATGTTTTCAAAATGGATAAAACTCGTTATTCAGGAACTTGGAAGTATAAGCTTTTTAATAATATTAACATAATTAATAACCCCAGTGTAACCCTAATGATTCATTATATGTCATAAATTCCGTTGCATATCTGATAGATAACTTTTTCAATAAGTGTGTTCTCTTCTATTATGTATCTTGGTAAGTGTGATTCTCATTTTTTTTTTTTTTTTGCCATTACCACAATATCTTAGATTGATGTTTCTGCTCTTATTTTGCATGTTGTCCTCTCCTTAGTCCAAGCCCATCTGTAGATTTTACAAATCCAATTTCCTAACAGAACTGAGAAATATAGTTAAAGGTCTGGGCACAGAAGGTAAAAAGTATGATAGAAAGTATGTGATATTTAAACTTAGTGTGTTGTGTTCAAATTGGATAAATGGACTTTTTTTTTTTTTTTTTTTTTTTTTTAGAGAGAGAGAGAGGAGGGGAGGGATAGAGGTAGAGAATCTTCAAGCAGACTCCCCGCTGAGCATGGAGTCCAACATGGGGCCAATCTCACCACCCATAAGATCATGGCCTAGCCAAAATCAAGAGTCAGCTGCCCAGTTGACTGAGCCACCCAGCTCCCTGGATTTATTTCCTTTTAACTTTAAGACTTTGGCACTCATCAAGAGATGTTATCCTTATAATGGAAGGAACCCATGCTAGAGAAGAGGAAACATGGGTCCTGTTCTTATTCAGCTCATCATCTGATGGTCTTACTGAGAAACTAACTTGAAATTGCAGATAGATTTTCCTTGTTAGGACACAGCTAACAACCAAGATTTCAATTTATCAGAATGTAATTGATAAATACGGCAGAACTGGATTATTGCTCAGTCACATCGTTCTAAAGAAGCTCTTGTCTGCTGTATTGTTACATTTTAAAACTGACATCAGTTAATATTTTAAGGTACCTTTTTTTTCCTCATGGCCTTTCTTTTGACCTCTTCTAGTGCTTTCCCCAATTAGCACATTACCTAATTCATACTGGTGACTTTTTCAAAAAGTATTTGTTGAATACTCGTTATATGTTTATATATCATTGGAACTATAAAGAGATGATTGAATCCTTCATCATCTCATCTAGGAAGGGAGTACATGGTTTGACTAACTTGATATAGTAGAATAACCCAGAGCTTTCAGAATCAGGGGCACCAGAATTTGAATCTCTTCCATCATGCACTAGCTGGAAAAATAAAGTAGCTTTTCTGAGTCTTTTTTTTTTTTTTTGTAAGTAAAATCCATGTGCTTTCTATCATATAGGAGTTCTGTGTAGATGAAGAGAGAGAGAAAAAAAATTCTCTCAGTTAGCTTCCTAGATGGAAACACAGGATATACTCAAATGGGAAAATGAGGGAAGAGACTATTTTACAAGGTTAAAGGATATCTACAAGTATTATGAAGCATCCTGGGGCTAGTAACAATGGGGAGCCATTGCAATACCTAGAACTGAAGGAAAGAAGAGAGTGAAAAGTTTGCAGAACCCAGAAATAGTGCTGTGTTGTAGGAGAGAGGCATCTAGAGCAGTGGCCTGTGGTAGAGGGATGCAGCTAGACCATAGCCAGGCAGAGAGTGAGATCAGGGAATAAATATCCTGACTTCTCTTTATTCCCACTCTCCCATTTCCTGCTAGTGCCTCTGGTTGGCTAAATCCATTCAGAAGGAACATACTAATTCGGGTTAGTTCATACCGGTCTGCTCTGGGGAACAGAGCAAGTGTAGAAAGAAAGATCTTTCTCTCTACTCTCCTCTCTCTGGACTCTCTCTCTCTCTTTTGATCTTTGGAACCATCATGAACATAGTACTTGCTACATAACACAGGATATAACTTACTGCCTAAATTGCAACATTTTTGGGAGAAAGGGATGATACTATTAATAATTGCACTGGGACAACAGGCATAGAACAGATTTGTGCCAGGCAAATCAGGGCTTATTGTCACCTTACTAACGGAGCATAATAAGCCTAGGTAAATGTGAATTTCCTGCCCTTCCTTTAATGATTTTTTCAGATTCTTTCCTCCTATAATAGAGTAATGTGCATATTTTGAGAAAGAAGATTGGATTATTTTAATAAAGCAATCTAGACTCATCTCCCTGTGGCAGGCTTTCCAAAGTTGGTAATTATTACTGAGTCCCTTGCTAAAATCTGCCAGAAGAATGAGAAGGATTTAGGTTATTCTTTAAACCTAAAACCTGATTATCTTGTTTAGTAGTTTCTCCCGGCTTGGAAACCTTGTTTGAACACTAAAGACAGGAGAGGCAACAGAGGGTCTATTACTCAATAGATGGAATGTACATACTATACACAGGGGGATCTGGTGAGCTATTTATACTTCTCTGGCACAGCCTTGTTTAAGTCTTACTTATATCTTAAAACCAATTACTGTACGTGTTGGTTTCTTCGATTTGGAAGACACCAGTGATTAATATTTTTAGAAGGAGTAAATATTAGTGGTTGAACAGGAGTGGTTTTCAATGTCATTATATATAACACAGAACAGGAAAAAGGAGAATACTAATGAATGCAGGGAATTAAGGAGATCAACAAACATTTCAGCATATGCTGATAGGTGCATGTAAGTTCAGACAAAAATAATTTTAATTAAGCCAAGAAGTGTCGATATGATCAAATATGATGGAGTGAATTTGGAACAAAAGAAGCTCTAATTGTGGAAACTGTGTGTGGTTTACCTCCTACATGCTGATTTTTTTGACAACATACTTGGGAAATAAATAACCTTGGTTATTTCTGCTTATTGATATTTCACCTTTTATATTTATGTTTTTCCTGCCCTGTTTGTGACAGCTATGTCAGTATCAATGGTCCGATGCTTCCCTTTAAGGTTTTGTGGGGTCATTTGCAGCCTGGGTTTGGACCCACCTCTGGTGCTCTTGCTCCTTGCATAGTGACTTTCTTGAAAACATTACCTTTGCCCAGCTTGGATAAGTCTCTGTGCTCATAAGCTCTTGTATTGCTTCCTCATCATGCATCCATATTTGAATAAGGTCTCCTCAAGGAGTGACTTACTCCTTTTCTCCAGAGTCTTCTTTTTACTTAACAATTGGGAGTCACATAGTCACTTGACTATGACTCTAATGGATTGGGATGACATCTGTTTCACTCAGCCCTAGTGTTTTTCCAACCCTATTGGAAGATAGGGTATATATCCTTAAGGAAAATGCCTCCTAACTTTTCAGTGAGGGTTCTTTTTAATTAAACAAGCATTTTATTGGTAAGCAAACATTCAATCTTGTCATTCAACCTGTTCTGTGCCATCAATGAAATCTTAAGTCTCTAGAGTTAAGTGTCCTGACCTTGCATTCTATGAAATTGTTCAACTGGGAGCACATACAACAACATCCTAGAGGCAGAATTTTGTGTCCCATAATTGATATCATGTTATCAGAAAGCTTCCTAAACCAAGGATTGTCACAGCAGCAGAGAAGGGCCAGGACTTCCTAAAAGTACAGGCCTCACTAGTTTTTTATAATATGTTTATGCAAGGATTTGTAGTTTCTGTGAGTTCTTTCTGGAACTTTTTTGAGGTCACCCCTACAAAAAAGAATCAAGGAAGTTTTACAACTTGACATTGGTAAACATACTTTTAAAAATCATCTGTAATTATAAGAAAAGATCTTTATTGCCAAATATACATTTTTAAGTTGAAAAGTGAAAATTAAGAATTTTGTACCCACTATGATTATCATATAAAGGTAAAGCAAAAATTCATAAATGAATTGGTTGACTAATTTATTTATTTGTTTACCAAATGCTTTTGAATTCTATTACATGCCATATTCTTCTAAACACAAGGTGTATAATGGCAAGTCAGATGGACACATTCTCTGATCTGGTGGAATTTACATTTTTAGTAGGGGAGACAGGGAGCACACAACTACAACATAAATCAATCAATCAATCAATAAATAAATAAATAAAAACAAACAGAAAATAGCAATGCTATGTCAAGATTACTATGTTTGAGTAACAGAGGGGCTGCTCTCTAGGTTAAGGACATTCTTTTAAAGGAGGTTACTTTCAGATCTAGGTGTGAGTGACAAGGTGCATCAGCAAAGCAGGGATGGGGAGATACCATTCCAGTCAACAGGAATAGTGAGCACACAGGCCCTGAGGCCAGAACCAGGCTGGCACATTCCAGACACTGAAAGAAGGATAGTAGTGGGCAAGAGGGAGAAGTTGTTAAAGGGCTTGCAATGTCCTGTTGGTGCTTATAGCCAGTAGAAAGAGTTCAGATTTTTTCTAAGTGCTTTGGGGTATAATGGAGGGGGTTACATAAGACAGTGACATGATTTGATGAACATATTTAAAAAATACTCTGGCTGCTGGGTGGAGAATTAACCACCATAAGGAAGCAGAGTGGATGCCTGGAGAACTGAAGTTATTGTGCCACCAGTGAGAGATGGCAGTTGTTTGCAGTAGGGTGCTGGTGACAGGGATAGAGGGAAGTAGGCAGAATGGAGGAAAGTCTTCTTTTGTGGATATTTGCCTTTAGAATATAGTCTACATGAATATAATAGCCAATGACTAGCATCCGAGGATTGTTTCTTTCTGATTATTAGAACAAGACTTCCTCGGTAAGAACTCAAGAGGGATTTATATGTGCCTTTGCTATACAACCACATTCTTCCTTAGTTTTCTTGGCCTCTTATCTAGAATGTTGCCACTTAAACTTTCTCATATAATACTGTAGGAAAATCGCCAATAATTGCCTTTCAATCTGTTCCCATTGAAGGAAGCTTTATGTTAGCCTAACTCCCTGCATCATTTGTGTACACATTACAGCTTATGGATTTTCATACTGTTTAGAGAAGAGTGATAACCTCTCAAGCCAAGTTGAAAGAAGGAAAAGTATGACAGAAAGGGATGCTGGGGGCATAAGTTTCTTTGGAGATGAGATGACCCATCCTGAATGAATTGGATAGGAGAGAAGGAGGATTTGAACAAACCACCCTAGGATGAAACACAGTCTGTAAGTGATATAAGGGAAAAGTCACTGAAGCTCCTTACCAGTAAGCTAAGGTTTCCAACAAGGCAGGTCTGGCATCTTGATTAAATAATTAGAAGGAGCTCTGAGAAAAGAGAGAGGAAAAGAGAAAAAAAAAAAGTGAGAGGCAAGGAGGGAAAAGTTTAGAGTGAAAACAAGCAACAACAAAAAAACAAAAATTGAAACCAACCAAACAAAGCCCTAGTCTCTGAGCAAAAGCCCACTCAACACTTTGGTAGGAAAACACTGGCTTTAGAGTCACACAGGCCTGAGTTTGAATCCACATCCCATAATATATGTGAATTTGCAATCAGGACCCTGTCTCTGAGTCTCAGTTTCCTCATTCATAAAATGGAAATGTAATGCTGTAATTCCAAGAGTAACCTTGGAAAAAACTGAATGAGCTGGAACATTGTTTGAATCCAAGTCTTGACTTTTTATCTAAGGATCTTTGGTAAGAGAGTTAATCTTTTTAACATTGGTTTCCTTATCTGAAAAACAGGGCCAATAACTATGTCACAGATTGTTGTCTAATATATTATCACTATTTTACATATTGTTGGAGTTTTTATTGTTTAAAAGCTTGGCCCAAAGCAAGCCAGGAAAAATATTATTTTCTTTTTTGCTATTTTCCTTCCTTCAACTCTTGTGTCTCATTATTATTCTTCCTTCGTCATGGAAAATCTTTTTCTTCCTGCAACGTTCAGGTTTTAGTCTTCAGGTTCACATACATGAGTATATGCCTGCTTTAAACTATTTTTCTCGTAAGATAAATACATGATTTCTTCCTCTCTGTTTGAAATAATTATCAATAATTTCCCTTTTTGCTCTCAAAAGTGTCCCAGTTTGGACAACAAAATACATGGTCACCCCTTTTATAGTTACTGTTACTCGTCAGGTCATTCAATATGTAATTGGAAATATATATCTTTGGAAAACTTAGTGCTGTATGAAGGAAGGTTCAAGTCAATATTAAGTTTGTAAAAATGGTTTTCTGAAAAAACAGACAAACAAACAATGTCTTGTTTACCAAATATGCAATGAACCAGCAAGCCCTAATTGAGGGGACACTCAGGATGAGTTGTCACTCCTGGAACATTCTGGGGCAAACCAGATGCACTCCTGTAGGTCATTTCCTCACACTGCAGGTTATGAAAATGCCCATAATGTTGAAAAACATTCATGGTTCCAGTCTCTCCCAAGCATAGGTACAGGGTTGTCTCTGTGTTTCAGGTGCCATCACATGCACCTGGGGAAAGTTTGAATTGTCCTTTGTCATCCATGTCATGTAAGCTTGTCAAAGAACCACAGCTTTCTTTGGGAAAATGAGCTTTATATGTCCCAAAAGAAAACACAGCAGGATGGTGCTGGGGGAAACAATGGATGACATTTTTGGGGGGATTGTGATTTCTTTTCTCAACCTGTAATATAGTGGAGAAAAAAAGCTCTTTTAAAAATTTAGTCTGGACCTAGCCTTAGCACCATGTCAAATTAGAGAAGTCGTGGAACTTGGAATCCTCAATATTTCATTCCTGCTTAAACAAGGTATAGTAACATTTATTTTCTTCATAGGGTGATATTTGATTCATAATTCGATTATTGTACATTCTAGCAAGAAAAAAGGAATTCATAATGTTATAATTGATCAGTGTTAGACACTTTTGAAATTCATCTCACTCCCTTCCATATGCCAACCCATACCTCACCACAGTATAACTGGAAACTCATAATAAAGCGTCACAAAATAGCCTCTGCCTTCAGGTAACTTGCTAACTTCTTAGAGATATACACATGAAAAAAAAGTTGAAGAAAATGAGAATACAGTATAAAATAAGTGCTAAACTAAGTTAAAAATGAATACTGTAGGACAGAATTTGGGATTGTGTAGATTATTCAGTCCACTTGGCAAAGAGAATCTCTGAATACATTATTAGTTTAAAACCAAGTATTAGATGGCTTAGACTTTTTAAAGTATTGGATATAATTTTGGATGTCTGGCAGAACTAGGGTATCCACTTTTATTAAAACAATTTCTTCTAGAAAAAACATGAAATATTCATTGCTAATATTAAACCAAACTTCCTTTTATATTAAATCTAAGATTAGAATAGGATACTTTTAATTTTTGTAACAGTAGTTGCCTTATTCTATAACATTAATAGCTGCAATTTCAGGGCTTGGTGGGTGCTAGGTCTGTGGTTTAAACTGTCTCATATTATCCTCCCAGTCTTCTTAAGAGCTAGGTATTATTATCTCTGAATCACAGATGATGAAACTGAGGTCACTACTTTGGTCAAAGTCACACCCTTAGACGTTGACAGAGATAGTTTTCAATGCCGGGCTTTTTTTACTATATCATAGAATGCAGTTTGTGGAGCAAGATTATTATTGTGATGATGTTTTCTTCCTAGATGTTATCATTATTTTAGTGGAAGTCACAATTTACTGCTGATCTAAATGCTCGTTGGACACCTATTTATTCCTACTTATCAGATTGTCATCACCAGACTTAACTGCTTTGCTATTTGATGACCTCTTAGTTTCCTTAGGATTAGGTAGATGTGAGGCCACTTTGGCCTTCTTCACTAAGGAGTTTTGGATATGTCTTGGTCCTGGTCTTCTAGCTTGACCTTTAACGACAGATATTTGGTGCCATAGTTAACATTTGCTGCCGCTGACAGGACGTAGCAGCACTCAAAGGTTTTCTATAAGGGGGAAAGGGGAAAAAGCCCTCATAAATCTAAAATTCAGAACAATGGAAATCACCCAACGCATAGGAAACTGCTTCTCTCCCTGGTGGCATTTTATTTTATTTTTAAAAAGATTTTATTTATTTATTCATGAGAGACACGGAGAGAGGCAGAGATGTAGGCAGAGGGAGAAGCAGGCTCCTTCTGGGGGGCCTGATGTGGGACTCAATCCCAGGACCTGGGGTTAATGACCTGAGCCACAGGCAGATGCTCAACCACTGAGCCACCCAGATGTCCCTCTGGTGGTATTTTAAAAATAGAGAATTAAAATGGAGCCTAAATTAAAATTTCCATTCTCAACTGTTTGCTCCAATTATTGTTCATGGAGTCATTCCTTTACTTCTTAATTTTATTTTTTACATCAGTGTATTACTTAAAACTGGGGAGAATAGCGTCATATGTCAGGGGATTTGGAATCATAGTGTTTAGCAATTGCTAAAATCATGAAGTTTCACAGAATTTTTATCTTTTTTTTTAAAAGATTTTATTTATTTATTCAGGCGAGACACACACACACAGAGAGAAACAGACAGACACAGGCAGAGGGAGAAGTAGGCTCCATGCAAGGAGCCCAACGTGGGACTCGATCCCAGGACTCTGGGATCACACCCTGAGCCACAGGCAGACGCTTAACTGCTGAGCCATCCAGGCACCCCCAGAATTTTTATCTTATATTAAAAATTCATATAAGTAGTATATCTAATTCATTACATATATTATCTATTTTCATATAGGTGTATTTTTTAAAAAGATTTTATTTATTTATTCATGATAGACATAGAGAGAGAGAGAGAGAAAGAGAGAGAGAGAGACAGAGACAGAGACAGAGACACAGGCAGAGGGAGAAGCAGGCTCCATGCAGGGAGCCCAACACGGGACTTGATCCCGGATCTCCAGGATCACGCCCTGGGCCAAAGGCAGGTGCTAAACCACTGAGCCACTCAGGGATCCTGTATAAATGTATTTTTAATTACTTTCACATAAAATCAATGTTTTAGGAAGATATACTGCATTTTCCAGTGGTTTGAGCTATTTGGCAAACAAACTCATGTTTTCTGGTGATGCCATCCTGTAGTTTGAAAATCATAACATTAAGGAATTTTCTTCAGGAAAATCTGTTTGGAGTACTGAGTTACTCATTAATTTATTCATTCAACAGATTTCTTTCTTCAGTGTTCACTATGATTAATGACAATTCAAGCATTGGGTACAGACTTATGGCTAATTTCATTAAGGTTCTTACTTGCATGGTGCCAGCTTCAATATTAAATAATAATAATAAATAAATAAGTAAACTAAAAATGTCACATATTTATCAATTCTGTGATTAAAATAAAGATATTGTGAGGTGGAGTAAATGGGCATCTCTTTAGACCTGGTAGGTCAAGAAAGATCTCTCTGGTGGTGTGACATTTTAAATGGCATCTAAATGATAAGCCAGCCATATAAGGACCTATATGACAGATAGGTCCATGATGGAGTAAAAATCCTAGGATGGAAATGAGTATGACTTGTTCTTTCACCAGAAAGAAGACCAGCGACATAAAGAGTGAGTGGAAGAGAGGTGAATGTTGAGGCAAGGTGATCAGATTGTTGAAGCCTTGTGGACTTTGGTGCCCAAATTTTGGGTTCTATTCTAAGTGTGAAAGATGTCAGTGGAAAGCTTGAAAGAGGGAATGACATGATCTGATTTATCTTTTTGAAGATCACTCTGGATGCTGTGTGGAGAAAGGATTGTAGAGGGTAAGAATGGAAGCAGCATGAGCAGTTAGGGAGACTCTGAAATGCTACAGGTAAGAGATGATAGTGGCTCAGATAGTAATAGTAGCAGCGGTTGTGATAAATTTGGGATATATTTTAAAGGTAAAGTCAAAAGGACCTACTCATTTATTAGGTGAATATTGGGATAAGAAGAAGTTAATTGTCAGATTTTACCTTGAGCAACTGGATATGCCACTTGGTAAGAGGGAGAGGATGATGATTTGAAAGAGTGAATCAAATCTCCATTTTGGGAAATTCACCATCCAGGTGAAGAAGTCAAGTAGGATACAGGAGTCAGAGAAAGGGTCAGATTGGCTGTATTCCACACAGAGAGAACTGCAGATAAAAGCCCCATGTGTGGACTAAGTTTGATGAGTTTTAAGATCAGTTAAAAGAACTAGTGTGTCTGGAGCAGGCAGCAAGAAAGACACCAGTATAAATGAGGTCACAGAGATTGGACTTGGGAGGCATCATTTAGGATCTCAAGGTCAGGCAAAAAGCATTTGGAGATTCTGAGTGTGACAGGAAGTCATTGGTGAGTTTAGCCCAAGTAACGCAGTGTGATTAACATTTTTAAAAGGATTACTCTGGCTGTTATATAAAAAATTGATGGGTAGAAGGTGGTGCAGGGAGGAAGAGTAGAGGAGGAGGGAAAAACTTACTAGAAGGTAGTTGGAGCTGGGGATATTAGATGTCTTGCAATGTATGAGTGAGTTCTGCAGTCACAAATTTTCCCATCCATGTTTTGTATGATCTTTGAACACCCAACTAGAGAGTCATAGGGGTGAATGATTTACTTATAATTATAGAAACATAAATTTATATATTTGCATATCATTTGTGCATAGTTTTAGTCTACATTAAATTTTCTAGGGATGTAAGTTTGTGTGTATTTAAGGAAATACTGTCCTTGTTTTGTTTAGAACTCTGCCAACAGCAGTTCAGTAGCTTGGAAAATCAAGTCATTGATGGCAGTGCCTTCATGGTATTTAAGTGGTCAGTAACTCACACCTATATCTACCTGCATTTGTGTCATCTTGTTAATGGTTCTTTCTATAGGTATAAGCAGCTGATACCAACATGTCTTGGAAACGAGTAGTATCCATACATTTACCTATTGAAGTACATCTTATGGAACACTATACTGATTTTTTGAAAAATGTGTAGGTTACAATATCGATGAATTACTTTCAGAGTGCTGAGCTATTGTTATATAAAGGGAACCACTAATGTGATAAATTGAGAACCACAGATCTAGGTAATGATGGATAACATGTTTCTGGTGATGACTGATCTTAAGCCAGATAGATTTAGACCTGATAATCTCTTAGGTTAATGCAATTTGCTCAGAAACAGATAGCTATTTGGCTACAGATACTGATTTTGAACCCACCTCAGACTGTTCCAAAGCCCATATTCATTGCCATACCCATCAGTGTAAGGATTTATTTTCAGAAGTTTATTTCTGAAATACTCTGTAGTAGAGTATTCCACTTAAATTCTTGGCCCAAGAAAAGTCTTTTAAAGTTATCCCTCTACTGGTAATAAAATTGTTAATTTAGCCAACTTAGTGGTTAAAATAGTTAAATTTGGATGTTAAGAACATATATAATAATTATTGGTCTATTATATGAAGAATAAATCTGATTTTGCCTGATTTTGGCTTTTTTTCCCCACTTCTGGTTGTTGGGATAGCTTGTACAAAACACTGGGTTTTATCATGGTTTCTAATTTAAACTTGAAAATAGTTTCTATTTGTTTTTAATTATCTTCCTCTTATCACATGCTTATTTCTTATTGGTTAGGTAAATGCTTCACGACTACTACAAATAGAAAACGCATACAGATTTTTACTTTAAGATTTTAGAACTAATATTTGTTTACTAGAAAATCTGTTCAGTTTTTATCTCTGATTTTCCCTTTGTAGAAATTCACCTGGTAAAATGTTCTTTAAGTGTCAATATCAACAATATTATTGCTCTGTAGAAGAATAACTGAGAAGGAATTAACTTGGCAGTAATTGTCATGTAGAAAAGTAATTTTGAACAGACATAACAGTTTTGTGACCATACTTCTAGGGACTATCACCAAAGCATTTTAATTTTAATGTAAGAATTTGCAACATTTTAGAAAAACAGTTGCTATAAATATATCAACCATATTTTGTTACTATATCAAATAATTTTTTGATAGTTTTGACAAAGGGGAAATGTAAGTTAAAATACGTAATATGTCTTCTTTTGTTTGGGCCACTTTGCATTGGAAATTGACATGATATTAAAAGATTGATTTTTAACATTTCACTTTTATTGTGAGGCGATGAATAGCTCAGATCCACAACATCGTAGGAGATTTCTTAATCTCCACGTTGCACCTTGCTCTTCATGGTGATTTGTGTCTGGCTTTGTCTTATGGATAGAAAGGAAAGATCCACTTTCTTACTGTGTTGAAGATATAAAAGAAATTAATTACACTGCCTGTGGTTACTATCTCCACAGAATCAAATTACTTGGTTTAGGAAATATTTCATCTGTTAAAAATCCAGTGTGGACCAGAGATACTGTGCCTCGACCAAATAAGAGGTGCGACCTCAAGATAAATTTACTTTTCATGACTCTGACTGTGAAAAGCAGGGCAGCACATGCCCAAAAGCTGTCCCAGTGAGGCACCAGAGACACTGTAATCCTTTCTTTATCAAATTGAATTGTAACCCATTCCTACTTAGGATCATTTATGAGTGGTTTGAATGTTACTTAACAAGCATCATATTGCAGAGTAGTGTTACATATTGCCAAAGAAGGAGGTTTCTATGACTTCTATTTATCTATTGCACCAGTGTTTTTGACAAGTAACAAATGAAATTCCTCTTCTAAAATTAAATCCAGCTTCATTTTTGTCTTTCACCCTTAAAGGATGAAACATTATTTGCTTCTTGGACAGTTCCTGTACTCTATCATCTTTCATTACTTTTATAAGTTCTGTCATAAATGCTTTAGCTCTTTGGCCTTGGCTTCTAACTGCCTATTATAGAGATAAGTGTCTGGGTTTGATAATATAAAATCCTCAAATGTTGCTTTACCTGCAATTAAAATGTACTTTACAAGCAGCATTAGGGTAGGATATGGTCTTCATTTCTCTATTGTATTTGTCTTCTCACATAATTTTGGTTCTTCATAACCATGAAGAACAGTGTTTCTAGAGCATTTGGAACAGTTCCCTTTACTGAGGTCCATACCCGGACACCTGTCTCTGGACACTCTTACCTGGATGTCCCACCTTAAACTCAACCTGAATGCTATTCCTTCCCATGTTTTCTCTGTTGTAGAGGCTGACAAATTATGGTCCTTGGGCCAAATCTAGCCTACTGCCTGTTCTTACATGGCCTTACAGAAAGGTAAGAATAGTTTTTACATATTTAAGAGAAAATGAAAAAAATATTTCATGACATGTGAAAATTAGATGAAATTCAAATTTTGGTGTCCGTAAAAATGTCTTATTGGAACACAGCCACACTTGTTCATGTGTTGCCTGTAGCTACTTTTGTGCCACAAAAGCAGAACTGAGTAGTTATGATGAAGACCGTCTGGCTTTCAGAGGCTTAAAATAGCCTGAGTTATCTGGCCATTTACAGAAAAATATTTGCTGACTCCTGCTCAATTTGAATGGAAGATTTTTCCACTCTCTCAACTCTTACTCTCCCAATATCAAAACCTCAGAATTCTCTTCCAGACTTTCCTCTTTCACATGCATAGCCTATTGATATATATAAGGAACATCTCCAGATCAGATTCCTCTCCTTTATTCTCACTTCTGCAGCTTTGCACATGGGTCCTTGCCATCTATTGCCTGGATGACTGCAATAGTTCTCAACCCCAGTTTCTTTCCAATAAAATTCACTTTCTATTTGAGTATCAAAGCTGTCACATGCTCCAATAATTAGATATATCCCCTATTTCAGTTCCCTATTAAAGATGTCGTTGGGATCCTGCTTCCAACTGAATCAAGTCTAAAGTCCTCACCATTATAGCATATCCCTTCATGCATTGATTCTGGCTTCTCAAGTTTCATCTCCTCTGGCTGCTGCACCCTCTGCTCCTACTCTTGCATCCTCAAGTCCCACACAATGCAGTACTTTTATTGTCCATCTAGTATGTTGCTGCCTTTCATGACCATCTGCCTTTGTGACATGGCTGACTTTTTCTTCACTGCCTTTTTACTGCCTCCTAATAGCAAACTTGATTTCAGTTTTTTGAGATTCAGTTTAAATGTCATATTTGGGAATCCTTTCCTAGAACCTTCAGGTAGAGTTCATTGTTCTCATATTTCATCTCAGCACTAGTGTAGATATTGGAGCTCTTCCTCATTTTTGTATCCTGAGAACCTAGCATTTGTCTCGAAGAAGATAATCATTATTTGTTGGCTAAATAAGTGCTCATATATGTTTATTTTTTTTTACTCTTTTTTTTTTGCTCATATATGTTTAGAGAGATTCTTTTTTTGTTGTTGTTTAGAGAGATTCTTGATTTTAATTTTGAATTCATTTTCATTCAAAATTCTAAAATAATAGCAATCAAGTCTGTTAATCCTGTCTAGTCTAGAATGAAACTCTGATTTATGGGCAATTACCTAAAAGTCTCCTATAGGTATCAGTAAATGCTATAGTATTCATTATTTAATTTTGTGGTTTTTCTTTTTCTTTGTTTTTAAAGATTTATTTATTTATATTAGAGAGAGAGAGAGAGAGCAGGAGTGTGGGGTGGAGGGGCAGAGGGAGAGGGAGAGAAAGCATTAAGCAGATTCCATGCTGAGCCCAGGCCTGACAGGAGGTTCGAACTCAAGACCTTGAGATCATGACCTGAGATCATGACCTGAGCTGAAGCCAAGAGTTGGATGCTCAACCGACTGTACCACCCAAATTCTGTGTGTTTTTTTTTAACTTGCAACATTATTGAATCAAATGTACTGATAGATCTATTAACTTCCTTTCCAAATAATTATTCATGACCTCAGTGTAAAACAAAACAAAAATAAAAGCAAAATCCTTTGTATTCTGAACTTTGTTATTTGTTTTATATTGGCCTACTATTTACTATAATTTTTACTATTTGTGTAGGCAGTAGTTATTTTTTCAAATTCAGTTTTCAGGAGGAGCGGGTTATGTGTAACTAGTTGGTAAACATGTTTCAGTTACTCAAACTCTCCATTCACTTGGAGAATTAGCTAAAGCTCCTGATATTGTCTCATTCTCCCCTGGTCCTGTCCTTGGATTCACATTATCAACTCCATAAAAGGCTAGACATGGAGCTTATTGAGCTATTTTACATGTGTCCTGTAAAGACTGGTTAGATGAAAAAGAATATAAAGCCGTCTAACTGAAGATTTTAAGATTATCTATGAATTTCATTCATCTATTATTTTCCTGGCTCCATTTAGTATGGATAATAATAGTGAGACAAGCTTATGATTATATAGTACTCTATACTTATTCAGAGTGCTTGCGCCTACATTATGTCTCCTGCCGGGAAGGCATGGGTGGTATTGTTATAGTGATTTTTTTTTTAAGTGAAACTGAGGCTCGGAAAGGTGAAATTACCTGCTAAAATTCTTACAGCCCATTAGGGATGTGGCTGAAATTAAAACCTAGTTCCTGACCTCTTGTAATTTTTCTGTGGTTTTGATTTCTTCAGCTAAAAATATATTGGTTATCAAGCTGTTGTCTCTTGGCTCTAAAGTACCTTCCCATACTCTGATTTGTGGCAAGGGGCCAGGACTGCAGAGTCCTTGTTATTTACCAATTGGCTTCTTGTTAGGTTTTGCCAGTAGATGGATGTTAGGAGAACAATATTCCGCTTGCTGTTCCTGTAGCATACATCTAGGAATAGTTGAATGGAAGCTTCTTTTGGCCTTCTTAGACTGGCCTCATCCATTATATCTCCCCAGAACTACCAGTACCTCTATTCAGAGCTCTGGGTCCCTTCTATCAGCTTCGAGGTCCCTTCTATTTTTCTAACCTCTAAGGTAACTATTCTTTATAATTATGTCCATGCTACTTTGTTATCCCTTTTGTGCTTTTTTTTTTTAGTTCACTAATACCTGTGAAATCAGTTTCCCATGCTATCTGCTCTCTGTTGAAATACTTGGTTTGGTTTTGGTTTTCCTGACAACCTGATGCATGACAGCATACCTACTACCAGAGTGGTCCTGGAAACACACTCTCAAAGATGATACTTGGGCACTGTTTTTTTTTTTTTTTAATACATTTGTCTTGAAAGTAGTGCTGACCTCCTTGCTTATGGTATGCAGTGGCGCACAATTAATTAAACTATTATTGTGATTGAAAAGAAGTATCTAGTGAAATAAAGTATTGGGGGGATCAAATGGAAACTGAACTTGACTTGTATGGCAATGCTGAAGAGTACAAAGACTGGGGTGCAAGGGCTTTTTATGGCTACACTGGGAAGCTTAAAGGAAGAAAACAACAAAGTGGTGTCTTTAAACCTTTATTTCAAATCACCATTACAGAAAACCCTCTCAAAAGAGCCCCCAAAGATTTATTTATTTATGCTTTAGAGTTAACCTCACTAAAAACAGACCTAAAATTACAGTAGGATTCCCATGCTTGATGTTCCTGCAATTAGTTAGCTTAGGGCATTTGCCATGTGTAAGGGGATGTCCACTGTTCCCAAGACCCATCCCAAACATCTCTTATTGTCTTCAGACCTATCACTAGAATCAGCTTTCAGAATATTCCTTGGGAACAAGTATAAAGTCTCATCCAGGATAAGATAGCTTATATTTCAGAGTAATTGTAAGATTTTGCTAATTTATATTGAATAGTTCCTAAGAGTTATTGACTGAGAGGAAAAACTTATAACTGGATAAGGCTGGATTTATTGATATGGTAAACTTGGTAGAAAGTCATGATATAGTGTTTTAATTTGTGCAGTTGGAAGTGGTTCTACAAAACTGGTTAAGTGACTGAAACTTTGACTTAATGGTACTGTACATTCAGTGAAGTCAGAATTCCACAACTACTGTGGCATAGTAACAAGAAAAGAATCAAAAGTATAGAAGTTGGGACACCCAGGTGGCTCAGTGGTTGAGCGTCTGCCTTTGGCTTATATTGTGATCCTGGCATCAAACGATCCTGGCATCAAGTGATCGTGGCATCAAGTCCCACACTGGGCTCCCCACAGGGAGACTGCTTCTCCCTCTGCCTTTGTTTCTGCCTAGCTGTATCTCATAAATAAATAAATAAATAAACAAACAAACAAATAAAATTTAAAAAGCATATGGAAGTAGATATTTTGCAGTAGATTATCCTATGTGATTGTCACAAGCTGTCTCTCTTTCCCACCACTGCCACACATGTACACTATATTCCCAGGGAGAGTCCAAAGGACATTCCTTAATTTAGGCATTGAGAATACATTAACAGGTAGGATACTTCTGAGATCGTTGTCTTCTATAAGCCAGGAAGCATCACAGGAGATGCTGGTATTGAGATAAGCTTCCTGAATTTAATGAGAATGTTGGAATTCTGGAGAGGGAAAGGTCCAGGTGGCAGGGCCTTTGACAGAATTAGTGAAAGGCAGAGGAAGCAAATTGGCATTGAGTATTTTTTCCTGCATGGATATTTTGATTATAAATAATTATTATGGTATCTATAGGAGTAAAAGATTATAGACTCCTTATTTAATATTGTTTAAACTGTAAGGAGACAAAACTTTAGGTCTATTGGCTAGAAAACTGATTGAGTCACCACAAGAGAAGTCCTGGTATGTCACCAAGATTCCAGACTAAGACAGTTAACAGATCTAGAGGCCAAGTCCTCCTAAAAATGAACCCTGAAATATTGCCAAAGTATATGCTTAATCTTTCTCCAAGCTTTCTCCAAAGGAACCTACAGCCACTAACCAGGGCAACTATGTAGTTGGAAGAGGAAAATACCCAGAATTTTTGGAAATTACTAACATGTTCTCTAAATGTATGCTAAGCATGGGGACCCAAAATGATAATGCAGTCCACCAGTCAAAATAGAGATATGGCTCAAGTGACATAGGGATGGGACTAGGATGAAGCAAAAAAGGTATTTAAGGCACAATATTTTAGGATGTACCTGCAGGTTTATGTGAACCTGCCTGAAGTCTCAGTACTTCAGTAACAAAGATGATTTTAGACAAATCTTAACCTCTCAGTGGGTTCATAAAACCATTTCTTAATATCTGTGTGTATAATTGGAACACACTTACATGGAAACTGTCAAGTTTCACATTGGCCCCCAACTCATAAAGTGAAGGTTATCCTTTTTTATTTTTATTTATTTTTTAAGATTTTAATTTATTTATTTAAGAGAGAGAGGGAGAGAGAGTGGGGAGGGGAGGAGGAGCAGAGGGAAAGGGACAAGGATACTCCATGCAGAGCTTGAAACCTATTGCAGGACTTGATCCCACGATCCTGAGATGATGACCCAAGCCAAAATCAAGAGTTGGATGCTTAACTGACTGAGCCACCCAGATGCCCCTGAGTTGAGGGTTATTCTGGCATAAAGGGCATGTGTAAGTTTCTAGAACTTTCCATCTCTGCCAGGATGGTGAACCTGAAGTAGTACTGCATCCTTGGGAAGACTGCAGATTAGTGCCAATATAAAAAACCTGAAATATGCAGTGGTGGTGATTTCCATTGTGTCCTCATTTAATTCACTTGGTTGGACTTTGGAGAAGATGGATGCATCTTAGAGAATTACTGTAGATTATCTTAAATGCAATCAGGCAGTGATTCCACTTGCAGCTGTGGTTCCAGATGTGGTTTCTTTACTGAAGCAAATCAACACAGTCCTTTGGACCTGGTACAAAGCTATTGATCTAAAAAGTGCTTTTTTCTGTATAACAGTTTGCAAAGATCACCAGCAACAGTGTGCTTTTACTTAATTACGATCAACAGTGCATCTTTGTAGTCTTGCCTTAGGGTGTGTCAGCACTCCTTCTCTCTGCCTTAATTTAATTCTGAAAGATTATGGTGGCACAAAGTTTGGTTGGCTAATTTGGATTTGGGAGATAGCATATACCACAAATAAGCTGCTCTACCATATTTATTGAGTAACTCAAAATGAAGCAAGAAAAGGCTCTGCAGTTAGTAGCACAACAGTGCAAAATGCTCTCCTGCTTGAGCTTAATGAGCCATCAGATCCAATAATATTTGTTGTATCTGGAAAATAGAGATGTTTGTGGAACTTCTGACAAACCTCTATAGGAGAATTGCAGTTATGATTGCCAGGGTTTGGAACAAAGCAGTGTCTACTTATGCAGATATCTTTCTGAAAAACAGTTCCCAGAAGACAGACGTCTAGTTATTCAGTTAAGCATGAGCAGTTATGATTTATCATTCATTAAAACCTAAGTTTGAGATCAGGCTTAAGCAGATACAAGAGGCATAAGCAGGTGTCTCAGACTTACACTGCATATATTCCTACTACACTACCTCTCCCCTTTCATTGTATAATTAAGGCTTTGTAGGGGAATTTCTTATGCCTATTTGAAGAGTGCTGAAGAGTGCTCAACTTGGTTGAGGTAAATTGATGATCTTGGGGTGGTCATAGTGTGAAGATGCTTGTGTTCTATGTGAATATTCAACAAAGGGCATCTACCAGAGAACCAGCTCTGAGTAATCATATGGATAAGATGACCCCTACTTTGATGGACAGTTTGCTTCTTTTTTCATCCACTTTCATCCCTGCTTAGTGGGCCTGTAAGACAATGGTCAGGGCCACAGAAATAGAGACTGTTCCTGGACTCAACAACATAGGCATCCCCTTACAAAAACTGGTCTGATTACTACCAGTCCTGAATGACTAACCTGATAACCACAAGGGTCAACACTATGTCCTCAATATGGCATCATTCCCGTTTGGAGAGGGGAAGACTCATCCAGGGGCAGGTCGATTATATTTGATCTTCTTTAATTATCTAAACGTTAAGGTGTTTTAATGACTTATTAACTCTGTTAGGTTGACTATTACTATTTAAGCTAGAAACTTGCATGAATCATTGATTTCCATCTCTCTGTAGCTCTTCACTATGAACCATTCCATATTTCTTATTGTTATAAGGAACCTATTTGGCATTACTCAATATTGTATGCTTTTCCATACCTTTGTGCCCCTGGAAGGTCCACCTTCTCTATTCTATTGACCAAAATATATCTAACATTCAAAATCCATCTCAAGTATCACCTCCTTTAATTTCAGACAATGCTTTATATATCTTTGTAGCATAGTACTCCTCAGGCTGTATTACAAGAACGCATAATAAATGCATGTTTATATTTACTAAGCTGTGTATCCAATGAGGAGTTGGCAATCCTGTCCATTACTGCATACTGCCCTTTTGCTTCTAGATCAATGGCTAGCATGTTAATGGTTCTCAATACATACTCAGTGAGTGAATAGGATATGCTTCTCTTTCCATTTTTTCTCTTTTACCATTATATTGAATCACATTGATACTGGGGTCTATCGGTCAATTTAATTAATGATAGTAAAGCAATGTGACATATGAGAGACAAACATTGGTCTTATAGTCATATAGTCAAAGGCCAACTCTGGGATTTGTTAGCTGTGTGACCTTGGCAAAGTCATTTATTTAAGCTCCCAAGCTCCAATTCCTTCTTTTCTAAAATGAGGGTACTTTTAACTTAGTAATTCTATTGTTTCATGGATTACATCAAAAAAGAAATACATCATAATATAGAATCAATTAACTTAAATTTTTTTCTTCTGTATTATTTTTGCATAATTTAAAATAATTGCTTAAATATTGCAGATAAAAGCTTTTTTTGTTTTTCCTTTGAAGATGATCAATGCTTGAAACTTTGCTTCGATAGAAAACATAAATCTTTAAATAATTTATTAGGCATTCATATATATGAATATGCAAATTTTACACGGGATTAATTTAAAATGGAAAACATTTATAACACACTATTACAAAGAATTTGTCCTATATTTTGAACCACTATAGTGACAAAGAAGCAAATCATAGTCTATGAAGAATTCTTAATTCTTTTCTTCATTCAGAAAAAAATATCAGATATGAGGAACTTAATGCCTATTAAGTTTCTTCTTCCACTGACATAAAGAAGGATACCCTTTGTCTAGGTGTTTTAAATTTTGCCTTTGGGCCAAAGTGGATATTAAATAGAGATATATGTATGCCTCAATGCATGTTTTCATAGGCCATCTCATAAAATCACTTTTGCAGAATTCACTTATTGCACTGATGTCATACTCTCAGCATACCATGAGGGATACTATAGAAAATTAAGTTCATTATTGATAGATTGCTACCAAGAATATCCTTGATATTCTATATATCCTACTACTCAACATATTGTCCAAGGACCAGCAGCTTTGACATTACCCAAGAGCTTATTAAAAATTCAGAATCAGGGACGCCTGGGTGGCTCAGTGGTTGAACATCTGCCTTTAGCTCAGGTTGTGATCCTGGGGTCCTGGGATCAAGTCCTGTATCAGGTTCACCACAGACAGCCTGCTTCTCCCTCTGACTATGTCTCTGACTCTCTTTCTGTCTGACTATGTCTCTGACTCTCTTATGAATAAATAAATAATCGTTTAAAAAAAGAAATTCAGAATCACAGGCCCTAACTATAGATGTATTGTCAGAATTTGCTTTTTGATCAGATCCCAGATGACAGCCTGAGAAGCACTAGACAACATCACCCAGTAGTGTCCTTTATATTAGATGTCTCATAAAATTATTTTAACATAAAATTTATTATAAAATAATAAAATTATGATGAATACACACAGTCAAGGGAAAAGAAAACTATTTCTCCAAACAAGTGTTTTTGTTGTTGTTGTTAATAGTTGTTTTTCAATTTTTTGAATATTGTAAATGTTGTAGTTTATCCCATTTATCCCATTTTTCTTTGCCTTAGCCACATCGTATAGCTCATATTACATCTGTTGAGTACTATATGGCAGGCTTTTTTGAAAGTACTTTTCTTAACGTTTTGCTTGTTCATTTGTACATTGTCTACATTTTCCTTTTGCCTCAGTACTTTCAGTTAAAAAATTGTTATGTGGTATATTGGGTGCCTCAAATATTTTGTGGAGTGAGGTAAAATATTAAGAAATAAAACCAACATAAGCAGCCTAAATATTTCCAGGATTTGTAATATGATTTGAATATTGAAAACCTAGACCACTCCCTCTTTGCTATCTACTCTTCTGAGCATCGTAATTAATGTTCACTATGAAGATCTTGAAGGCACTCTGGGGGTTACAGTTATCAGAGAAGTATTAATTATGCTCAGCACACTATACTGTACTTACTGAGCCAGAAACACGAACTAATATGTTTTATAAAGATTTTAAACAAGAGTGGAAAACCCAAAAGATTTCTGACTAAATCAGAACATTCACTTCAATTAAAACATCCCATTTCATGAGCACACTGGTGACTATCAGTCTTTAAGTCTTTCATAGACAAATTATTTTCCTACTCCTTTTTTTTAACTGGGTACAATAGTTTTCTAAGAATTTAGAAATCATTTACATCAAACATGTACTGATAAAACAAATAGCAGGTAAATTCTGAGCTAATGTCAGGCTATATATCTCTACCAGCAGGCAGCCAAATAGTTGAACTTACTGCCTCAGGAGGCCATTGAACCAACTATGGTGGCTGAATAATTTTATGACCAGTAATACAGCTTGCACGTTATACATGCTAAGAGAGGGGTAATCAAATCTTATGCTTCAGGGCATAAATTAATCACTGCAGGGGTCAGAAAAGAATCTTCTTTGCCCTATGAACAGAATAGAATAATTAAGCAGTGGCTGTATTGATGTTTTTAAAACCTTCTTCTTAAGGATCAGCACTGGTTTTAAGAACAGTTCTGAGACTTCGTGGGGGTGTTTCAGCTCTTGATTAGAAGAGGTGGGGCACTATAAGTTGAACAGTTTATTCTGGCAGACAGGCGGGTTGGGCAGCTTCCTGATACCACACTGTTCAACCTGATTTTCATTAAAAGCTCCAAGTGCATGCTGTTAAAATGTCTCCAGGCAGTTGGGGCAAATGGGCCTCCTTGCCTATCTGGAAGTCTTGAGGTGGATTTTCATCTTTTAATCAAGTTTCCTTGTAAAGTGGGGAGGGTGGTTTATTAGTGTGTGAGGTTCATTAACCTTTTTCTACAATTTGCTTTTTACATTTTAAAAAGGCATATTTATATAGGATTGGGGAATTAAATCTTGAGTTCCTTTTCAGTAAAACAGTCTCAAGGTGAAACCTGTTAATCAAATGGCATTGAAGGCCAAGTGTGATCAACTACCTAGCACATAAATCTTTTCAGGTTTACCTACATGGTTATTGAATGAAGCATGTCAAACGTGGTTTTGTGATAATGCAAGGATACTGTATTCTATGGAAAATAAATTGTATTTCCTGTGTCCTTCTGCTACATCTCTATATTCAGTAGTTTTAAATTTAGATAAAGCAAAATAACTTTCAAGTCATATCCCAGGCATATTCCTAGTAAAAGGAAAACTGAAGAATGAATCATGTCTAAATAATGACTGTATATACATGACCTAGATACCCAATACACCTAGAGATGTAAGCCAAAACTTTATTGATGTACCTATTTATTGACCCCAGTAGACTTCTAGATGTTTGTATATTCGGTTTCCTTGCCTTTTCTCTGTTTTCACTTTGAAATCAGTAACTTATTATTGTATTGCTAGTCTAGCAGTGGGTTAAATATATTTATTTGTGAAAAATAGTATGATTTTTCATCAAAGGATTTACTGTATCCTTCCTATGAACCTAGCACTGAGGCAGGCATGGAAGCTGAAGTAAAGGCAGCAACTTTTCCCTTTAGAAGCTCATAATCTGGTTGGAAATGGACATACACACTAAAAAAAAAGAAAGAAAAACACACATACACATACACACACAGAGAAACAACTTATTTGTTGTATAAGCAGTGTTAGGTTAAATGTCAGATAACTGGTATCAGCAAGGCCTATATGTATGTTCAGAAAAAGAGAGATCAACATTACCTGGCATGATTCATGGTAGGAGGCAAAACTGCTGCTGAGCCTGAATTGTTTGCATGTTTTGGAGAGGCATGGGGGGGTGTTGTGTAGGAACATGAAAACATACATAGGTATGGGTTGGGGGGATTCATATGTGTGGTGGGGGATGCATATTTTTGCAAAATGAACAAAGACTTGAATTCAAGAAGGGGTTGAGAATGAACTGAGAAGAACTGAGGATATGTTTTAATGATAATAGGGAATGGGGTTAGTAGATAGGAGTCTGATCCTTGAGGAACTTGAATGCCAGGCTAGGTAATATTTTACATAGATTAGGAAACCATTGACTTTTTTTTAGTAGACAGTAGGCATGTTGAAAGCATATTTTGGGAAGAATAATATGGTTATAGTATGGAGGGTAGATAAGAGCAGAGAAGGGCTGGGGTCACGGATATTGGTTTGAATACCTTTCAGTTGTGAGACAATTATGTTTATGTTATCTGCCATTCACTTTCTGGCTTATCAAGCAGAGATTCTGATTGATCATTTTTGTTTTTGTTTTTGTATTTTTTTTTTTCTGAAGGCTCAAGATTGTCCTTTGCCAAATGAGAGATAAGAGACGGGGTTTGATTTGGCAATGTGTACTAATGTGACTGTAGCACTGGTATTGCCCATTAGGTACTGGATTCAAGCATCTGTATGTTTAGAAGGACAGTGAATATGACTAAGTATATGTCCCTAAATCAATGTTGAATTCAGTATGTTTAATTTCAGGATCAATTCTCTCTCTCTCTCTTCTAGAAAAATATCCAATATTTTTATAAAGCTGTTTTCTTGAATTAAACATGCATTAAATATTTATTCATCTAGATGATAAATCTTTGTGTCAGCAACTGTCATAATCTCATCAGATTTAATATTGCCACATTTTCATAACACTCTATGATAGTAAAGTAAATCAACTACTCAGACAAATGAATGGTTCAAATTTCTTTGAAAAGTTAGTCAGTATTGGTAGCATGCCCACTAAATAGAGAGTTCTTTCCTCTGTACCCTGGGAAGATATGGAGAAATAAATGACTGATCTGCTCTTGGAAATACTGCAATAGAATGAGGGCAAGAGGAAAAGCACAAATTAAAAGATTAAACTAAAACCTTAAAAAAACCCTTAAGATAGTAACAGCTCTGAATCAAATAACCATTCTTTCCAGACATTTCACAAACATCATCTCATTTTCTTCTCTTATTAGCTTTGTGGATTATATTATTAGCATCCCTAATATTTCAGATGAGTCTGTAGCTCAGGGAGGTTGGCCATCTCATCTTGCTCACAGTTACACAGTAGCAGAATCAGAATTTGACCTCGTGGCTCTCTAACTTTTGTGACAGGTTTCTTTTTTAAAAAAAATTTTTTTAATTTTTATTTATTTATGATAGTCAAAGAGAGAGAGAGAGAGAGAGAGAGAGAGAGAGAGAGGCAGAGACACAGGCAGAGGGAGAAGCAGGCTCCATGCACCGGGAGCCCGATGTGGGATTCGATCCCGGGTCTCCAGGATTGCGCCCTGGGCCAAAGGCAGGCGCCAAACCGCTGCGCCACCCAGGGATCCCCCTTTTTTAAAAATTTTTTAAAAAATTTTTATTTATTTATGATAGTCAAAGAGAGAGAGAGAGAGAGAGAGGCAGAGACACAGGCAGAGGGTTGTGACAGGTTTCTTTTAAGGCTGCTATAATCAATTATGAGAAGGCAAAAGTGCCAAAGTTATTGTTTATTAATTGCAAATAAAGTGATTTGGGAAATTTTATAGAGTCCTGATTTAAAGCCAACTGGGGTTGTGAAAAAGAAAGTAACCCAGAATAGGTAAGAGCCTTTGAGAGAACATTCCAGATCAGGAAAGTGGAAGACTTGTAATCATAATACAATAAGGCTATAGGGGTGGGGTGGGAAATGGCAATAGTTAGTTGAGGTGAGAGATGAAGGGAGATGTGTCCTCAAATTAGAAGCATTATTGGGACTTGAAATCCTGATTAGAAAATTTAGCACTGGGCACATATAATGTGGTTGCTATATGCATATTAAGATTATGGTTCCTTGTGGTGCTGAGCACTGATGAAAATTCATGTGGTGAAGATGGAGAGAAAGAACTGGCATCTCCAGGTGTTCAAAAAACAAAACACAAGAGATTATTCTTTAAAACTTTCCTCATAGTAGTAAAGCAATATGAGCATCAGGTGAATTTCAGCATCCTCTTTTCTATATCATACACCCCAAAACATCTGGAAGCCCTCTCATGTCATTGGCCCTTCAGGGTGACGCTGAATATAACTTTGATCTATACTGCTTTCTGTAAAAAGTGCTAGAGAACAGAATTTAGCTAATCTACTTCCAAACCCTAGATTTGGGGATTAGGATTAATGGATCAAGAAAGAAAGAAAAAAAAAAACCCACCAGCATTGTTTCATAATCTCATAAAAAGGTCAGTTTAACAAAAATTTTTACTTAGAAAACTTATAATTTAATTTATAATTAAGTGTAACAGCTTTTGATCCAATTTATTGTTTAGAGAGCAATAATTCAAAGTAATTCTACCTATACATTGCAAAAGGGCACATAGAAAAGAAAGTATGGTTCTATGCTTTCTGTTGCCCTTTAGCCATTCTGAATTCCTTGGATTTTTGAGTTAAATGGGTTTTGAGGTATATTTGCATTCTAGGCTGATGAACCTTTTCATAACTGATGAAAAAAACAGGGTGGATATTAAGATAGTATGCACCAATGTTAAAATATTTAAATACTTTTGTATTAGTTGGTAAATAACCACTGCCGGAGCCATTGGCATGTCACCCCATCCCACCCCACCCCACTACTTTGCTGGGCACTCTGGCCACTCTGGTTTCTTGCCCTTCCTCCAGGATAATTTCCTCACCACCTTAAGGTCCAGCATCTAAAGAGTTCATGAGCACAGCAGAAGGCCTCCAGGCATGTCCTGTTGCCCCAGCACCCATACTCATGTACACTTGTTACCCATTTAACATACCAAGTAGGTGATTGAGTATGATTGAAAATGCAGCCATTTTTTAAAGATTTATTTATTTGGGAGAGACAGCGCGTGAGATGGCATGTTGGTGCGTGAGTGGGGGGAGGGCAGTGGAAGAGGGCAGGAGAATCCCAAGCCTATTCAGGGCTGAGCCTGAGCCAGCCCGACTGGGGGTCTATCCAGGACCCTGATATCATGACCTGAAACGAAATCAAAGGTTGGACGCATAACCGACTGAGCCACCCAGGTGCCCCCTGACTTTTTTAAAAAAGATTTATTTATTCATTTAAGAAATAGAGGAAAATCCAGTCATTTCTTCTTATATTCAAGTTGTGCTATTCCTACATCTTTCTCCCTCTTTCTTTTCTCCCTCCATAGGCTCCTAAAGGAGCATAAAAACATGTCCTAGAGGATGATACTTCCTTGCTCTTGAATTAAGAATGCCTTCACATATACTAATTTTCCGTATTCTTGCCCTCTTTTTATGCTACTATTTGTAAATAGGGTTGAATAATGGCAGTCATCTTGCTTTTTACAATGTTTTCATCTAGTTTTATTCATTTTTATTTATTTATTTTTAAAGATTTTATTTATTTATTCATGAGAGACAGAGAGAGAGAGAGAGAGAGAGAGAGAGGCAGAGACACAGGCAGAGAGAGACGCAGGCTCCATGCAGAGCCCCACGTGGGACTTGATCCAGGGTCTTCAGATCACGCCCTGGGCCAAAGGCGGCGCTAAACCGCTCAACCACCTGGAATGCCCTACATCTAGTTTTAAATGGCTTTGAGATTAATGGATTCCAGATTCCCTATTAAATATTAAGCCATAAAGTTTTTAAAAAATTGGGTTGTGTGTTTGTATACATGTATCTCTGTATATACAAAACCCATATTAAAATGCATGTATAGACACATATCTACACATTCATTTTGGCTTGATCAGAGTTTAAAAAGTCATAACTATTAATATTTAATAATATATTAATATATTCCTAGCACAATATTTCTTTAGGTGCTTCTATCATTCCTTATGATGTGGCACTGTTCTTCCTCTGCAGTTCTCCTTGAAATGCACTTGCCCTCTCTCAAAATAGAGTATTTATACAGTCATACTTAATGTGAAAAAGGGATCTTTCTTTGCACATATTATATGTAAAGCAGGCTTGAACTCAGCTTTTGATTAAAACGTAGTTGTGTAGCCTTGTAGCTCAGCTTTAATTGCATTTAAAATTCCTTTCTGTACCCGTACTGAAGATCGCAAACCAATATTAATAAAGTAGGCTTAGAGCTATGCAGCACCTGAGCAATAGCTTCTTGACAAAAGTTATTTACCTAACTAGAGTTTCATTTCAAAGTTAACATGTCTCTGTGCTACTTGAATAAAGCACTCATCTGAAAACTCTTAGACATTCTAACCCAGTTTAATTTATTCCCTGAAAGTTTAATCCCCTGCTGAAAAGAGTAGTTGCGAATTTTCTAGAGTCACAATCCACTGAAGTGAAAAATGTTTAATGACATCATAGGTACTGAGCTTCAAGAGTTTAGTTAAAAATCTTCTTCAAAATGTAAAACAGGGGGCAAGAGTTAATAGGATATTTTATATAGTTATATTTCAATCCTATTCCAAATCTTTCTAAAGTCAGTTGCATCTCTACCATTAAAGCTATATGAAATGAGTTACTTAGACATCTCCAGGGAGTAGGGGGGAAAAAAACAACACTTAAATTTTAAACCATAAAAGCAAATTTTTTTCTGAGCTTTGACATTTAAGTGGCTCATTCAATCATTTTACATTTTATAAAACTCTCTTTGTAATCACATCAGCCAAACAAAGCAAATCTTAGGTATTGACCACCAGCAGCATTCTATCCAACTGTGTGAGAAAGCAGCCCACAGTGCATAATACAGGATGCTTTGGCACCCATGTAACATCAACTCAGACTTGATTTTGTACAGTAAATTGTGCAACAGAAGTCTATTTATCTGTTATTGAAATATTTTTGGTTTGACTGCCAGGGAGTAAGAATAAAAACAGGGGAGGAAAGAAAATAAAATCTGAATTGACTTTGTTTTTGGCACAGTAGAAAGCATTTTGGTCCCCTTTATAGTCTCCTAAAAATCTAATTACTCATTTGGCAGATATACCTCTACAGCACAACTGGATAGTTGTTTTAAAATATGCAAAGCACAAATTTCAGATTTAATAGGAGATAATGACCACTTTATAGCCTGTCAGGTCATGGCCTATTTGGCCTACTTACAGAGATATTGCTTCACGGTTCAGTGCTCCGAGAGCTGATGATGGCTCCAGGCCAGCAAAGGTGTCGTTGACATAATAGAAAGTAAGGGTTTCTCTGGAACTCTAATGGGATGCTATGTAAAGAATAGATCAAAAATGTCACGGCTTGGATAGTACAGCTCTGATGGAGACATTGGGTGGTATTTCTCTCTTATGTATCATGAAAGAAAAAAAAGAAAAGAAGAAAAGGACAGAAAGGAAGAAAACAAATAATAAAAATCTATGGTTTGAATTAGGTTTCTTTGTAAAGTCATACTTTCACTTCTAAAGCTAGAAATATTAGTGTAAATCATACTGTCTTTGGAATATTACCACTTCAAAAGGATAACAGTTCTTTGGTTGCCAAATGACTTGGAAAGTCATCAGTTAGGCAATTCCCATGGATAAGGGCATCTGCCTTAAGAGTTGGGATGTGAGCCCATGGCCTGGCTTGAGTCCACACTCTTATCACTCTGCCAAGATACCTATAATGTGCAATTTTTCTACATGAATTTAAATTATGTAAATTAAATTCTTTCATACAAAGTTAACTACATGGATCAATACAGCCACCTGAATTAGTAAAAATAAAAAAAATTATAACAAAAGTTATTAATACCTACTCCTTATTTGGAAGAAACATTCATTTATATTGTTTCTAATTTTAAAAATAAAGCTGAGGCAAGGGTATTAGGATCTCTAATTTACAATGAGAGAATTGAAGTTTAAGACTATGGCTTTGAAATTGCAATTTGGCATGAAGCACCTGCTTGATATATAATTCATTATTTGTACACCTGAGCACCTGGTATGGAATTAACAGAGTGATTTGTTAGTTAGATCTTTTGGGGGAATGATGATTTATATTATACTTGAACTAGGAGTTCTATATCCAGGGTTGAATTGTGAGGATATCTGTACTTGATCAAGGTCAATTGACTTATGCCTATTCAAGGAATTGAATAACCATATTCTGTTAAATAGCAATAGATAGTATTACCACCTTTCTTAGGTAATAGCAGAACCACCCTGGGATTTGGGGCCAGAATCTAATGTTCCTTCCTGGATACATGATTCTAAGGAAGTCTTTTTGCTTGTGGGCCTTGGTTTCCTCTAATCTATCATTGAGTTATTGGTATCTACATCCCAGAAAGGTTTATGGAGATCAATCCCCTCATATAGTGAAAATTATAAACATTATGCAAATGATATAGTGATTATGTGGTGAAAATGATAAATACCTGCAAATATTACTTAAAAATCTTTGCGATTGATTTTTTAAAAAAGATTTTATTTATTTACTCATGAGAGACACACAGAGAGAAAGACACAGAGACACAACACAGGCAGAGGGAGAAGCAGGCTCCATGCAGGGAGCCTGACATGGGACTCGATCCCGGTCTCCAGGATCAGGCCCTGGGCCAAAGGCAGGTGCTAAACCGCTGAGCCACCTGGGCTGCCCAAGCTTTGTGATTTAAACAAAAGAATATCATCCTTGGACTGATAAGTTTAGTGAACCCAGGATATAGATTTTTTAAAAACACACAAAAATTAGCTTCTTTTAAACAAAATGTTAAATGAAAGAGACCACAAAGTGGCATAATTTAATGAGTTTATTGTCAAAAATAGTAAAACAATTATATATAATGCAAATTAATTACCTGTAAAATTATATTAGTCAAAATAATTTACAAGAATATGCTATAGTGAAGTACAATATTATTCTCTCTGCACCTACTCAAAGGATTGCTTCCTGCACTCTCTAATCAAGGAACATTCTTTCTCCACTATCATCTTTGTCAATCAAAAAGCCTTAGAACTTTATTATAAAATGATTTTCAGCATCAGAAACAAATTGAGGAACATTTTACACATAAATCAGCCTATAATCTTTACATTTTATAAGAATGTAAAGAACAAAATCATGTAAATCTTACATCTTCCTTTAACATGGTCAACTATGAAATATTTAGACTAAACTCAAATCAATGGTACATTTCAAATATGCTATTCAATACTCTACACATTCCAACCCTACCTCCCAACGCACACCAGTTCCAACGTTATTTTCAACAAGATCACAGCTCAAGTTACTGGCTTTTCTTTAGCATTTTCTGTTGAGAGCCACTGACTCTCAAAGCTCATAGTCAGATGAAGAGGGCTTCAAAATACTAGGACCTTTATTTATTAAAGAGTAAAACGTATTGATGTTGGTTATCTAGAATGAGCAGATGTACACAATGTGAGATGTGAGTAAAATGACTTCTCAAACTTTTGGAAATTTTTCAGATCACAGTGACTTAGCAAATGCTTGTTGATGGATTTATAAAAGAGGGACTCTGACAAACTTTTGCTTCAACTTTGTTTTTTTAAAATAAGTCTTCTGAAAGATAGAAATTGATAAAGTATTTGGAAACAAATATCTCTTTCTCTTTTAGAGATGGAAGAGTAATTTCCTCTGTGTTGTAATTTGCTTAAACCCGTGACTGTGGTTTCCTCATTTTGATTCTTTCTTCCAGCAGAGCAGTCACTGCTCAGACTTAAGTCTTGAAAGGTCTGAGCATAGGTTTGTGTATGTAATCACCCAAGGGGATCCCAATCTGTAATTGCAGTGCATTAGATTAGTGCCTTTTGTTTTAGGCTTGGCAAATGATGCCACATTTCCACAGTAGCCCTTCCTTTTACAAAATTAAGAAACTCTTTAGCAAAGATAACTCAATTCCTTCTTTTGAAGTTGACACTGATTTCTAGAGCTTCAACAAACTCTGAAGGAGTTATAAAGTATCAACTCTCAATAAAAGTGAACTTTGGAACACACACAAAAAGTGGACTAAATGCCAGGAAACCTTCACTAGTTTCAATTCTGCACCTAACAACCTTTAAACTTGAGGCGAGTCACTTCAGCTCTATGGGAGTCAGCTTCCTAAGTTATAAAACAGATTCCAGAGAGATCCCTTCAGCCTCAGATATTTTGGGATTCTAATTCTTAACAATTGTGGATTTTCATGATACGGACACAAAGCAGAAATGTCACAGTCATAGTGTGTTTATTTGCAATCTATCAATGTTAGAGTAAAGCTAAAAATGCCTTTGAGACATTTTTAATAACAATTTAATTTGTACTGTTAATGGACACTTTTAACAGTTCAATTTTGAGCCTTTGCAAACACACCCATAAAACTGATTGTAATGCTTCACATTTATAAAACCTACTGCATTTTCCAAGCAAATGGCATTTATGCAAAGAAATAGCCTAACACATGCCTAACTGTTTCAAAGTAATTATTATTTGTCAATACAAATCTACACTTGAATAGGGCAAAGAAAATGCCCCCAGAAAATTTGGCAGGCTTTCTCATGGAAGGAGCTTCTGCTTTTAGAATCCCATCAGCATTTTCTTTCATTACTATCTTTAGGATTAAATTTACAGAATTCAAGAAAGAAAATCCAGAGAATGGCATTAACTTTCTTGCTGCCCAAGAGACCACAATTCATTGTTTTGTTAAGTTTTTCCGATGTTTGTCAAACCTCCAAAGTGAAGTTATGTTCATCCAGGCAATATTGTTCTTATTCACTTTTCACTTTTATTTAAATGAAAATATAGTCATCTGGGTTTTTTTCCTGGGACATTTCTGACTGGCTAATGGTTTGTAGCTGCCACTGACTTTATAGTTTCCTAGAAAAATATCACCTTTTGTCTTGTATTGCTGTGCATGTTTATAGATTTAGACCAAGCCTCCATGAAGGCTTACAATATAAACCTGTTTGTGTCACAGAATGAGCTATTTTTCTGCTTATGGGGCATGCTCATCTGCAAAAGGATATCATTATGTGTGGTTGGACACTCCATTAAAAATGCATTTATTCATTCAGCCAGCATTTGTAGAGCACCTACTTAGAACTTGGCATTTTATAAAGTATAGTAAAAAAAAAAAAAAAGTTACCAAGGCATTGGATGGGTCTACCATGGAGATAGCAGTTCAGGGAAAGAAAGAAAAAAAAGAGAAAGAAAGAAAAGAGAGGGAGAGGAAAGGAAGGAAGGAAGGAAATAAAGAAGGAATATAGATAATAGTATTACTTTTATGAATGAACAGTACAGGGTGCTCTGAGAGGATCAAAGATTACTGTGGAAATGAAGTTTAAACTAGGCTACAGAATGAGTAGGAGTAAACTAAGCAAATGGGAATGGATTCCAAGGATTCCAAGGATGGAGAAATAGTCTATGCAAAGGTTCTAAAATTGGAGGAAAGATAACATATAACATATAAAAAAATGTGTTTAGATGTGATCCGAACTCTGAGGCTGGACGAAAGAGTAGCCAAGATGAGGCTGGCGATATAGAAATATGGTGCATTGACCTAGACTATTTCCAAATGAATAAATATAAATGCCTTATTCCTGAACACACCATCTAGCAGGAATTGAAGACTCACAAGACCTTCTTTAGTGGTGATGACTTCTGTAGTAGTTCCTTGAGTAACAGTACCTCCTTTTCTGGTCTCTGCAGCTTACAGAAGAGGTAGTTGCCAGGGGCTGTGTCAGTCAGCAGTGACCACAAAGATTCCTGGTCCTTCTTCTCTCAAAGAACTCTGGGACCCTTGCTGACAACTATTCTTTCTGACTTCAGGACCACGAATGAAGACAGCTGTCAGATGTCCTAGCTGTGCCCTCTAGTGGCAGCTGGAGTGTTACCCAGCTTTTTTTTGAAAAGGATAATTAAACAACCTCTCAGAGTTTGGAAATACGTGAGGGTAGGGACATGCCAGTGAAGGAAATTCTACCTTAACAACCTGTCCTTCTTTCAATTATCATGTGATACCTTATATCCACAGTTTACATGGAAGTACAAACTACTAATGCTATAATAAGTTATTTTAAAGTTCATTAGTCTCTTTAATAAATGGTTTTGGGAAAACTGGACAGCTACATGCAAAAGAATGAAACTGGACCACTTTCTTACACAATACACAAAAATAAATTCAAAATGGATTAATGATCTCAACATTAGACCTGAAACCATAAAAATACTAGAAGAGAGCACAGGCGATAATTTCTCCGACATCAGCTATAGCGACATTTTTCTGGAGATGTCTCCTGACGTAAAGGAAATAAAAGCAAAAATAAACCATTGGAACTATATCAAATAAGAAGCTTCTGCACAGTGTAGGGAACAGTCAACAAAACTAAAAGACAACCTACTGAATAGGAGAAGATAGTTGGAAATGACATATCTGATGAAGGGTTAGTATCTAAAATACATAAAGAACTTATACAACTCAACATTAAAAAAAAACACCCAAATAATCGAATTAAAAAGTGGGAAGTAGACATGAATTGAAATTTATCCAAAGTAGGCATCCAGATGGCCAACAGACACATGAAAATATGTTCAAACATCACTCATCATCAGAGAAATGCAAATCAAAACTACAATGAGATATCACCTCATACCTATCAGAATGCCTAAAATCAAAAATGCAAGAAACAACAGTGTTGGCAAGGATGTAGAGAAAAAAGAACTCTTGTGCACTGTTGATGGGAATGGAAACTGGTACAGTCACTGTGGAAAACAGTATAGAGTTTCCTCAAAAAATAAGAAATACAACTCTCTTATGATACCCCCCAAATAGAAAAATACTAATTCAAAGGGATATACTACTATGTTTATTGTAGCATTATTTACAATAGCCAAATTATGGAAGCAGTCCAAGTATCCCTTGATAGATAAGTGGATAAAGAAGATGTGGTATACATATACAATGGAATATTATTTATCCATAAGAAGCATGAAATCTTGCCCTTTGCAACAATATGAATAGAGCTAGAGAGTATAATGCTAAATGAAATAAGTCAATCAAAGAAAGACAAAGAAAGACAAATACTATGATTTCAAATGTGTAGAATTTAAGAAACAAAACAAATAAACAAAAAAAGAGAGAGAGAGAGAGAGAGAGAGAGAGACCAAGCAACAGAGTCTTAACTATACAGAACAAATAGATGGTTACCAGAGGAGGTGAGTGAGGTGTGATAGGTGAAATAGATGACTGGGATTAAATAGAACACTTATCCTAATGAACACTGAGTAACATGTAGAATTGTTGAATCACTATACACTGTACACTAGAAACTAATATAACACTGTATGCTAACTATATGGAAATTAAAATAAATGATTTAATAAAAGTAAAAAAAACAATCAAAAAGAGGTATTTGATGTAAATTTCCTCTATTGGAAGGTTTTTAGATCAAGTTCTTGATAATCAGAGGGTAATTAGGCATATTGTCTCAAAAAATAACAAAGTCATTATTTCCTCAGGAATTTGAGCTTCTCTTAGATAAAGTGTACTATTATTACTACTCAGTATGTAGATACAGGCTACTGAAAATAGGTTTGGAAGGTGAGTCAATCCTTCCTCATTTGGTCCATTAGAGATGGACATGCACTTTGACTTTAAAACACTATAAACCTTCATTGGCATCCATACAATAAGCCTTTTTACGGAGAATCACTCATACTAACCTTCAATTCTGAAAGAAAGACCCTGGATCTAACCAGCTATTCTCACATATGCAACATTTTCCTTTTCCTCAAAGACCTCTGGATTTACTGACAAATTCAAATCTCTTTAAGAGTAATAAAAAAAAAATGATGCCGAAATGACTTTATTTCAGCCCAGAAATAATCTTTCAACATGTTATTTTACATATTTTGTTCATTATATTAACTACATGCCGAGACATCTTTACAAGAGATACTTCTTATATATTTTAAATGGAAAGAGTATAAAATACCAACAAAAGAAGCAACTTTTGCAATGCAACCTTGGTAATCATAATTACACTTTGAGAGAATGGGTTAAGTGGAGCTAAGTGGAATAATTACTCTTAGTTTCTCATCAGTATTAATGTGTTTATGTGTCAAAATTTACATAAGTTCATACAGTAAGCATTAAGGAAAGGACGATATTTTCACAGGATGAAAAAGTACATTTCTCAGGAGCAGAGACAAAATAGTTCATGGCTCTTCATAAGGCATGTTTTTTTTTCCCTCTGCAGTTAAAGAACCAAGAACACTGTAAATATAGTTTTCTTAAGAGTGCCTACAGGAAAAGGAATCAAGGGAAAGCTAATGATTATGGCTATACAAACTTAAGAAGAGCTCAGTTATCCATGACTCAAAACAGTCTCCAATATAGTGAGTGATGTAGGAACAGTTAGTACCCTATGCTAGAAGTAAGCCATCCTCTATGGGAACATGAGAACTCATGGGTAACATACCTAAAATTCCTAGCCATTGAGGATTCTTCAAACTGATTGGAACACCATGTTTCTAGTTTTTAGGATGACATGGAATGTTTAGGCTGATCAGGATGCCTTCTCTTAAAGTTACTATGTTAAAGATAAATTATTGCCCACATTTGCCAATACTAAATCCTAACATAATCAGCATGGTCACTTATCACTGGCTACCGCTAAAGATGACCACAGAGAGGTTATAATCATGCTTATTTCCATCTCAATTTGTTTGGATTACTTGAGCAGATGTAATGTCTCCAGTGAGAACCAGGAATAGAATAGCAGTATGCAGTCTAAAAGCCTTGTTTTCCTTTACTTTGGGGTTTCATAACCTAGCCAAGCATAATAGCTCTTACATGTTGAACTCCTACTGTTTCCTATATTTTCATGTGTACTACATATAAAATCTGTTTTCACTAAAACCCAATGAGTGAGGTATCATCTAATTAGTAAAAATGTGGTCCTAAGGGGTCATTACTGATAAAGTAGCAGATTTTGGATTTAGCCCTGCAATCTCTGACTGAAAAGCCCATTTTTTAAAGTTTCTATGCAGTACTGACTAGATTAAAGAAGAGGCACAAAGTTTCTTCTCTGCTCTTCCATTGTTAATGCAGCACTGCTGCTCCTGAAGCACTGCCTTGCAGCAGGAGGAAATGATGTATTTTTGATATATTAAAACACTAACCCATTTCCTCCAGCTTATACAAGCACTCCAGGTGTTGTCAATGTCAAGTGCAGAGTCAAAACTTGTAAGAGAGAAATCTCTAAGGGAACATCCCCCACCCCCCCACCCCGCCCTTGACTAGGACTTGACTTGACTGTGACTAAAGAACAGTGATCTTCACTGTTGAAATAGAAGTAGGTAAGATTATAAACTATACAGCTAATGTATGGAGTGATTACTCTATGTGAAGTATTCCCTCCCCCAAGTTACAAAATATCATACTATAGAAGAACATCCCTCAAAGAGTTAATAGTCCTCTTGGGAAAACTTGATGAAAAAAAGAGCATCACATATTTAGAAATATCTGCATATTTTTCTCTAAACTAGCTAAGAAAGGGGTTGGAGAAAGCCTGGGCACATGTAGCCCACCTTGTGAAATTTCGTGATGCCTGAAATAAAATTCAAATTTTTTTTTGGAGAGAGAAAAGTTAAACGGAACAAAATGAATTAAAGGATAAATGAATATCTACCCGATGTAAGCTTATAGCCAATAAAGACATTTTTTAGGTATGGACAAATTAGTGTATCCTCTATTAACTCTTTCTAGGAGAATCACACAATCCATACATCAATAAAAATTAAAATCCATCTCATGTGCTTGTTGGCCATGTCTATGTCTTCCTCTGTGAGATTTCTGTTCATGTCTTTTGACCATTTCTTGATTGATTGTTTGTTTCTTTGCTGTTGAGTTTAATAAGTTCTTTATAGATCTTGGATACTAGCCCTTTATCTGATACGTCATTTGCAAATATCTTCTCCCATTCTGTAGGTTGTCTTTTAGTTTTGTTGACTGTATCCTTTGCTGTGCAAAAGCTTCTTTTTTTTTTAATTAATTTTTATTGGTGTTCAATTTACCAACATACAGAAAAACACCCAGTGCTCATCCCGTCAAGTGTCCACCTCAGTGCCCGTCACCCATTCCCCTCCAACACCCGCCCTCCTCCCCTTCCACCACCCCTAGTTCGTTTCCCCGAGTTAGGAGTCTTTATGTTCTGTCTCCCTTCCTGATATTTCCCAACATTTCTTTTCCCTTCCTTTATATTCCCTTTCACTATTATTCATATTCCCCAAATGAATGAGAACATACACTGTTTGTCCTTCTCCGATTGACTTATTTCACTCAGCATAATACCCTCCAGTTCCATCCACGTTGAAGCAAATGGTGGGTATTTGTCGTTTCTAATTGCTGAGTAATATTCCCCGATGTTTCTATCAGCAATGGCCACAATAGCCAAACTGTGGAAGGAGCCTCGGTGTCCATCGAAAGATGAATGGATAAAGAAGATGTGGTTTATGTATACAAAAGCTTCTTATCTTGATGAAGTCCCAATAGTTCATTTTTGCTTTTGTTTCTTTTGCCTTTGTGGATGTATCTTGCAAGAAGTTACTGTGGCCGAGTTCAAAAAGGGTGTTGCCTGTGTTCCCCTCTAGGATTTTGATGGAATCTTGTCTCACATTTAGATCTTTCATCCATTTTGAGTTTATCTTTGTGTATGGTGCAAGAGAGTGGTCTAGTTTCATTCTTCTGCCCGTGGCTGTCCAATTTTCCCAGCACCATTTACTGAAGAGACTGTCTTTTTTCCAGTGGATAGTCTTTCCTCCTTTGTCAAATATCAGTTGACCATAAAGTTGAGGCTCCAGTTCTGGATTCTCTATTCTGTCCCATTGATCTATGTGTCTGTTTTTGTGCCAGTACCACACTGTCTTGATGACCACAGCTTTGTATTACAACCTGAAATCTGGCATTGTGATGCCCCCAGCTATGGTTTTCTTTTTTAACATTCCCCTGGCTATTCGGGGTCTTTTCTGATTCCACACAAATCTTAAAATAATTTGTTCCAACTCTCTGAAGAAAGTCCAGGGTATTTTGATAGGGATTGCATTAAACGTGTAAATTGCCCTGGGTAACATTGACATTTTCACAATACTAATTCTTCCAATCCATGAGCATGGAATATTTGTCCATCTCTTTGTGTCTTCCTCAATTTCTTTCAGAAGTGTTCTGTAGTTTTTCCTAAAAAAGGTATAGATCCTTTTCCTCTTTGGTTAGGTTTATTCCTAGGTATCTTATGCTTTTGGGTGCAATTGTACATGCGATTGGCTCCTTAATTTCTCTTTCTTCAGTCTCAGTGTATAGAAATGCCACTGACTTCTGGGCATTGATTTTTGTATCCTGCCACGCTGCCAAATTTCTTTATGAGTTCTAGCAATCTTGGGGTGGAGTCTTTTGGGTTTTCTATGTACAGTATCATGTCATCGGCGAAGAGGGAGAATTTGACTTCTTCTTTGCCAATTTGAATGCCTTTTATTTTTTTTTTTGTTGTTGTTGTTGTCTGATTGCTGAGGCTAGGACTTTTAGTACTATGTTGAATAGCAGTGGTGAGAGTGGACATCCCTGTCTTGTTCCTGATCTTAGGGGAAAGGCTCCCAGTGCTTCCCCATTGAGAATGATATTTGCTGTGGGTTTTTCGTAGATGGCTTTTAAGATGTTGAGGAATGTTCCCTCTATCCCTACACTCTGAAGAGTTTTGATCAGGAATGGATGCTGTATTTTGTCAAATGCTTTCTCTGCATCTAATGAGAGGATCATATGGTTCTTGGTTTTTCTCTTGCTGATATGATGAATCACACTGATTGTTTTACAAGTGTTGAACCAGCCTTGCATCCCGGGGATAAATCCCACTTGGTCATGGAGAATGATTTTCATAATGTATTGTTGTATCCAATTGGCTAGTATCTTGTTGAGAATTTTTGCATTCATGTTCATCAGGGATATTGGTCTATAATTCTCCTTTTTGGTGGGGTCTTTGTCTGGTTTTGGAATTAAGGTGATGCTGGCCTCATAGAATGAGTTTGGAAGTATTCCATCTCTTTATATTTTTCCGAACAGCTTTAGTAGAATAGGTATGGTTTCTTCTTTAAATGTTTGATAGAATTCCCCAGAGAAGCCATCTGGCCCTGGACTTTTGTGTCTTGGGAGGTTTTTGATGACTGCTTCAATTTCCTCCCTGGTTATTGGCCTGCTCAGGTTTTCTATTTCTTCCAGTTCCAGTTTTGGTAGTTTGTGGTTTTCCAGAAATGTGTCCATCTCAAAAGAGGAGGGAATGAGGCATCTGAAACAAAAATGGCAGAAAAAGTAGTAGAATCAAGATTAAAAAACAGCTAGAGGTAACTTGGCCATGAAGCAATGTAATGTTTAAGGATCTATCACAAAAGGTAAACAAAAAGTGGAAATATGGTACATCTATATTATTAAATTTTATATTCCCTTTCAATAAGATGATATACATGAATGTACTAAGAAGTATGCATCTTTAAGATATTTTATTGATAGGAAAATATATAATGTAATTAATAAAATATGACTAGTGTCATATATACATAGTGTATATAGTATACATATTTATATGTAAAACCTAAGATATTTGGAAACAATATACACCAAAATTTTGACAGGTTGTACCTCTGGAGAGAGAGATGAAATTGTGAGAGAGCAGGAGGTGATGATGAAGACAGGCTTTTAATTTTTACTTCATAAGTTCTATAATATTTGAATGTTCTGATAAACATATATTTATGTAGAATTGCATGATTAAAATGATTTTAAAAAGTAAGGGCCACAGCCTATGGAGTAACTAGCAGTAGCTCTTTCCCTTAACAGCAGTGATCTGGTCAAGCTCTTTTTGAGTTTCTATATCCCCATGTGTAAGCTAAAGGTAACAATATTGACATTAAAGTGTATGTGTGTGTGTGTGTGTGTGTGTGTGTGTGTGTGTGAGTGAATGTGTGTGAGTGTGTGTAGTTAATCAGTTAATTAATTAATTAATTAGAGAGAGAGAGAGAGAGATATGGGGCTCAATCTCATAACCTTTAGGTCAAGAGTCAGATGCTTAACCAACTGAGTCACCCAGGTGCCCCTATATGTAGTTTAAATAAAATACAATGTTATACACAAAATACTAGTTACAATGACTGGAATATAGTGTGCCCTTATCCAATAGCAGTTAATAGTATGCAACATATATTCAACATAGCAAATCATAAAATTGTCAAAATGAAGTAATCATAGAGCAATACCGTTTTGTTGATTAGTTATTCACTGTTGAAAGATATTGCTTA
This sequence comes from Vulpes lagopus, assembly GCF_018345385.1. Lineage (NCBI taxonomy): Eukaryota > Metazoa > Chordata > Mammalia > Carnivora > Canidae > Vulpes > Vulpes lagopus. Next base: position 23,935,907 of record NC_054836.1, read on the forward strand.
AGCATCAAGTTGTTTAAAATTTTTGGCTTAAGTATTCATAGAGTTGATGAAATAAATACTTAATTTTCAAAGTAATCTTGAAATTATTTATATTGAATAGTAATAGCTCAACAGTAAAATGTGCAGGTTAGTGAAATTAAAAGATATCTTATTGCTCTTTATAGAAAGAGGTGCACAAACATTTGGAGGCATCTTTCATTGGATTTAGTGTATGTAAAGGAGTAAAATGTTTATATACTGTCTCATAAGACCAGGAGCATACTTGAGGGAGCAGTATAGTTGAGGAGTGGTTTATTTTCCAAAAGTGTATTTTTCAACAATATTTTAAATGATAAGGTATTGACCTTATGATTGTAAGCCTATAATAAAACAATATTAGAGAAAGCTATGTGAAAGTATGGCCCTAAAATATACATAGAGAAGGAGCGAGATCAAAGGGTGGCAGCTCTTATATGCCTACATTCCAACATCCAATGGGAGTCTTTTCTCCTTAGTCCAATACATAGGACCTGCTCCAGACATTTCTCTCTTCATGTTATACCCCATCTCTGTTTTGTTTATGGTTGGAGGAAATGACCCTCTCTTTGTACCTATTTTTGGATGTTTGTCAATAAATGTATACTTTAAACTGCTACACCTAATTATGTTAAGAGTCTTTATGATCCTCAGTGTTTCTAAAACAATGAGACAGATAACACATATAATTTGTGGAAATGGTATAATTGGACTGGCGAGCCAGCTCCTTTGGAATGGGCTTGGCGACTTTTAACATGGAAAATTATACTTAGCCAGAAAATATATTTGGTGTTTTTACTGGTACAGAACAAATCATTTGTAGAAAAAGTTTCACAATGCTTTGCCTTTTTGGAATTGGGTTCATTAGAATTTGTCAGCTTTTTCTTTTGTACTCATCTTTATGCCATGATCTTTACCACTTCTGTTATCACTCAGATATACTGACATCAAAGAATCTTCAGGTGATTTTTAAAAAGAAACTTTTAAAATTATGTTTGTAACATCAATAATAGAAGGTGTTCTGGATGTAAGGTTTCTTCTTAATGATTTTTTTTATTCAGCTCAAAAATTTTATGTGTATATTTATGTGTTTCAAAATTGAAAGTTCTTAATATGTAAAGCAATATGATAGAATGAATCAGCCAGTGATTCCTGACCATAGCTGGGAGTAGATGTATTAAGCTAATTGTTCCTTCTCATCTTGCATCATCTCTTCACCACTGCTAAAACTAGCTTCAGTAAGGTCATTAATAGTGGATTCAAAAGTCAAGGGACTTCTTTCCAAGTATTTATACTACTAGACTTTTACTTGGAAGTTGAAAATCTGCCTATGCCTGGCTTTCCTCTCCCCAACTTGTCTTTGTTTCTACAATATTATTTTCTTTCAAATATCCTCCTTTGTCTTTACCTATTCTGGCTCCTCCTCTGCTTTTCTCAAAGCATTGGCATTATATATTGTTACCAACCTTCTTCTGCATCACCTTATTCTATCTGCACAATACAGTCTCTTCATACTAAAAAATCAACATCACCATCCTCCCATGTTTTTAGACATTCAGACCCATGTTACCAACTTCCTTTGGATAGCATCACTAGAATGACTTGCAGGCACTTCCAACCTCCAATTTTCCTCTGAGATTTAATTATATTTTCCAGCTAACTTGTTACTTCTGTATTCCCTGCAGATGCCAGGAAACTCATTAATTCAACTTTTCATATTCCTGCTTAGTCAAAAAAATCATCAAGCTGAGTTAATCCTACCTCTGAACTATCTCATATCCATCTTTTCTTTCTCTTTTTCTCTGCTATTGCCTTGGTTAAGTCTCATTTTATTTCTCAAATGAAGTATCACAATTAGTTTTGTAATGAATCATTCTACCAGTCATTCTTCCTTTAAGATCTTTCCCTACCAATTCACCCTTCAATATCTAATTAGTGATTCTTCTAGAGCCAAAATGACCTACTTATAAGCAAAACAAACTTCTAAAAACAAAACAAAACACACACACACAAACAAAACCAAAAGCAAAACAGAACAAAGTTTAGTGATTCCCCATACCTTTAAGTTTAAGTTCAAATTCCTCAGTTAGAACATCATGATTTGACCCTAGCCCACCTTTTTGAAGTTCTACCCACTTCTTATGATTTCTTCTTTTGGGCAGTCCCTAAGGCTTAGCAGTAAGGAGCTATTTTCCATTCTTAACATTTAACATGTCCCTTCTCAGCTCTGTGCTTTTACACAGTATGTTCCTTATGCTTAGAAGATCTCCTTTGGCTTATTCTCTCCCTTTTGAACTCCTAAGTGTATTTTATCTTGTAGATCTGAGAATTATTTCTACCTTTTGATCTTGACTACTAGAATGCTGTACATAGTGTTAGTCACATCACATTGTTACTTGCTTAATTGATTTCCCCATTAGACTGTGAACTTCTTGAGGGTAAGGATCATGTCTCATTTATCTTTGTATTCCTATTATTTAATTCAGTATCAGAGTCTCATTATATAGTTATTAAACAAATAAAACAAAATAAATCAGATTGTTTGTGCTCAACAGATCCAGGGACTTTCCTAAGGACGCTTCTCAGTTTTTCATGATTGATACTCTCTTTTAGATATTGCCCTGGTTCTTTCCTAACCAGGGAAGGGAATATTCAAGACTGTGTTGTTGACAATTACAGCTGAAACCTGCTTTGATTTTGTACTCAAACTGATATGTTCTGGAGAGGTTTCTTGACAATCAGCACCACTGGGAGACTTTCACATTACAAATAAATTCAATGCTTTTGGTAGATGAGGAGTTTAATGGCTGAACTTATGCTCATCCTTTATTAACTTGTGTTTTACTATCTACTCAACTTGCCATATTTTTTGGTTGTCACAGCAGAACTTTCAAAAATATATGCTTTCTTTCTTAATTGTTTAAGAGTTTTGGTTAGGTAAAAAGATTTTCTTCTAAAAATATTTTTTGTTCTCATATCCTATTATTATTCATTTACATAAAATATTATCCAATGAGATTCAGAGGTTAAGATATTTGAGGATGTTAATAATAATGCTGAACACTGACCATGGCCCAGGTACTGCTTTTAGTGACTTAAATTGAGTGTCCCATTTAATTCACACGACAGCTCTATGAGGGAAGTGAGCATTCTTCTGTTTTCTAGAAGAGAAAAAGATAAGTATAAACAAGTTGAGCCAGTTGCCTACATCATATAGCTGTTGAAGATTATAGCCTGGATTGGGAATCAGGCCATCCGACTCCAGAACTAACACTCATAATCACTACAGCTGTGGAGAGTATCATTTAGAACTAAATTTCTGTTCTACCCCAAATTCAGAGGTTTATCTGTCAGTCTTAGCATCCTGTTTGAATAGATTGGTTCTTTAAAATCCTATCTCCTAGTTCCATATTTTTTCCCTTTCACTTTTCATATGCTGCTGATGGGTTGCACTCTAATTCCCTTTTACTTCCTTTTTTTTGGGACAATTTCATTACTGCTTCATGAGCTACTGCACCATGGATGCATCTCATTATAGCCCCTCTCCTAAATCATCTGTATTGATGCTGAGATACAAGTACCAAAACCAAATACATGCCTATATTTATTTTTCTTGTTGCTCGAAGAATGGGAAACTATTTATGTAATTCCAGGTAAAAATAAGAGAGTAGAATATGCATTTATTCTTGTAAATTTTGTCTAAATATAGAGGCTATGTTAAGTATAACATTTATAGAATCAGACAAATAGAGATTTGATTTCAATTAGATTGAAATCAATAAGATTTCATCAAGACAAAGTAAGACAGACAAATACACATAAAATAAACTCCTAAGTTAAAGGTCTGTACTACTCTTATAAATTACTGTTTGTTTTAAATTTTATACTACAGCTGTGTCATAGAAAAAGTTATTTTGAAATGCACTTCTTTCAGTGAATTGAGAGGAGAACTGTAGTTGGTTTTTGTTTGGTAAATTACAATGATATAATATTAACTATGGAACTACTAGAGATTATACTTTTCATATTAGAGTAAAAATTGTCCCAGAGAGGATTGACTTTATTATCAGGTAGAGAGGATAGGTAAGAAATTTCATGCTTTTTTCTTAAGAAAACTCATACATTTCTAATGCATCATCCCCCTCCCCAAAGGATATTTCCTTCTCAATTTCATCCCTTTAAGACTTAATATTTAGTCCTTGTTAAAAAACAAATTGAATTTTGATAAGGCAGCCATTTTGCTATTACTACTCATCTACTGCTTAAATGTGATCCATTTCTGGAATATTTTGGCATGAATGGAATTTGCAAAGAGGAAACAGTTTGGGTGCAAGGGGGAAAGAGGAGAGCAACCAATTCAAGGGTTGAGGAGAACTGAAAGGGAACTACCTAGCATAAAAGAAAGTTGGCAGCAAACACAATCTTCTTTCAATTCCCTATATTTGCCTCAAGTTTGGTCATTTTGGTTGGGTGATATATTTAAGAGTTTAGAGACTGTGTACATGTGGGCAATCTGCACTTCCCTTAGATATGAGCGTCCCACCCCCACTACAATTTGTGCATTATTTCTGCACTTCATCCTACCTCAAAGGTCTGATTCTCCATTGATCAGTGTTTGTCTCCCCACTAGCAAGTTCTGTGCACAATGGCCTTTTGGGTCTTCCTATAAAGGAGTCACAATTGCCTTGAGGATCACAGTGGTTGCAATTGGACCCAGGCTAGCAGCTTGAAGTAGTGACAGAGCTTTTGTGTTAGCCTACCCAGCATCATAGTCTTGTTTTTTCGTGGTGCAGTCATGGGATATATAAATCCATTTTCTCTCAGATGAAATGTGTTCATGTGGGACTAAACTTTCAGAGTTTCTTAAATTCAGCATTACTGGGAAGAGACTAGCTTTAGCTGTTAGTTTTCCCCAGGTAGGGATGGATTCATACCACTAACGTTGTCTCAATTTGACCTGGGTAGAGATAAAGACTGCTTGTCAACTGGCAATGGAAAGCTCATTGATTCTGAGGAATCTATGAAAAGGCAAGATTACTAGATTTAAGTGACTTTGTTCTAGTTTGTTCTAGTTATATTATCAAAGCCTCTTGCATGTGTGTCCCTGGGGAAACCCATCCCATATAGGTTCTGAGTACTTGGCTATGTAATCAAGAGCAAAGCTACCCTTAAAGCAGACCTCCACATGTACTATTTGGTGACCTTTTTTTCTCTAGTTGTCTTCACACAGCAGCTTGGGATTTATCAAAATAGCTAAATTTAATTGAACCATTTCTATGTGTCAGCCACCCTATATGGGAGGTACCATTGCTACTCTCACTTTGCAGATGCAGGAAACTGAGGTAGAGGGATGTTAAATGACTTGACCAAGGGCATATAGCTTGGCAGTGGCAGAGCTTAGCATAGATTCCTGGTATCCTAGCTCTAAAGTTGAGCCCTTCCTTCCTAGGGATTGGGATAGAGTCTTTTTAGTGCAAGTGACTGAATAAAAGGCTATTCTCAAGCCACGGTTGTACCTTAGCAAGAAGCCTTCATGCCTAAGTCTATAGAGAGATCTTTAGAATGCAGTTCTAATTCCTAGTAGATCTGAATTAAAAAGCTTTCCAGCAATGGCCTCTTACTTTGGGAGCTTGGAAGGGAACTAGAGGGCCCAAATGAGGCTGCTGAGTGGTAATCAGGCTCATGTCTGAAACAGGACTGGAGATGGAGGTATATTGTGAAACTTGGCTTTTTAAAGGGCAGTGAGGGACTCTCTTTATCAGCTTACCATATAGGCAGTCTACATCTTAAAAGGTTTCTTTGTATTGGCTAGATTCCTGGGGGTTCTTGGCTGTCTTCCCTCCTGTCCTTGAGCCCTCATTGTTAGGATCAGAGGTCACTGCTTTAACTTTAGTCTAATAAGTACATTGTAGATACTCATTTATTTCTTTTATTTCTTCTATACTAAACATAGATATCGGGGCTGTGATAAGGACAATTCTTGTATAACTTGGCCAGTACATATTTGGTCAAACACCAGTCATATTTAGGGTTCCTCTGAACCCCTGGTCTAGTTGGGGGTCTGAATCTTCCAAAGAGACAAGACCAGGGTCCCGGAAGGACGGTTTCTGAATTTGACTTGCAATCCAATCTAAAATGACCTCTCTGTTGTTGTTTGCTTCTCTAGATTGACAGTTATCTCTAAGACATTGTGAATTAGATGTTTTCATTTAGGTCTCTTTTCCTAGTACACATTTTAAGCCCCTAAAGTAAAAAAAGTGATATCTTATACAGTATGTACCATGCTAATAATTGGTAATAATAAACATGTTTTGTTTCGACCGGTTAAAATATATTAGAATCTCTGTGCAAAAGTGACTTTTCTAATATGACTGTGGCAAGAATTACTGAAAGTCTTTATGATGTTGGTTGAGGTAGTTTTGAGAATCATACAGTCGTAAAGTCTATAGTAATTTTGAGGTAGACAAATAACAATTTATAAACTTTTTATTTTAAAAGTGTTGGATTTTAGTGCACAGAAATAAACTTTGGTTTGATTTGTGTTTGAATTCATTTTGCTTTACTCATATTAGGTAGTCTTTTCCTTGTCAAAGTCAATGTTTTTATCTAGCTTTTCAATCATGTTTGGGGACTTTTATGCCCCTATGCCTCCTCTCTCCCATCTTACGTGAAAACAGAAGTGGCATTTTACCATGTCTTAATAAATATTGGCCAGATGCTGAAGGTAATTTAAGTGAAGTGTCCTCATTTCATCCCAAGCCTCTGAGAAAGGGTGCAGATCTGTGGGTTGGATGTTCTCAGATACAGGGATGTAAACACCATATTTCTGTTCCATTTTCAGGTCACATGTGCCAATTTAACAAATGGTGGAAAGTCAGAACTTCTAAAATCAGGAAGCAGCAAATCCACACTAAAGCACATATGGACAGAAAGCAGCAAAGACTTGTCTATCAGCCGACTCCTGTCACAGACTTTTCGTGGCAAAGAAAATGATACAGATTTAGACCTGCGCTATGATACCCCAGAACCTTATTCTGAGCAAGACCTCTGGGACTGGCTGAGGAACTCCACAGACCTTCAAGAGCCTCGGCCCAGGGCCAAGCGAAGGCCCATTGTTAAGACGGGCAAGTTTAAGAAAATGTTTGGATGGGGTGATTTTCATTCCAACATCAAAACAGTGAAGCTAAACCTGTTGATAACTGGGAAAATTGTAGATCACGGCAATGGGACATTCAGTGTTTATTTCAGGCATAATTCCACTGGTCAAGGGAATGTATCTGTCAGCTTGGTGCCCCCTACAAAAATAGTGGAATTTGACTTGGCACAACAAACCGTGATTGATGCCAAAGATTCCAAGTCCTTTAACTGTCGCATTGAATATGAAAAGGTTGACAAGGCTACCAAGAACACACTCTGCAACTATGATCCTTCAAAAACCTGTTACCAGGAGCAGACCCAAAGTCATGTATCCTGGCTCTGCTCCAAGCCCTTTAAGGTGATCTGTATTTACATTTCCTTTTATAGTACAGATTATAAACTAGTACAGAAAGTGTGCCCCGACTACAACTACCACAGTGACACACCTTACTTCCCTTCCGGATGAGGATGAACGTGAGTGAGACTGAAGCCTAAGGAACTAAAGGTCATATGACAGGGCTGTTACCTCACAGAAGAAGGTCACATCTGTTGCCTGGAATGTGTCTACACTGCTGCTCTCGTCAACTGGCTGCAAATACGCTAGTGGAAAACAATCTGATGTAATTTCTGCCCAGTCAGCTTCATCTCTCAGTATAGTTGTAAATCACCACAGATTTTAAAGGCACACTTGAAGACATGCTCTCACTCATAGATGTACACAAACACCCATTCATATACATTTCAGCTTGCATCTGTCATGATTCCTGTCAAGAGGGCTTTCATTGTCTGACTTGTAATGGTTTAGGATAAACTGTCATCAAGCAAAAGGATTAACTAGACAGTGAATGGTTTCTAACACTTGCTGTTATGGAAATCTCTTTTAAAGTCTTGAGTACATGCTAATCAATAATCCCCACTCATGCATTCCTACTGCTTGGAGTAGCTGTACTGGTAAATACTACTGTAGGAGTATATGCTTGTTAAAATGGAAAAAAAAAATGTGTCTTTAGAGCTCAGTATTCTTTATTTTATGAACACAACAAAGTGTAGTAACTTTTTTCCAGCATACAGTAGGCACATTCAAGGTAATATAAGATGGCTCTTTTTTCTCTGGAGGGAGCCTGTTTTCAGTAAAGATGAGCAAACATTTGGAATTTACATGTGGGCAGACATTGGATTACAGCTTTCATCACCAGTCATTGGACTTCTGCAAAGTTGAGACCAGCTAAGGCTGCTTAAAACAAGTTCTGATCATTATATAAGAAGGGAAATGCCTGACAGACACCATGTAAGTTATAAGTGTCTGTCTTATCTTTACTACACATATTGTAACAAATTCAATATCCTAGTCTTCATTTGTATGAATGGTTTGTATTGTACATAGTTTAACCAAGTGTTATTTGAGCTGCTTATTAATATTAACTTGTACTTGTCTCTGCTTGTTATTGGTTAAAAAAGAAAAAAAAGGATATGAGGAATCCATTTTATCAATGTAGCTGTGACCTCCATTAAAAAGACAAACTTAATGTACAAAGCATTTATTCAGCTCAAGTATTGTTGAAAGCTATACATATACAACATTACAGTCTGTCTGTATTTAGATATTTTATTTCTGGACAAATGAAATGTACATAAAAATAAAATGCTTAAAGTTGAGTTTCAATATGTGCTTGTGTAAGATGGTGATTTAAGTGGTTCTGACAAGAAGAATGTGCTGGAATACAGTAATGGTTTTGCATCTCATGTCTCTAAATTTGTACAGAACTATCTAAATTGCTATTAGTTGCTCAGTCAAAACAATTTAGGAGTTTCAATCTCAAGCCTGGGAAGCAGTTGTGGCATACAGCTTCACACACAGTTTTGGTTTACTGTCATGCTGGTGATTCAAGAATACCAAAAAATCAATGAGCATAAGAGATGAATGAGGTCTCCTAAATATTATAACTATTTTTTTTTCCTGTGTAGAGTCCTGCTAAAGCAGGAGATTGAGAAGAAGGTAATTTTTTTTGTGGCTGTCTTTCTCTGATTCTACTGTAATCACTCAACTGAGAAAATTACAGTAGTCAGAGAGGGCTTTGGTTCTGATTTACTTATACCAAATGGGATCAGCTTATCTATATAGCATTGTTTATGGACAGTAAGCTTTCTTTTAAAAATAATTACTGTATATAATCCCAGCAAAATAAACATAAGAAATATGTAAGGAAACCCATTTTTAAAGTCATGAATGGGGGATTGAGATATGAAGCGTCTCAAAGGTTAACCAAAGAAGCCAAATTAAAACGCTAACTCATTCTCATCTTCCCTTCATGCCACATACAAATAAGTATGTTTTCATATAGAAAATAATCGAAGTACTACAGGAAACACAAGACCGCAGAGTTCTAAAGTGAGAATTCAGCAACTGATTTGACTAAAGGGAGACTTCAAATCAAAGACACAGCAGTCTATTAAATGTCCATCTCTCAAAATTCTCCAATATATCTAGACAACCATTTCTCTCAATGTAGTAATTAATTTGCCGTGGAATTTAGAAGCTAATGTTGGAATAGACTCTCTCTGGCACAACAGGCAATACAGGCTTCATGAGTTCCAGCTGTGGGACATATTTGCTACAGATAAATCTTGTTATTCTGGGATTTATTTATCAAAATGATCACTTAGGAGTTAGTTGTGTTTAGCAAAAGGGAGAATAAATGAGAAAGGGAAAATCATTAAAAAAATTTTTTTTTAGTATCATTTGATTAGTGGACTGTGACTTCCATTATGTGGTCTAATCTGTCCCTTTTTAATTCAAAATTCAAGATGAGATAAAAATATACTTCAATCTCCCCTGGCTGCCCTGTTTTCTAACCTCCTCATGAAATGTTGCTTTTATATTTTTATAAACCTACAGAACATAGCTAACATCCAATGAATTGAAATATTTCTCTATCATTTTTCCTTAAAAGGAAAAGTAAATGTAGCAAATTTCCAACAAGAATTTCAATTTTTAAAAAAATCCAGACTATCAGGACTCTTTTTTTGGCCCTGTGCACACTTATCCCAAATTGCTACATCATTAACAGCACCATCTGTAATATAGAAAAGTCCTGATGATATAGGACTTTGTATTTAATATGCTCTTCCTGTTCTAGACAAGGATCATGATGAATATGAAGGTTCTAAGATTTAGGTTTAAACTTTATTAGACTAATTTGTGGCTTTAACAAACTGGTCAGTTAAGTTTTAATTATGGTATAAATCTATTTGTTATTTGGATAAAATTTAATTTGCTCTAAGAAAATCACCTTTTCTAGTATCTTAAATATTATTTCACACCTTTGCTAAGATACAGAAAAAAAACCCTATAAGGTGGAAATAGATAGCACTTGATGCAAACATGGGTTTGTCATTACCTGTTGTTCTTTTCAGAAACATTTTAGTAAAATTGAAATTATTTTGAAGAAATAATTATGGCAGCTTCTTGCCTCATGGAAGAAAAATGATACAAGCTACTGGTTTATCTACTTATGATAAAAACGATGCATTGTCATGGCATGGTTTCAACTGGGCATTTTTGAGTCCCTGGCTCTTGTTAGAATTTCTCTGCATGAGTAGAAGGGGTATAACTGTTAATAGAATAGTATTAAAGTTCTGGAAGTCATTATTCTGCAAGTAGTTGAGATACTTGTTAACTTTAAAACTGTGGACTGGGAATCTTTAGGTTCCTACACTTCAGCAATAAACTGTAAGCCATATTTTTGCACAGAATAGATTAAAAAAATCATGAGAAGCCTGAGAAAGTGTTCGTCTTTTCCCTTTTCCCCACTGTTTTACATGTAAGAGGCAGCTTAACCAATATAAACAGCTCTTTGGAAAAACAATATTCATCTCCATCATCAACTTTGAATGCTAAGTTTTAGCCCAAAGCAAATTCAAATGGCTGGGTTTATAAGCCTCTGAAAGACTTGGTTACTGTACCAGTTTGAGATATTTATTGATACTTATTCAATTATCAATCTATTTACCTATTTGTTTATTATTTATATTTACATTTTTATTTAAATAAAATGCATTTTATTATAGAAATGATAGATGCATTAAAAATACAAAATTTAAAAACTTTAATGTGAATAAAGATAACTACTACCTACCTAGTTTATAGAAGACAAAAACTGAGAATCTTTTTTTTTTTAAGATTTTATTTATTTATTCATAGACACAGACAGAGAGAGGCAGAAACTCAGGCAGAGGGAGAAGCAGGCTCCATGCAGGGAGCCCGACGTGGGACTCGATCCCAGGTCTCCAGGATCACACCCCAGGCTGCAGGCGGTGCCAAACCGCTCGCGACCGGGGCTGCCCCCAAAACTGAGAATCTTAAAGCCAGAATTGAATCCTGAAAAGCTGGTTGCTACTATGGGCTTTTCTCAGGAGTCCCACGTATACCAAAGATTGGTTTCAGGGATTGGGAACATAATGAAAACAATCCTTAATTTAACATTTTTGTGTACCATTGAGGTTTATATCCAATACTTTCAGAAGTATTTTTAAGTAACAAATTTACAACTGCTTTTTACTAGGGTGGCAAAGAACAGAGTTCTCATGACAGAATTTTAGTTTCAATTTGTTTGTGAGCAAAGTCTATTTAGCCTAAAATAAGAGACTGCTAGTGGCATGCAGCTGGCCAAGTGCCCCAAGTTTGATCAAAAGCACTTTAATATTTATGGTTCTGCATTTGCAGGAACATGCCTTTTATCACTGATGGATTGGAAGATGAGTGTAGAGGTCCCAGAAGTGATGGATTCAGAAGGCTTAGAGACCTCTATCTGTGGCTGAGTGGCTGTTGCCATTGGCGGTGCATTTAGAGTTGCCAGGTGTTGATTCCCCCAAATTCTAACTAGTGACCTAGACATATAGGTCTAATAGACCATAGAGCTAATGCTCTGTTCACATCATCCTTACTTGGCAGGAACTAGCTTTCTATTTCCTAATCCTATGTTAGGCTGCAAAGAGACAAACTAGAATGTTATTGATCTCTGATGGTCAAATTCCTTTACTCAAACACAGAAGTAAACTTGGCCATTTAAATTGTGACTATCTAAAGAAATATGCAAAAGTTGTTAGAATGTGCTATTGCCAAACAAGTATTTTTTTTCCTCAAGCAGAATGTCTGCATTGTTTTTATTACTGCCAAAATTCACTTTGCCAATTTTCTGAAATCCCTTTTAGAATTAATTTTTTTTTTTTTTGCAATTTATAAAAGTTTTCAGTAGAAAGCATGCCAAGTGACATCACTGAATCAGGTTGAAAATATTTCATGGATTTCTTAAAAATTGAAGTATAACTGGTATATAAGGTTATATTGGTTTCAGGTGTACAAAATAATGATTTTATATTTGTATATATTGCAAAATGATCACTACCATAAATCACTACCATCACCATACATAGTTATAAATTTTTTTTCTTGCGATAAAAACTTTGAAGATTTACTCTTAGCAACTTTTAAATATGTGATACAGTATTATTAACTATGGCCACCATGGTGTACATTATATCCTAGGACTTGTTTATTTTATAACTGGAAGTTTGTACTTTTGTAACCCCTTTCATCATTTTGTCTACTACTCCTGTCCCTTCCTGGCAACCATCAATCTCTTCTCTGTATCTATGAGCTTGTTTTTTTTGTTTGTTTTGTTTTGTTTTTGTTTTTTGATTCCACATATAAGGGAGATCATAATGTATTTTTTCTTTCTCTGATTTATTTTACTTAGGATAATGCCATCAAGGTCCATTCATGTCATACATGGCAAGATTTCATGCTTTTTTATGGCTGAGTAACATTTCATTGCACACACACACAACACACACATACACTTTCATTATCCATTCCTCCATTAATGGACACTTAGGTTGTTTCCACATCTTGGCTATTACAAATAAATAATGCTTCAATGAACATGGGTGCATATATCTTTTTGAGTTAGTGTCTTCATTTTCTTTGAATGGATACGTAAAAGTGGAATTACTGATCATATGATAGTTCTATTTTTGATTTTTTGAGGAACCTCCATACTGTTTTCCATAGTGACTGTACTAATTTACATTCCCATCAAAAGTATCTGAGGGTTCTCTTTTCTCCACATCCTTGACAACACTTGTTATTTTTTGTGTTTATGATAATAACCACTCTGACGGGTGTGAAGTAATATCTCATTGTGGTTTTGCTTTGTATTTCCCCACTGATTAGTGATGTTGAACATCTTTTCACATGTCTTTGTCCATCTGTATGTGCTCTTTGGAAAATTTTCTTTTCAGATCTTCTGCCCAATTTTTAATTTTTTTTTTGTTTGTTTGCCATTGAGTTGTAGGAGTTCTTCGTGTAGTTTGGATATTAACCCATTATCAGATATATGACTTGCAAAAATTTTCTTCTGTTTACTAAATTGCCTTTTCGTTCTATTTTTTTTTTTTTGAAGATTTTATTTATCTATTCATGAGAGACACAGAGAGAGAGAGATGCAGAGACACAAGCAGAAGGAGAAGCAGGCTCCATGCAGGGAACCTGACTTGGGATTCGATCCTCGGTCTCCAGGATCACGCCCTGGGCTGAAGGTGGCGCTAAACCACTGAGCAACCCAGGCTGTACTCCCCTCCCCCCGCCTCCCTTTTAAAAAAATAAAAGCCTTTTCCTTCTTTTTTTTTTTTTTTTTTTTTAATTTTATTTATTTATGATAGTCATACAGAGAGAAAGAGAGAGAGGCAGAGACACAGGCAGAGGGAGAAGCAGGCTCCATGCGCCGGGAGCCTGATGTGGGATTCGATCCCGGGCCTCCAGGATCGCGCCCTGGGCCAAAGGCAGGCGCCAAACCGCTGCGCCACCCAGGGATCCCAAGGCTTTTCCTTCTAATGATGATTCCCTTTGCTGCTCAGATTTTTAGTTTGATATAATCCAACATGTTTATTTTTGCTTTTGTTACCTTTGTTTTTCATGTCAGATCAAAACAAAAAAAATCACAAGACTAATGTCAAAGAACTTACCACCTATATTTTCATCTAAGAATTTTGTGGTTTTAGGTCTTACATTCATATCTTTAATCCAATTTAATTAAATTTTGTGTGTGATGATGGACGCCTGAGTTGAGCGTCTGTCTGCCTGCCTTCGCCTCAGGTCATGATCCCAGGGTCCTGGGACCAAGTCCTGTATTAGGTCCCTGTGGGGAGCCTGCTTCTCTCTCTGCTTATGTCTCTGCCTCTCTCTATGTGTCTCTCATGAATAACTAACTAAATAAATAATCTTTAAAAGATTTGTGTATGATGAAAGGTAATGGTCCAGTTTCTTCCTCTTCCTCCTCCTCTTTTTCTTCTTTTACAAGTGGCTGTCCAGTTTTCTCAACACTATTTATTGAAAAGACTGTCTTTTTTTCCATTGTATATTCTTTCCTCCTTTGTTGTAAATTAATTGACCATAAGTGTGTAGGTTTATTTCTGGGCTCTCTATTCTCTTCTATTATCTATGTGTCTGTGTTTATGATAATATGGTTTTGATTACTGTAGCTTTGTAATATAGGTTGCAATCAGGGAGTGTGGTGCCTCTAGCTTTTTTCTTTCTCAAAATTGCTTTAGTTATTCAAGGTATTTTGTGGTTCTATACAAATTTTAGAATTATTTGTTCTAGTTCTGTGAAAAATGCTGTTGGCATTTTGGTAGAAATCATGTTGAACGCTTAGGGTGGCATGAACGTTTTAATATTATTAATTCTTCCAATCCATGAGAACAGGATATCTTTCAAATTTTGGGCTTCTTCAGTTTTTTTCATCCAATGTCTTATAGTTTTCAGTGTAAAGAATATTCATCTCCTTGGTTAAATTTATTCCTAAGTATTTTTAATGTAATTGTAAATGGGGTGTTTTAAATTTCTCTTTCTGATATTTGGATCTTAGTGTATAGAAATGCAATATATATTTGCATGTTGATTTTGTATCCTGTACTTTATTGAATTTGTTTATTAGCTCCAACAGTTTTTAGGTGGAGTCTTTAGGGTTTCTATATAATATCAGGTCATCTGCAAATAGTGACAGTTTTACTTTTTCCTATCCAACTTGGATGCCTTTTATTTTTTCTTCTTGCCTAGGACCTTCTATGTTGAACAAAATTGGGGAGAAAGTGAATCCTTGTCTTGTTCCTGAGCTTAGAGGAAATATTGAGTATGTTAGCTGTGGGTTTGTCACATATAACCCTTATTGTGCTGCAGTATATTCCCTTTAGACACATTTTGTTGAGAGTGTTTATCATAAGTGGATGTTGAATTTTATCAAATGCTTTTTCTGCATTTATTCAGATGGTCATATTATTTTTATCCTTCATTTTATTAGTGTGGTATATCATTTTGACTGATTTACAGATGTTGAAACATTCTTCTATCCCTGAATAAATCCGACTTGATCATAGTGTATGATCCTTTTAATATATTGCTGAATTCAGTTTGCTAATATTTAGTTGAGGATTTTGCACCTATGTTCATCAAGGATAGTGGCCTGTAATTTTCTTTTCTTGTGGAATCCTTGCCTGGTTTTGGTATCAGGGGAATAATGGCCTCATAAAATGAGTTTGAAAGTATTTCCTTCTCTTCTATTTTTTGTAAGAGTTTGTGAAGGATTGGTATTAGTTAGTTCTTCTTTCAATGTTCAGTAGAATTCACCAGTGAAGCCATCTGGTCCTGGACTTCTGTTTTTGCTGTTTTTGATTACTTGCTAGCAGTAATCAGTCTGTTAGATTTTCTGTTTCTCCATGAGTCAGTCTTTAAACTTGGAAAACAAAGCAGTAAGGAATCAGCAATGTTTTAAACGAAGTCATAAAAATTATAATCGCTTCCATCAGTTGATTCAGTCTCCTGTATTTATTTCTTATTTTGCTTCATCTTGGGTTAGCAGGTTTATGAATCAATCAGTTTTACATTAGAATTTTAGAAATTTTAACCCAGTTTCAGTGTTATGACCTTAAAGTTATCAGACTCCTATGTTTGTCAGTCTTTTCTAAGAATCTCCTTGAAGATACAATACTGTGCAGGAACACTTTTGCAAAAGGATCAAAGTAAAACAATAACTGTCCATAAATGATAAAAGGCTTAAAAATGGCCATGGATATAGATCTGGTATGAGCTTATTGTATTGTGACTGATAAGGAAATTTGGTTATTTATGTGACATACATTGTAAAGCAATAAGTAAAATTATAACATTATACCAAAACATATCAGGCTTTTAGGAATTTAATTTCTGAATTACTTATTTTAATTACACATATATCCCATATAAATATGATCTAAGAAGGTTAAATATTACTTTTTATTTAATATTTCCCATGAAATTTAACATATCAAATAAGCCTAAAGAAAATTACATTTCCCTTTTCATAAGGAGAAACAGCACCTTTTTGAGAACTCCTGGGAACCCTCTGGAAAATATCAAGTTCATTCAAGGGCAAAAAGACTTCATTTAGAATTTGATTTGGGCAAGTTTGCTAAAAATGTCAAAAGATACAAAATATTTGATCAAATAGGATCACAGGTCACTGTGAAACAATAGTTATCCATTCATCCAAAGTGACAAAAGATTCTAAAGTAAGTACAGAATGTTACGTTGTTGTAAAGACAAACAAAACAATCCTTAGCTCTTTTAATAGAGAAGACTCATTTTTTGTTTATTTGTTTGTTTACGTAGTCAAAAACCTGATAAAGATAACATTGAAGACAAAGTATTTTGAGAAGACACTCTTTGTTTTCCAAGCAGATTATATTAAAGAAAAATCTTTGTTTATAAAATTTCTTATTAAGAGCAGACCAATAATCTAAGAAAATTTTGTCCTTTTAACAGAGAGAAAACCAAATTCTAACTTAAAAAAAATATTTTACTTATTTATTTGACAGAGATAGCCTGATGAAGGGCTCCATCCCAGGACCCTGGGATCATGACCTGAGCTGAAGGCAGATGTTCAACCAGACTGAGCTACCCAGGGTTCCCCCAAATTCTAATTTTAAACCACTACACTTTTCATATTAAAACTCCTTTTAAAGATAATTTAAATAAATTAATTCCAATCTTAGCTTGACCGTAAGTAAAATTTCTCTCTCAAGATTTCTTTTCCACAAACTTTCTACAACTTTTTTATGTCCATTCATCTTTTGCTCCACCCCCTTTTTCACTCTGGAGCAATCTTTCTATTTTAAGACAAAATTATTTTCTTTTTTCCTTCACCACTCCCCAAAAAACCCCCTCATGTCCATCATACTTTTCCTTATACAAAAAACACATTCTATTTTCCTTCCTTACTTACTTTTCATACACAGTGTTTTCTTTTACCTTTATTTCTTATAGTTTTTATTACATATTTTAATTTTTAACTCTTTAAAATCCTTAATTCCTAGGAATCAGTTGTGGACTGGCAAATTTAAAAATATATTTAATAACTTCTGAAGTATATTCTTTCTCATAGTAAATTTTTCAATGTGGCACAAAACGTGTTTACTAATAGATCCAAATATTTTCTGTGTTTTTGTAAATTTTTTTTAAAAAGACAAAAGAAGATAAACTTATGTTTAACATTTGTTTTTATTTGGAAATAATTTTGATAATTAGTGAATATCGAGTTAATATTATTTAATTAACTTAACATAAACTTTATTTGCATTTACTTAAATTATTTTCTTTTAACAATTACATTTGGATTTGACATCAAATAGCTCAAGTTATTTTTGTTGCTGATAAGTTTTGTAATATAAAGATAGCATGTGGGGCAGCCTGGGTGGCTTAGTGGTTAAGCACCACCTTTGGTCCAGGGCCTGATCCTGGAGACCCGGGATCAAGTCCCATGTCAGGCTCCCTGTATGGAGCCTGCTTCTCCATCTGCCTGTGTCTCTGCCTCTCTCTCTCTCTCTCTCTCTCTCTCTGTGTC
Organism: Vulpes lagopus; assembly: GCF_018345385.1. Classification (NCBI taxonomy): domain Eukaryota; kingdom Metazoa; phylum Chordata; class Mammalia; order Carnivora; family Canidae; genus Vulpes; species Vulpes lagopus. The sequence goes on from NC_054836.1 coordinate 23,953,993, forward strand.
TCTCATGAATAAATAAATAAAATCTTAAAAAAAAATAGCACGAGTTATTTACCTAGTAAACCCAGATAGAAAAAGCTGCATGTTTGCATTATATTAATGTTGACAGTTCTGAAGACATTCTTGCTTTTATTAAATCAACAAATTTAAACTTAAGCTAGCTTTTATCTATCACAATTTGTCTCAGACCATGTACACTTGAGCAAAATTTGGGTTAGTTTGTATATTTCTGAGAGTTTTAGAAATACTTTATATAAACACTTATTTTTCTCTAAGCCAATTAAATAGATCTCTTTACAAAATAATTTTGGCAATACCATCTGAGGTAGAAAAACATCACTCATCTGTAAGATATATACATAGGCATACGTAAACCTACAGACAGACACAGAGACCTTACAGTTTCCCTTCTAATATTTTAGCTATAACAAAACTTACTAGTTTATAAAAGAACATTTGGCTCCAAGTTGAATTTCTAGAAAATGACAAAGAAGTTAAGGTTACCTGCCAAACTTTATTACTAAAGATTTTTATTTGCATGGTGTAACAATCATTTTAGAGCTATTTTTGGAGTCATTTCATTTTTAGAAGCTTCTGGATACCAATCAAAGAATCCATTCCATTGTCTCTGAAAGGTTTGACATGCTCTCTTGTCAAGGACAAAACTTACATAAGTTAAGTTTTCTCTAAAGTGACCACTACAATTCAAAATTATACTAAGTTCCACAATTTTCTAAAAAGGTACAAGATCCTGGTTCATAGTGGGTATACATTGTGGAAGCAGGAGTTTTCTGACAGAGGTGAAGAAAGTGTTTTAGATTAGGTGGAGTCCATCTTTGCCTTTAGTTTTCTTAAGATGTCTTAAATATGAGGTGACCTTAATAGCTATTCCCAAACACAGCTATTCCAAATCATGTATTTTCCCCACTTTTGAACAGAATAGGGTGACTTACCAAGAAGCTTCAACAAACAAAATACAGTCATACACAGTAAAGCCAGAGAGCTCAAAATGCAAAGAGAGAGAGCTTGGATCCAAGAGACTCACCCTGAAACTCCAGTGTCAAAAGGAAAGCAGTGAGCTCAGTGACTCTGGATGCTAGCACCCTTTTGCTCAGAGGCCTCGGAGTCACTGAGGGGTCTTCTTTGGATCCCATTTCTGATTCTTGGAACTGTCAAAAGTTCAGAAATAACAGAAGTAAAAACCAATGAATTACTGAAGTATTAATTGGTGAAAGAAAGAAAGAAAAGAAAGAAAGAAAGAAAGAAAGAAAGAAAGAAAGAAAGAAAGAAAGAAAGAAAGAAAGAAAGAAAGAAAGAAAGAAAGAAAGAAAGAAAAAGAAAATGAAAAAAAAAAAAAAGACAAGACAAAACGGAGGCTGCCAGCTTGTACAAGGCAGAGGGAGAGTGTAAAGATGGCTCTCACTAGCCTCCATTCCAGAGTGTATCTCAGCCTCTCATCCCAATGCTTTAAAATTAGCAAATGAGCCAAGTCTGGGCGCTTTTCTTGAAGCTCCTTCGGCGCTGGGCCCTGGAGCAGGTGAGTCTGCACTGGTCCCTTTAAGAGTCACGCACAGCCTTGAGGGCCTTCCTGAGGCCTGTGGTTTTCAAAGCTAGATGTCTCAGAGACTCATCTCCCAGTGCAGGTTTTAAAAGTTGGGGTGCCCCATGGGAGATATGCAAACTGGACTCCTTAGAGAGAAGCTCCAGGCTCTGCACCCTTGTGCTTGTGGTTCACCGCCTGGGGTGGACTTTATGGTGAGATTGCATGTCAGACACTCCTGCCCTGTTGCTGTGGCTTCCCTCCTCTCTCAGTGTGAAGAAGTGGCTCTGCTAGTTTTTAGGGCTCTTTCAAAGGAAATCACTCCATATGCGCTGTAATTCAGTGTCTGTGGGAAAAAGTGTGCAGGACCTTCCTATGTCATCATTTGAACCAGACCTTGCCCTTGAACTTTGCCAGAGAGGTAAGCAAATGTTCTTTTCTCTTACTGTTCCCTTTGCCCAAAAGAGAATGGGGTACAGGTCCCTTGTCATAGTTAATATTTATTGAACACTTAAAGATGAGCCATTTACTGTGCTGAGAAGTTTCTATGCGCTCCCTCAATCATGCTTTATACCCTCTGTTAGAACATCTGTTGCAATGAGGAGTCTGATGCCCAGAGACAGGAGCTAACTTGTCTGGTAGCACAGCTTTTTATTTTATTTTTTTATTTTTTTAACTCTTTATATATTTGTGAGTGAGAGAGAATAGAGAGAGAGAGAGAGAGAGAGAGAGAGAGAAAAGAGAGAGAGAGAGAGAGAACCAATTAAATGGGTAGAGGGAGAGGGAGAGAGAGAGAAATTCCACCCAGATTCCACATTGAGTGCAGAGTGGAAGGCAGAGCTCAATCTCAGGACCCTGAGATCACTACCTGAGCTGAAACCAAGAGTCACATGCTTAACTGATTGCCCCCCAGAGTCCCCTCCCCGCAAAGTGGAGCAGCTCTTAAGTGATATATCTAGGAGTCCAATCCCATTTCTATGACTCCACAGCCTGACATTTTAAACTGTTAATCCTCTTCAATTTTTTTTTGTTTTTCAAATTGCAAAACAAACGTACGCAAAATTAGCACATTTAATATGAACATAGGCAGAGTGTACTATATGGAAAGGACATGGAAATTCATTTAATCCATTTGTTTTTCTTCAGCAAAAGTTGAAGGATACCTCAGAATTCTGTGGCAAATTCAGTCCTGGCTCTGGTCCAGCAGAAGCCAGCTCTGCAGTGGCTTGTCTATGCCCATCTGCTGTGGTAGCCAGTGTTTTTCCCTAAATCTCTTTTTGTGAAATCATTCTTGATATTAGGCCAGAAGTGTCTTTGAGCCTGATGAGTATGAAATTTGATGGTCAGGGATGAATGGCAGTATAATGTAATTTTGAATTACCCAGCCTCTGTGTTGGATCTCATTTCAGGGAAATCCTACTGTATGTTTAGGAAATTTCCAGAACGTGGCTTTAGTTTTTTTCTCAAAAATAAGTCAAGTAATCGTAATAACGATTTTCAGTCAACTCTGTTCATGATTTGTCTTTCTGCTTTTCTGCTATTATAGGCTTTGAATTATGTTTTTTTTCACAAAGGAAAACAAAACATGTGATGGTATTTTCTACATAAAGTTTAAGTGGATGAGAGGATTTGAAAGGATTGCTCAGGCTTCTTTTAAGACATGTTTCATTATTCCTTTGTCATATCTTACCTACCAACAAAATATAGCCATTTTCTTGCTTTTCTTTCTCAAGGTTTTTAGACACCCAGTTTTATAAACAAAATAGCAATTAGAGTAGTCTTAATACTTTTGCCTGTTGTACCCTGGCCCCCTGGCTATTAACAGTGATACTTATTCCATTTTTTCTGTTACTCATGTTTTGCTCATGTTCAAAATTAGTATTATTTAAGAGAAAGCATAAGCATGAAGGTAAGTTATACTCCATTGGTGTAACTAGAATCCTGCCCAAATTTTATCATGCTATAAATGATGAGCTCTTCCTTTATTGTTAACTGAGCCTGATACTTACCTTTTCATTTTTCTCCAAATTTTAGGGAAAACTGAATGTATCATTAAAACGTCTTTAAGTCTAAAATATGTATAATACTTTATTCTACATAAGTTATAAAAAACTAAGGATTAGTTGAATTTACAAATGTAATTCTTTGTTTTCTTTAGTTCATAGATTTTTCTTCCTTCCTTCCTTCCTTCCTTCCTTCCTTCCTTCCTCCTTCCTTCCTTCCTTCCTTCCTTCTCTGATATCTGTTAGATATTACTCATGCAGGACTTTTTAAATATGTGCTTTCAAGTTTCCACACACATTTTTAACTTGACTTCTCTGGACCATGTGGGTTTTCCTTGACTTTTAGGCCACTATAGCTTCACACATTCAGGCCTCTGCTGGTCCTGCAAATTTATTTTAAAAAATTTAGCAGAGCTTTTCGGTTTGGCCAAAAAGGTTTCTTTGTTGCTTTGTTTTCTTTCAGCTTGAGTTATGTATATCAGAATGGAGGCCTGGGGACATCAAAGCATACGTTGATGTCCTATCTAATAGAGTTTGTTGGGGGAAAGTTAAAGTCATATAGAGCCAGTTCTCTCCTCACTCACAACCCCCACTCAGAATAGATGCTTCTTAGTCACACTATGAAGAAAAGGAATTCATTACTGGAGACAAGATTATGAGTGCCAGGGTGTGTCTGGGAAAAAGCCTTGTGCTCTCAGGGCTTGAGGATCTTAGAACAGAAGGTTCTTGCTTTGGGATGGAATCCAGGCAAGCAGCAAAACTTGCTTCAGAATTGAAATGGATGTATGGAATATCTAGGCCACGGAATGGGATATAAAAGTGTCATGAGAACAGCAGAAAGTTTTCTCTTATATCCAAGAGTGTCATAAACTTGGCAGAGCCCAGTGTAACCATGAGGTCTTGGGGTTGAGAGAAGTATGCAGGAACAATCTATCCAGACCTGACTGTTGGAGCCCAGATGGGATGGGTGTCGCTGGGGAGGCCAGTGTCGGCTGATAATGAACGGGAATCAGGTACCATCTCCTGCCAACACTGTGGCATTATACATGCCCCATGAGTTTTACGTAACCTTGGGAACAGGTTGGGAGAACCCCTAGATAAAGTGAAATTGGCCTCAATTGGCTGAGATTTTAGTGTTCTCCATATGGTAGAATTTGGGCTTAAAATGAAAATTAAGTTATAGAAAGATAAAATTACATTTATTTCACAGTTGATTATGTAACTTGAAATTAACATCTGCTAGATATTATTTCACTCATTTGGTAGAATTTGTTGATGTATAGTATGTGGAAGATGCAATGAGTACATTGATTCTGAAACAGAGAAGTTTTAATATGGAGATACCTATATTTAAGGACAAAGGAATTTCTTAAAACAAAGAGGATTTGTGACCTTTATGATGTTTTCTATCTAATATAATACTTTATATTGGCTTAAATAATCTTTATAAATAATCGTTTTGGGGTACCTGGGTGGCTCAGTGGTTGAGCGTCTGCTTTCAGCTCAGGGCGTGATCCTGGAGTCTCAGGATTGAGTCCCACATTGGGCTACCTGCAGGGAGCCTGCTTCTCTTCTCTCTCTCTCTGTGTCTCTCATGAATAAATAAATGAGATCTTTAAAATAAATAAATAATGGTTTTGGATTAAAGGGGTAATTATAGAAATATGAAGGAGATGGGGAGAGGATAAATAATGTTTTCAACTCACACCTTTAATCATTCTTTCTTCCTCCCTTTTTCAGTCACATTTTTACAGTTTAAGGCTAAATGTAGAAATTGATTTCAAACACTGGCACACTAAAAGGAATAGAATGCTTAGGAAATCTTATAGAGCCCTGCCAAGGGGAATGCTCTACAGCGAGAATAGGATTGAACCTAATTCATTAAGCTTCAAGTCTTAACACTCTTTTCATCACATTGCAATTATACTTTCCCCATTCTCCCTGGGAGCTCCTTCTTGTGCCTCTGCAAAATAACATTTCTAGACTAGAGTCATGATTTGCAAGTATGCCCCCCAAGTCCCTAAATTTCCAAGGAAGTGGTCTCATGCCCTCTGGAGTGGGATATAAAGGAGGCGAAGAGGTGGTGGTACTGAGTTGTCTGCGTAACTTTTCACGTAAGTATTCACTTATTCTTTTGATACATATTTATGGAATATCTAGCATGTTTCATGCACTGGTATATGTCCTAAGAATACAGCAGTGAATAATATAGAAAATGTCCGTGCCCTGTGTATCTTAGAATCTAGTGGGAGAAGATAGCGCTCACCTAATAAATACATTGTCTGGTGTAACAAGTGCTATGAAGACAAAGCAGAGAGGGAATGAAGACTTACTGTTTTTTATTTAATTTTTATTTTTATATTGCTGCTTTAGAAGAGTGGCTCTTCTATGTGACATTCAAAGGAAGTGAGGGAGCTAGTCATACGGATATTTAGCACAAGAGCATTCCACGGGATGCAATCATAAATACCTGAATCAAGGGCTCATTTGGTATGCTTTTACGGAAAGGCAAACCAGCTACAATGGCTGGAGTAGAGTGAGCACTCCAGAGAGAATCTTAGATGAGCTAAGAAAGGAAGCAGGTGTTCGATTTTACCTATGAATGAATGTAAAAGGAACCTTCAGAGGGTTTAGAGCAGATTAATGATAAGATATGACTAATGTTCTAAATAGACCACTCTGAACTATGGAGAATGGAATATTTGGGGGAAGAGTGGAAGCAGGGACACCAGGCATGAAGCTGCTGCAATAATGCAGGTAGGAGGCAATGAAGGCTCAGATTTAGACCAGAGTGATAGCAGTGTCAGCAGTGAGAAATCATTAGATTCTGGATATGTTCCAAAGGTAAAGCCCAGGAGTGACTGTTGGACTGGTTGTGATGTGTAAAAGAGAGAAGTCAGTGATGCCTTGTTTTTTGTATTTAGGTAACATATAAAAGCAAGCGCTTTATACAAACATTTTACAACTTTTCAACTCACTGGAGGTTACAGATATGCATGCACCTTCTGATCTCTATTAGATAGTAGTTTGCTCAATTTCTTTGGAACTCATGGACGGGCAATAATTGATTTTATATTTCTAAGATCTGTGTATCTCCCTTTGGTCCATTCTGACAGTTACTTTTATTGTTCTTAGAAGCATGATGAGATTTGTATAGTTTCTTTAGGTGTTGCTTTTAAAAAATGTACAAAGAATTCTTTCACATAAGACTATATCAATCCATCATTGAAAGTTTGAGAGAGAAAATTGGTTTTATGTAATTGGAAGGAACAAGTAAATAGAAAAGTATAACATGTAAATCTCTTTATGTTCAATTTTAAACCCATGTTCAATTCATGTTGAAGCAGATCCACATATAATCTGCAAATAGGTCAGGAGTTCCAGAGCTGCCTTTTATGGAGGCTAAGAAACTCTCCAAATTTTATGTGTATTTCTTTTCCTTGGGATAGAAATATTACTTTCCATTATGTTTGAAAAGTAGTTTTTAAAGTAAATAAGTTCAAGAACAACAAAATTGGATAACAAGGAATTGTGATCTGATGGGTGGAGCCAAAGTTATCAATCAATAAAAGGAAAATTTGAAAGTCATTGAGAAGGATTACTTTAAAAGTGTATCTATTTTATACTTAACTATCTGTAACTTTAAAAATTATTTTTAATGTTGCTAGAAAAGAAAGACCATTGTTAATATATCTTAAGCCTTTGAATAAGAATTGATCAAATAATAATTTAAACTTTTAAAGTATTTACCTCATCCTAAAATGTCTGGAAACATTTGAGACATACTTTAAAATCAAATGTTGCCAGGATGCCTGGGTGGCTCAGTGGGTAAGCATCTGCCTTTGGCTCAGGGTGTGATCCTGGAGTCCCAGGATTGAATCCCACCCATATCAGGCTCCTTGCATGGAGCCTGCTTCTCCCTCTGCCTATGTCTCTGCCTCTCTCTCTGTGTCTCTCATTAATAAAGAAAGAAAATCTTAAAAAAAAAATGTTGCCACCAGATTATCTGTTAATCTACAAAAGTTTCAAAATCTGTGAGTACTAACATTAGTAGTACTCAGGTTTTTTAGAAATGTGAAATCAAAACTTTGAAAACTGAGAAGAAATCTTTACATCACAAAATGGAAAGGCTATAATAATTGAATGACTAGAAAAAAAAAAGATTGTGTGGTTGGGTATGTCATTGTGCACTGGTTAATGTATTTAATCCACTTAGATATACTGTAATGACCACTGATTCAAAAGTATTATACCTAGAAATTAAATATGTAGAGTTAATATTCATCTAGAAATTTAAATATATGTGGAGGTTGAATAGACAGTTATGACTATAATGGTTGATGCTAAATTTCCTCAAGTTGTTAAAGAACAAAACAAAACAATAACAAATCTAATTGTTCCACTTCATTATATGGGAATTTAAATTCTGTTAGGATTCTCAGATGACATTTAGTATTCTTCTGTTGCATAATAGTTTGATAGTTATAACAGATAAGTGTCTTTAATACTGTATTTATTGCTAAATATATTGCTGTTAGTGATTGATCACGGGGGAAGTTGTAGTTCTTTGCCAACTAAAGACCACTGCAAGAAAGAATAATTATATTTCTAAATTGTGTTCCTATTTTGTTTCCTCTTTACACTGATGTATTAATTTGATGATAACTAAATTCGGTGATAGTTAAATTTTTTATCGTATTTGAATGGAATAAATCTGAATGTCAAATTTGTGGTCAGTTCCTCTGGCTCATGGCTCCTTTATTGTTGTCAAAAATGAGTTCGTCTTGAAAACAAAATGGAAATAAAACAAAGGATCCAAAGTTGTCTTTAACTCTAGTATCTATGTGATCAAAATTTCTGAATAAGCAGTGTACTTTGAATTGTTGGGTGTTCTTTTCTAGTAATGTTGTAGCAGGTACTGATGGTGTCCCATCCAAGACCCTACTCCCCTCAGCACTTCAGCCTATATTATTTCAACCTGCAACTGCCAACACCTGCATTTCTTTTCCAGAAGGTGCTGTCTACTGGCCCTGCTTTGCTCCCTGTATAAGAGGCAATAAGCTTCCAGGAAATAATGCTCTTTAGGGACCCAGGGACAGGCTTCCAACAATGACCAGAATAGCCCTCAACCACTGGTCTTCAGATGGGATAACTTTGATATCTGTGAGTTGTACACTTTTTTGACGAACCCTCCAGTAATAATTTGCTTAATGGAGCATATTTTATTGAATTTCTTCCTTCCCTCCCTCACTTGTTCACTCCATTTCTGATGTCTCCTTATAATCACAAGTATAAACTACTTTCATTCAAATCTTTACTAACGAATGCTTCTGCAAAATCCACATTAAGACAAATGGTAATTGCAAAACTTTTGATCATGCTTGCTTTTAATCATAAGTGTAAAATTATATATTTTATAATTATAGATTTTAAAAATTGCATTTATTGATGTAAAATTTACATAGAATGAAATGCAATAATTGTAGGTATACAGTTCACTCTAAAACATTCCCTCGTGCCTTTAGTCAATTCCTCACCACTTAATTTGCCCTCTTTCACTAGGCATTAGTTTTTCTTATTTTAGAATTTCATTTAGAAGGAATCATACAGTGCGTACTCCTTTTGCCTGGCTTCCTTTTCTCTGCATTATATTTTTGAGATTCATTAATTGTGTGTTCTATGATTCGATAGTTTTTTTTTTTTAATTTCCAAGTAGTAATCTATTGTGTAGAGGTACTACAATTTGCTTATCCACTCACCTGTTGATGGAAATTTCAGTTGCTTCCAGTTTTTAGCAATTTTAAATAAAACTTATGAACCACCTTTGTATGGAGCTATGTTTTCATTTCTTCTGGTTAAATATCTTAGAGTAAAATTGCTAGGTTGTATGCTGGGTTGTATGATTACCTTTAAGAAAAAAGAACAGACTGGTTTACAAAGTGGTTTTAGATATTTTACATTCCCACCAATAGTCTATAAGAGTTACAGTTGTCCTGTGTCTTCCCTAATGCTAGATATTATCATTTCTTTTTAATCTTAGCCATTCTAGTGGTATACCATAATATCTCATTATGATTTTAATTTCAATTTGCATTTTCCTCATGGTTCCTCTTGATGTTGGGTATGTTTTCAGATACTTATTGCTACTTACATATCTTCTTTTTGTGAGGTGTTTGTTAACATATTTGCCCATTTTTAAATGATTAAGTTGTAGAAGTCATTTATTCTGAATTCAAGACTTTGTCAGAAATGTGTATTACAAATATCTCTGTTTTAGCTTGCCTTTCATTTTCTTAATAATATCTTTAGAAGAACAGAATCCAATTTACCATTTTTTATGGTTAATGAATTTTAGTATCTTGCCTAAGAAATCTTTGTCTATTCTTTATTTTCTCCAGAGGTATTAGAGTATTAGTTTTGTTTGTTTGTTTGTTTGTTTTGACCTATGATACATTTGAAGTTAGCATTTGTGAGTGGTGTGGGGTAAGGTAAGAGATGAAATATTTTTTTCCAAATGAACATACAGTTTTCCCAACAACATTTATTGAAATAACTTCCTTTCCCTTGAATTATTTTGATAACTTTACAAAAATTAATTCAAAGTATACATCCGGTCTGCTATTAGACATTATTTTGTTCTGTTGATCTGTATGTCTATATATTTTGATGTGTTTTGATTTAATTTGTTCTTATTTCAATATGTTTTCTAGGTTTCCCTGTTACTTTTTTGAACCCAGGGTATATTTAGAAATATGTTTGTGGATTTTTCAGACATCTTTTTGTATTGATATTTACTTTAACCCAATTGCAGTCAGAGAATATACCCTACATAATTTCAATCTCTATAGATTTACTGACATTTATTTTATTGATCAGCAAATGGTCTATTTTATTGGATGATTCATATGCACTCGATACGAATATATATTGTGCTATTGTTTATTATAGTGTTGTGTAATATCAGTTCTGTCAAATAGGTTGATAATATTTAAGTGCCCTGTATTCTTACCAATTTTGTGTATACTTATTATTTCCATTGCTGATAAAAGAGTATTGAAGCCTTAAACAATTAATTCTAGTTTTATCTATTATTTCTCTCATTTCTACTCTTTTTTGCTGTATGTATTTTGAATTTCAATTATTAGGTACATACACATTTAGGATATCTTTCTGAAAAATTAAAACTATTTATTTATGAAATATCCTTCTATAGTCTTAGAAATATTCTGGAATCTTAAGTACACTTAAAAAATTAATATGGCCACTCCATCTTTCTTTTGATTAGCATTTTTTAAAAGATTTTATTTATTTATTCACGAGAGACACAGAGAAAGAGAGGGGCAAAGATACAAGCAGAGGGAGAAGCAGGCTCCACAGAGGGAGCCTCAGACTCAATCCTGGGACTCGATCCTGGATCCTGGGACTCGATCCTGGGACTCCAGGATCACGCCCTAGGCCAAAGGCAGGCACTAAACCGCTGAGCCACTTAGGGATCCCCTTGATTAGCAATTTTATAGTGTACTTTTTAAAATCCCTTTATCATTGACTTGCGTATGCTTTATTTTTGCACTGTGTTCCTTTAAGACAGACATATAGTTAGTACTGTGATATGTTACTCATAGTCTCCTTCAATTAAAAAAAGAAAAAAGACATTTAGCCCTAGCTTTTGAGAGTGTTGTCCACAGATAGGATCCTTCATGAATGATCTCTGCTTCAGAAGGTTACCTCATCATGTCTTGAGAAGTTACATTTCTGGCTCTGGTTGACCTATCTGGAGAAGAAAAGCTTATTTGAAGATTTTGGTTCATTGTAGAATATGCTTTCTTCTGAATCACCTTTACACTGCACATTTGCTCTGATGCTTTCATTAAAAATATAGCAATGAATAAGTCATGGAAATAAAAGACAAAGCATAGAGAATATAGTCAATGATATTTTAATAGCATTATCTGGCAACAGATGGTAGTTATACTTGTGAGCATAGCATAGGATATAGAGAAGTTGAATCATTAAGTTGTATACCTGGAATTAATATGTCAACTATACTAAAAAATAATAATAATAAATAAATTTAAGTATAATAAATCTGAAAAAAATGAAAATTAAATTTATAGAAAACCACCGAGTTTGGATTTGTAAAATGCAATATAAACAGTTTATTCCAAATAATGTACATGAAATATTTAACTCTGATGACCTAGATACATAATGTTCTACAATAGTATCTGAATATTAGCGTTTAAAAACGCACTCACATTTTATTTATACCCTTATTTTTTAAAAAAGATTTTATTTTTTCATGAGAGACACACAGAGAGAGACAGAGACAGGCAGAGAGAGAAGCAGGCTCCACACAGGGAGCCCAATGTGGGACTTGATCCCAGATCTCAGGATCACGCCTTGAGCCAAAGGCAGATGCTCAACCACTGAGCCATCCAGGCAACCCTATACCCTTATTTCGAGTCAAGGGGCCATGTTTTAACATTTATACTGAATACCCACTAACAATGGCAGAGGTTTGACACAACTAGGATTGTGACTTGAGGGTCTTTTTTCTCCCTCGATGACTATTTACTCTAGCATTTGCCTGTATTAGAATAGGAACCTGTACATGTAGCCTACTTTAGGATTACTAGGGCATAATATGCAAAATAAAAGTCTTTAATGCTATGAAAATCAGATAAACTATTTTTTTTCAGTATTTTTTTCACCTTAAGTGCATAAATTGCATGGAAAGACCTATTTTAAAAAACACGGTTTTTCACATAAAAACAATTCATTTGTGAAATACCACAGATTTAACTGGGAAGGTTTTGCATTGTTATAATTTTGGCATAGTATCCTGCTTTTCAGTCACTGTTTAGCTTTACCCGGAATATATATATATATATATATATATATATATATTACATATATGTATGTTATATATATGTATAATGTATATAATATATACATATATATGTATGTTATATATACATGTATAATGTTACATACATGTAAATGATTCCTCACTTTATTAGAAGTATTTGAAGAGATCATGGGGTGCCTGAGTGGCTCAGTCAGTTAACTGTCTGGCTCTTGATTTTGGCCCAGGTTGATTTCAAGATTGTGAGATCAAGCCCTGCTTGGGCTCTGCACTGGTCTCGGAGCCGGCTTAAGATTCTCTCTCTCTCTCTCTTTTTCTCTCCTCCCTCTCCCCTCCTTCTCTATCCCCCTCAAAAAAAAAAGTATAGAAGAGATCAAATAGTAATTCAAATACTAGGCTCTGCAGTTGTATTTACAATTTTTTATGAATGCTTTTTTTTAAAAAAAATAGTAATTAAAGTTTCACAGCAAAATTGAAGGAAAAGTATAGAGATTTCCCATATTCTCTGTCCCCACACACAAAAAACATCCCTTCCTTTTTGGAGAAATGCATTTGTTATAATTGATGAACCTATATTGACACATTGTAATCACCCAAAGTCTAAAGTTTACATTAAGATATACTCTTGGCATTATACATATTATGGTTTTAGACAATTGTTATAAAGATATGTATCTACTATTATGGTATCATACAGAGTATTTTTATGCCTTAACAAACTTCTGTGTTCTGCCTATTTATCTCTCCCACTTCCTCAATGCCTGACAACCACTGATATTTTTACTGTCTCCATATTTGTGCCTTTTTGCAGTTATATTTTTAAAAATTTATTTAACATAATTATTGAGCATACACAATGTTCCAGACATCGCACTAGGTTCTAAGAGCACCAAGTTTTTAAGAGGTGTCACATTATAGAGGCACCTGTGTGACTTAGTCATTTAAACTTTGGACTCCTGATTTCTGCTCAGATCATGAGGTTATGATCTCAGTGTTATGAGACTGAACCCCATGTCGAGCACTGCACTGCAAATGAAGCCTGCTTCAGATTCTCTCTGTCACTCTGCCCCTCCCCCCCTTCATTCCTTGTGTGCCTGGGCACACCTCTCTCTCTCCAAGAAAGAAAAAAAAAGAGTCTACACATTGTAGAGGGGTAAAAGTAACTTATATCCTATGGTAATATAATATATAATATATAATATATATATATAATATAGTATGGCTAAATATATAAGCATGATATAAGATAAGCATGATATAATATGTAAAGTATATTGTTTTCTAACCCTGGCAAAGAAATAAGATATTTTGCCTGTAGATAGCATGGGAGGGCATTGTAGTATATGTTCACCCTCTAGTAGACCCTACAACAAAGGTTTGAATGCAAGTATTTATTTGGAAAGCAGAGAAATGAGATTAGGAAAGAAGGAAGCCAATAAAGGGGGCTTATGGGTGAGCAGATGTAATTGTTACACATGAGACTAGAAACAGCATAAAATAAGTTAAACATTCTCTGAAGGAATAACACTAACTGGGAACCTTAAGGCATTCAACCTTGGTTTTAGGACAAAGAACAAATGTTTCAGGGGAGCTCAGACTGAAGATATTTCTATAGGAATAAAAGTGACCTCACTCAGCTCTTTCTCTATATTTCCATATCAATGTATTTAGATATCTAGTGTCAGGGAGCAAGAATTTCTCTCCCCTCTGAGGTCCTTTTAGTTGGACTAAGAATCAAATTGACATAACGCAGATTAACAGAAGAAAATAAAATTTAATTGCATATGTATAGGGAATCCATAAAAACATGGAAATTCAAAGACAGTCAAGCAAAATAAGATATATATATATATATATATCTCAAAATAAGATATATATATATATATATATCTCAACCTGAACTAAGGAGAAGGGGGGTAGGTATCTGGAACTTCAGAAGAAAGGAATGTAATTCACAGGACAGTAAGAAGAACAGATGTTTGATAATTAGATGCTTGCCCTGCTATACAGATGGGTCCTCAGGTAAATTTTATCTTTGCTAATAACCCCTATTCTGAAAAGAACTTCCAATTGAGATTCTTCTCTATAGATAAGGGAGGGCCAAAATTTTTCTTGAGCCCACAGGTTCTTTTTTTTTTTTTTTTTAATTAACTTTTATTGGTGTTCAATTTACCAACATACAGAAAAACACCCAGTGCTCATCCCGTCAAGTGTCCACCTCAGTGCCCGTCACCCATTCCCCTCCAACACCCATCCTCCTCCCCTTCCACCACCCCTAGTTCATTTCCCCGAGTTAGGAGTCTTTATGTTCTGTCTCCCTTCCTGATATTTCCCAACATTTCTTTTCCCTTCCTTTATATTCCCTTTCACTATTATTCATATTCCCCAAATGAATGAGAACATACACTGTTTGTCCTTCTGCTGAGTGAAATAAGTCAATCGGAGCCCACAGGTTCTTGATTGCTTTCAGCTCAAGATAATCTGTGTGCCAAAGTGGCACATTGGGTGGGGGAGAGATGTTCTGAATCTCTTCGCTAAATATGTAGATATATAGATATTTTTCCCAAGAATTTTCCTAATTGGTCCAAAGTACTTTGAAGGCTCAATTTGAAAATATCAGACTAGTGTGAAGCTGATATTCTCTTCCAAGAGCATATCATCTCTGGGCATGTTTTGTGTAGCAAGTAGATAGCTTTTACAGTTCTTTTTAGCTTAAGATTTGATGAGAATTTGTGGGGCAGGGGTTGATAAGAGAGCCTCCCAAAATAGCAGAGTTTTTTTCTACTCAGATTTTATACATTTTGAGAAATTAAAAAATAAATTTGGAGGTCAAAAGATCAGCTCTCTTTGATAAGGACTCTGTAAGGATGTGATTTATTGTTAGAGCCAAATCCATGTGATATTCACACCTCAGAATTAGGCTGATTTATCTAGTTGTCAGGGCAGTACATTTCTCCATACAGACAGCCTGCACAGGAAAGACTGAGTAAGCTGAGAAGAATTCCTGCTCTTAAAAGGAAAGGCTGTTCTCAAATAGAAGCAAGATGGAGCAGAGCTGCATGTGCCCACTGATTCTTCCCATTATTTTTTGGATATGCCACTCTGCTCCCCAGTAGTGGAGATAACCAGGGAGCAGAGAAAGGCTAGGAGTAGATTGATTTTTCCCTGTGGCTTTGTATTAGTGTTGTGGCAGGGGAAAGCATCCTCTCTTTTATAGGGATTCTATTGAAAAAGATTGGAGACATTAGAAAGATTAGTGAATAATTTGATCTAATATTTTTCCCATTAAAAGAAACATTTAGGGGTCATTATTGTTTAGAACAAAATGAAGAAAATAATTTATTTTATAATCACTCATAATAATGATGATATGGGAGAAATCACATATCAAAACATCTCTTAAACAGATTTTTTTTTTTTTGTGTTTAAAATTTGGTTGTTACATTCTGGATTCTGATCAGTGAACATAAAACAATTTTAATAACATATTTAACTGAAATTTAACTTTGCTCTTTAAATTAGGTATCACTTTTAAATTAATTAATTAATTGATTACTTTTAAATTAAGTATCACAATACTTTTTATAATATACTCTATACCATCTTTCAAGTTATACTATACAGCTGCACATCTAAACAGGAAGACACTCAAAGTCAACAGATAGCATGGTCGAATTAGTTGGGGGAAATACTGAGCTGAAAGCTTTGCTAAAAGGTTTCCTCACTATGACTATAGAAGTTCTTAAAATATTTAAAATTTAAATATAAATTGTGAATCTTATAACATTTTCAAAACTTACTTGACTACTGTCATTTCTTTCACAGACTACTTCATTGAACCAATTTTCTTTGGATCTTTCTTTGGAAAATAGTGTTTTCAATTTCTGAAATACTTTCTTGTATGTTGTTTTATTTTGTTATTAAAATTGTCTTCTCATGTTGGCCCTAATATCAGAATATGAGAGATGAGGAAATTGAAGTATTAGGTTACATCACTGGATCAAGGTACAGGTCTTGAGAAACATGGGAGTTGAATAGGGGACTTCTGACTCCTCTTCCATTAACTTTCCACTGTGATGTCATTTCTCATTAGCTACAATGCAGAGTCCATGTACATGGGTCAATGCAGTCAACTGAAAAGTGAAAAGAAAAAAAAAACCTAACTTAAGCATTTTCATAATAATAATATGACAAAATTTACATTATTGAGAATAAATGTTTTAGACATGTTTTTTCTTACTGGATTAATGACTTAGTTTGGAGTCAAGCAAAAAAAAAAAAAAAAAAAAGAATTGAATTACCATGTTTTGTGCCAAATGGCTTTCTTGTACCTGAATCCAGTTCATTTCTTTGACTTTGAGATGAGGTTCTGAGGTGGCATCAATTTTCTAGAAAAATTCTGGCATGGAATGAATAGAAATATATCACTCTCACAAATACTAGAAAATTTTTCCTTTCACTTGATATTTGAAGATAAAGTATTCATTGACATATTTTTACACTAGCTAGTATATTAAAAGCTCCTCTATAAGACGTTCTTTATTGGAGATTGTGAAGAAAATAAACAAGAACCTGATCCTGATTTCTGAAAAGCTATTTCTGGTGAAACAGGAGTGAGATAACTTGATAATGCAACCTCTCTAAAAGTGATTTGATAACTTCAGTGCTAAAGGCTTCACTCATAAGAGGTTCATTTTCTACTCATTTGCATGACATTTTATGGGTGAAACATCCCCTTTAGCTGAAGCTAGGCTGGTGAAACATTTATCCTGGAGGAAAGGTTTTTATATCTGAACATATTTTGTGTATCAGCTTATAGTAGAGGATCTGCCGTCTTGGGTTCTTTCACTTTTTTTTAAACAAGTGTTTTTGCTCAGTGTTGCTATTTATTAGTAGCTGAAAATTGTATAGAAATGCATGGGGATTCAGTCTGTTTCTGAGGTGATTTATGTGCAAGTAAATCCTGTAAACCATCACCCCAAAGCATATTTATGGTTTCAAATACCTTTCTGTTTCCACTGCTCTTTAGCAGTCAGGAAGCATCTCATTTTGGATTCAAGTCTTCCAAGAGGGAGAGAAAGTAGTTAATATTAGGTTTTGAGGATATTTTCTTCAAGTTTGCTCCCATTGCTGAAATCTCTTTGAAGCTTGAGTGCAGTTATGTCAGTATTTAATTCTTTATATTAATTAGTTGAGGAGGACAGTTCCCACACCCTGACATGTGTTGACTTGACTCTACAATGTGTAGATAAAAAGCCAAATTAGTTTTTGTTTGAGATATTAGATATAAAATTGGAAAGGAGAGGGATGTTGGGAAAGTTGTTCTATATGGATTTGCTTTTTAAGCTGTTTTGCTTTCACTTAGTGCAAATCGTTTTAGCTCTCTTGAGTCCCAGATTCCTAATCTGTGAAATAGATGTAATAAAACTTACCTATAAAGGCTATAGAGATTGAGTACGATAAAGTTTATAAAGTAACCTCACATGGTACTTTACATGTAGTGGATACTCCATGAATACTAACTGCTCTGATTGATTTTAGTGATTGATTTTTAATATGAGAATACAAATGTAACGTCAGTGACAACACATATTGTTTTTTTAAGTTCACAGAAGCAAGCAAATAGGCTTCTGAAGGTCCTTGAGCTGAAGTTACTCATAAATGTTTTTTTATTATCTATGTTTATGTGTCCATAAATGCACGTTTAGTATAAACCAGCAGTTCTCAACCACCTACGTGTTAGATTTGACAAGGGAGTTTAAAAAATTATATAGGGATACTCAGAGCCCCACCCCACCCCATTTAAATCAGTATCTTGAGGATGGAACCTGTACATCAATAGTTTTTAACAGCTTTTCAAGTGAAGTGCAGCTATACATGAAAACGATTGGCATACCGTCTATCTGGCCCCAGACGGATACTATTTGTGTAAATTGTCTGAAATAAGACAATCAATATAGGTTATGGATAGGAGTTGCATCTTAGGTTGTAATGCCTAATCACATTCCCTAAATCTTTATTGCCTGGGTTATGAGCAGGATTAGGAACTTTCAATAACTTTGTGTTTAAAAGAATCTGCTTAATAGGCTGTTGGGAAGTGCAAAAATGGTAAGTAGACAATTTTCAATTGGAGAAATACAGTTACCGTTATTTGTAAATAACAACCCAAAAAACAAACAATGAGAACAACAAAAATCCATGATCAACTCTTAGCAAATTTTTCCAGGTGAGAATGAGCAAGCTTGGGAGTTTTAATACAGCTGGATACTTCCTTTTGTTATAAACCACCTGTCTGGAAGCTGATAGTAGGTTTGGTCTACTTAGCCAGAGTGAGAAAGGAAGAGGCATATTCCATTATCAGATCAAGCATGCATTGACTAGGTGCCTAACTTGGATGGTGCAGCCTAAGTTTGCTTGGACTCTGAAATCGTAGATTTAATCAGTGTTTGTGATCCTAGATCATATTAACATTCCCTAGGTAGTCAGCAGTAGTGGTATTCATTTAGTATATCCATCTTTCTGCCCATGTAGAAGTTATAAGTCTGAACATTCATAGGACTTTTGCAACACTGTAATTTCAGTGTAGGTAATAAGTGTTTTTTTTATTCCTGTATGATTTAGATAGCTGTTATTTTGTATAAAATGGGTATATCCTTGATGACTGGAAGAACACATTTCTCTTTGTAGATACGCATGTGTTATAGTAAATGTGCACATAGACATATCAGGATGGCATATAATGATAGTATGCATCTATCTGTTTCTAAAAGGCATAAAGCTATAGTTAATATATATTATTCCACCTTCCTATTCTCTCACAAAGACCATAATTGGCCACAGTATTAGTAGGAATATCTTTTGCTAGAAATTATCTATGGATTAAGAAAAGCACAACTATTTGCTTTACTGGAGTCTTTCCAACAATTAATTATTTTAAACCATGTTTTTTTTCCAGTGAGGAATGAAGGTGTCAGTGCCTAAAGGAATAATGTGTTGTTATCTGGAATGGTCTAGATTGATATGTGGACTACTCTGAGGGGAATGGTAAACAGACACATGGATATTTTTTTCCAAATTTATAAAACAGTACTCAAAAATTCTTAACTTCTGGATAATTTTAATTGACTATTTATCTTGAACTAAAAAATATGCAAATTACCCAGTTTTTCCTCCCTTTATATTTAAGCTATTTCTTTTGGTGTATGATTTTATACTATGGGACCCTTTATGGTTGTGCAGTTTTATCTCACCAGATACATACTTCTCTGAAATACTGTAACCCAGTAGAACCTAGTGCAATATTGAGAATATATGTTCCATGCTAATGAACTTGGACTTAATCACATTATACCATTTAATGTTGCTCTAGGTAAATAGCAGTTTTCTTGCTATTAATTTCTCTAAAAAGAAAGATTATTTTCTTATTAAGATATATGTTCTTATATATAATTCTATCCTTGAGATGTTAAAAGTATTTCATACATTTTGAAGCTATACTCACTTTGCTTATTATAACAGATTGTATTAAGCAGTGTAATACTGTCCATGAAGATCAAAATTGCTTAGTTTTATTATATAAACTTTTTTGAGAATAGTTTTAGGAAAAAAACATTAAAAATAACTTAGAAGGAAAACACTACATACTGTAATGAATTTCGAAACAAAACAAAAATATGTTTATAAGGAAGCATCTCTTGGTTTAGTTTTATTTTTAAAAATTAGGGTCACCTGGGTAGCTCTGGGTAGATATCTGCCTCAGGCTCAGGTTGTGATCTCAGGGTCCGCGGATCAAACCCTGCATTGGGTTCCATGCTCAGCGGGGAGTCTGCATCTCCCTCTCCTCTTGCCCCTTCCCCTACTCACTTTCACTAGCTCCTCTCTCTGTCAAATAAATAAATTTAAAAAAAAAAAAGCTTTAAAAAATTAATGAAGTTCTTATTGCTTCTTTTAAAATAATTATCCAGACTCAATGTAAGTATTTTTGCACATTTGCTTTTTTAAACATAAGTTACTTTCCAAATGCTCATAATGGGGTATTAATAAATATTAGTTAATTTTCAATAATCTTTCACTCACTTTTTTCATTTTTGCCATCTGTTGTCCTTTGGAATATAGAAAGTAGATCGGTGTAAACTTTCTTAAGGACAGTTTGGAAGTCTGTACTGAAAGCCTTTAAATATGCTCATAAACTTTGGCTCAGAAATTCTTCACTAAGAATTTATCCTTAGGTGATAATCAGGATTTTATACAAAGAACAATGTATAAGGAACTTTATTACAACTTTTAACATGTGGGAAGACCATGTGAAATGAAAAAGAAATAAGGTTAAATGTCTAATAGCAGAACTGTTAAATAAATTATGGTATATCCATACTATGGAATACCATATGCTTTTAAATTCATATTTTTAAAGGGTATGTAATGGCATGAGAAAACCTCATAGTAGAATACTCCCTGAATCATTCAGAATTGCAGGGTTTTTTTGTGTAATGTGGTCCTGGTTATTATAATGTGCTTTTAGTAGTGCTGTGAATGTAGCCTTGTGTGTTTCAATATATTCAGAAGGATATGTATTGAGTTGTTAAGAGAGATTACTGCTAGTTGGTGGCAATACAGTTAAGAATTTCTTCCTTATACTTTTCTATATTTATTCCAATTTTCACAGTAAATATGTATAATTTTGCTATTAGAAATATGTTACAAAAGAAAACTATCATTGTATAGCCCAGCAAAGATAAACAATGTGTCCCAAAGACCATCATTTAAAAGGAAGATGTTTTGTTAGTAACTGGGAAACAGCCTGCCAGGTGACTGTTCTGTAACTGAGAGAGCAATCATCCCAGTCAAACAGAGGAAGATGAAGGATATTTGGATGCCTCCACTGACCTAATGGCAAACTCAAATGCTTTGTGTCAGCTCTGTTATTCTCAAGTTCAACAGCCTTGTAGCAGCAAATATTTGGCTCAGGTCAACAAGAAAGCTGGAGTAGTAAAGTTTTAAACACAATAATGTGAAAATATAATAAAATCTTTTCAGAAGCAATTGGCAATAAATATCACAAGCCTTTAAAATGTTCTTATTTTTGGACTAATTTCAGTTCTGAGAATGAGTCCTAAGGAAACAATCTTAAATATTGAACAAATTTTATGTACAAATATGTTTAGTAAACTATTACTTCCAATGGAAAAATATGAAAACTAAATATCTTCTTGGAGAATCATTAAATTGATTATATTTATTTGATGAACTATTGTGCAGATGTTAGAAATACAACAGTTATGAAATTGCTTAAGATAAGTGAAAAAGTAGAATATGTCAATGTACCTACATAAAAGGTTTAACAACTTTGCATAAAGGAGCCCTACATAGAAAAAAAGAATGGAATAAAATATACTAAAATGATTAATGTGGTCCTTTTTGAAGATAGGCTAATAGGGTAATTTTTTTCTTTTATTTTTCTCCATACTTTACATTTTCTTTTCTGAATATCCTTTTTAAGGCAAAATAAACATGGCTTAAAAATGGTATTAGAAAATTTTTGCATGATTTTATAATGGAATAATTCCCAAAGAAATGGGACATTTAGAGAATGTTCTGAAGCATTCCACCTTGGCTGTGACTCTGTTCGCCTCATGGTTTTATATCCATCAGTCCCGGGGCAAGTAAAAATCCATTTCCATACAAGTCTCATGCTCCCAGAAGTCCATTCCCAAATTTTATCCCAGAGTCCTGGATGAGTATTTGTTTGAGGCTGGTATGAAAAGAGGTGGAATTAGGCAATGTTCAACAATGAAAAATTATGTTTGAAAATGAGTTTGGTTGAGAATTTTTCATTTACATTTTCAGAAAGTTATGGGATAAAATCATACTAATCCTGTATTCAAATCTCTGCATAAGAAATAAGTGGCAAGACAGGAAAGGGTGACCTGTAAAAAGAATGTCCAATTGCACATTCCTTGTAGTGGGGTGCCCAAAGGAATTGTTAAGAGCTGAGATAGAGTCTTCAATTCTTGTTCATTTTTTTCCTGCTGTGATGTAAATCTCAGTTATTAACTTTAATCTCCAGTAAAAGTCAATTGCAGACATAGCCTTATATCAGTGGCTGTTTCGGAGACTGAAAAACTCAAGATGCTTTTCAATATGGGGTGATTCTGTGAAGAGAAGGAGCAATATATATCAGACAGCAAGACAAACTGAACCAATTAAGAGGAAAGAACTTGACACCAGTGATGACTAGGAGGTATGTAAGCCTACAAGAATTTTAAGAAAAGTTGAGAGAGATACTCTTTTACATTTGGTTGGCAAAAGCCAACTTTATTTGTATTTCAAAGGGCAAGGTGATATCAGTTAGCATAAGATTTATAGTTGTAAAGGGCAGAATTTATTATATAAGCCTGGGAACTCAATAATGATCCAACTGATGTTGAGTGAAATCAGAATGGCCAATCTCCCTTGCTTCTGCCAATTTTTCTTTTAGTTGTAATAGAATAGGTTCCTAACATCACAGAGATAAGGGAATTTATTTTATAAAATTAGTTCATAAAAAATAAAATTAATTCATTCACACAACAATATTTTATACTATCTAATATATTTCAGGCATTGTTTTAGGCATTGTGGATACATTGATTGGTATAACATACAAAAAGCCCCACTCTCTTAGGACTCACGCTATTCTAAAGTTAAAGTCTCAGTGAAAGAAAAAAATCAACAAAACTGGTGAGATACAAACAGGCAAGTTAACTGCACTTAAGTGCTTATCTAATCATGTTCTAGAAGAAGAGTGGCTATTTTGTGGTAACATTACAGAGACGTTAGCAGATCTGGAGAGATAATATTATCCTTTTGCATCTTTGAGTAATGTTGGGATCTTGTAACTAAATGAATGATTCAAGAGAGTTCTAGAGTTTTAGGGCCAAAATAGAGTTGGATGAGAATAATTATCTAGAAGGAATTTAATACACTATCTGTTTGGAAAAAATGGAAGTAGATGGGGTAAGAGATGAACTATGGAGTTAAACAGTAAAAATGCTAGTCAGAATGGACCTCATGGAAATTTCCTATTTTCTTCCTACGTTAGCTATATTACTTATTTCTAAGCCAACTGGTCAGACCATATGTTTAGAAGTCTCTTGACATCATGTTGAGGATTGGCTTTCCCTGAATCACTGCAATATACTTTAATAGCAACTAAAGTGAAATAAAACAAACAGAAGCAAAATTCAATGAAGATTGTGTGGTTTTGATTACCATTTGGTCACAGATATTTGATACGGCTTCTATTAGGGAAATGTTGCAGAAGAGTAGTCTCTTGTGGAACTTCTGGTGAAAGGAATTACTGGCCAAATGAGTTTGGAAAACTGTTTCCTTCATGGAGTTTCACAATGAGTGTTGATCCAGTAACATCTGCAAGACATCCAACAATAAAGAAAACTCTTTAACTTTGCTTGGTCAGTTTTCTGAATATTGTTGAACATAGAATCTAGTTTATTTATATCTCTAATATTTTCTTATTTTGAGAAACATCAATTATCATCCCATGAATATATTTTGAAAATGCTACTCTAAAATGGTTTATGTTTTATACTAAGAGAAAACTATGTTTAGAAGAGAATTTACTTGAAGTTTATGCTTGGTGCATGAAACTGTATATGTTAGGCATCGATAAACCTGAAAAAAAATATTTTTTGAGGTCTTTGTGATTATTTTTTCTATTGAAAGTCAAAATGATTTGAAAATAGCCAGTAGTTTCCTAGGCCATACGTGGCTGATAGCAGTTTGTTGCACAAATTTGCACTGGTAGATAATCGAATTTTTATCACTCATTTCAAGCTGATTACATTCTTTGAAGATGTTCTACTTTTTCCCGACTTTGCATCTGAGGCACACATTAGCTGGGCAATTGCTTGCAGTTTTTGTTTTCTATTCTCTAGCTTTTAATGCCATTTGAAGATCCAAAAACTTTCAAGAAGCAGCAAAGCAAGAAAGTACTAGCCCGCTTGCTAAAAGAAAATAAAACCATTTTCAAGGTATGTTTATTCCTCCAATTTCATGGATGCTAAAATCCACGAATGGGCTTCATCTTCTAGGCCATCTTGAGCAGAATTACACTGCTTTGCATCTAATGTTGGATTTCTCTATTTGGGAGTCTTTTTCCTGGGAGAGCATTTCTTAATAAAGATGAGGAACAGAATTTCCCAAGATTAGCAAAATTCTGTAATGACTGGGGTTTAGGCACCTGACAGGATATGCTAATACAAACAAAACTGCCTTTCCAAAAGAGTAACAGCATCCTATGGGCAAAATAAAACCAGGCAAAATAAAAAAGGCTGTGTCTTTTTACTTCTGCTGCTAATTAAAATGTTAGAATTATAAAACTAATGAGTAGATTTCTTGTCCTGTATAGAATTGTTATCTTTCCTTATTAAAATATCATTAACATTTAAAAACTATTTATATTCATTTGTGCAGAGAGACCGCTTGTTCTAGAGTAAAGTTCAGATGAATGGCTGGATTCTGAAGGACATTAATATCAATAATATACTTTGTTATGTTTAAAAATAATCCAATAAAAAGAAGTCAGCTTCAAAGTAAAACCCAAACAGCTTTTAGTTAAATTTTAATCCTACTAAATAGAAGACCCAAAGTGAACTTGTTAAAGATACTAGCTATCAAAACCAAACAGAAATTAATTAAATCAATATCTGTCAAACTGACAAGTATTATCTTATGGGCAAGGCATCATAATAGATACTGGAAGGATAGAAAGCAAAGTCATAGTCCCTCTTGTCAAGAAGTTACAATCAAACTGACAAGTATTATCTTATGGGCAAGGCATCATAATAGATACTGGAAGGATAGAAAGCAAAGTCATAGTCCCTCTTGTCAAGAAGTTACAATCAAGCAGAGAAGAAAATACAGTAAATAGGCTATTATGCCCTCCCCAGTCTCAAAGAGAAGGGCGAGAATGGCAATTTATGAATGTTTCTAGAGGAAATGAATCTGAACTGAGTTTTTAAAGATGAGTAATAGACTTGATGAGCTGAAACAGTGGGACACTACAGGTAGAATGTACATGATGTGCAGTGGGGCATGGTGACAGGGAGTATGTTAAGTTCTGACAATGGAGATTAGTTAAAACAAGGCCACAGTATAAGGGATTGGCATGGGATGAGGCTGGAGAAGTGAGCAGGAGCCCCATCACAAGGAACCTTGCATGCCATGTTAAAGAATTGAGATTTTATCCTGTAGGCAGTGAGGGTCATTGATAAATCTTACACAGGGACTTCATAGGTCAAATCCTATCAGGCACATTGTTATGGTTAGGTGGGTGGCATTCACTATCACGTGGTAGTAGTGGTAGTGATGAGAGTGTGTGTGGAAGAGAAAGATATTGTACAACTCAGTGATGGGATTTATGGGCCTTGGCAGCTGAGCAATGGTGGTGTTGAAGAATGGGTGTTGGGGAGTGATGGGCATACTGCAATATTATAGTAGATATAGGTAACTTTTCTTTTTGTTGTTAATAATTCATGATTGACGCCGAAGGTCAGAGCTTTTCTCTGCTTGTTCACAGAAATAGTAGTGATATTGTTTGTGGTAAGGCAAGAAGGTGGATGTCTGTGGGATTCACATTGTAGTCTCATTGGTAAAGATCCTCCTTTCCTGCATGGTCATGTCTCTCTTCCTTGGTAGACTTATTTTACTTCTTTAATTATATCTTTTATGTCTTTCAAATTTTATTTCTCTCCATAATGTAATTTAAATTTTTCCCAAAGTGAAATATGCAGCTGGTTATGAAATTAAATCTAAAGCCACCTTGTGCTGAGAGTATACCAGTTTTATTAATCAAATGTTCAGACATTTCCTCCAATTCATCCTTCATAGAGCTGCCATATTCTTTACCCTTAAAACACTTTTTCAACTTTTCATATATATATATATTAAAATCCTTAGTGACTTTTTAGTTTATATGTGATGCAGCATCATTTCCTGATACATGGCAATAATTTATTTTTATCACAAACACTGATTGGGCCCCTAGTTGTCTTAGTACTCCAGTCACATACATACATACACAAGATAATATATAAAGCTTCTTGAGATACAAGGAGCAAAACTCAACATATTTAAAAAGTAAAGAAATAACATGGATGGAGCTACAGAAGAGGTACGCTGACCGAAGTAAGTCAGTCAGAAAAAGACAAATATCATGTGGTTTCACTAATAAGTGGAATTTAAGAAACAAAACAAATGAGCAAAAGCAGGGGAAGAGAAAGAGACAAACCAAGAAACAACTATAGAGAATAAACTGATGGTTACCAGATGGGGAGTGTGTGGAGGATGGGTTAAATAGGTGAAAAGGATTAAGGAGTCTACTTGTGATGAGCACCAGGTGTTGTATGGAATTGTTGAATCACTATATTGTACACCTGAAACTAATATTACATGTATGGTAACTAATGGGAATTTAAATAAATACCTAAAAAAAGTAAAGAAATGAAGTGAGAGGATTTTTCAGAAAGGTATAGGAGTTTGAGCAGTTATTGACAAGTGTTGTGAGCTATAAGAATGAGGAATTGAAAAGACAGTCATTCTGCTATTTCTTCCCTCAGGTCTGCATGGTATTTAAGACCTGCTCCTCTCCATGTACCTGTTTCAATTGTCCTGTGTCTAAAGACTAGCTCTGTTTAGGTGTGAACAGGAGATCCTAGTCTGAACCAGATGCATTCTCTTCAGTCAAGTCCCCAGTAAAAAAAAATAGCTGATGTCTGTGAAACACAATTCTGTGGTCATAGGAACGAAATCCTAATTGGTTCATCTTGAGTTGACTATTAGCCTACTTCTATCATTTAAGGCCAGGAGGCTAGGTCACATGAGACAGTGTCCACTCAGTGGGGGTATAGAGCAGGATATCTAAGAAGAGATAATGGAGAGTTTCTTCAAGAAGGGAACATGGGGCAGGAAGAAAATAATTGGCCCAGCTGAGCTTTATTCCTGAACCTGCTGCTATTCTCCCACCTTTTTGTTTTTCCTTTCTCAGAGCATCTAACAAATTTCAACTTAACCTAGGTTCTAACTCTTTAATTTAGATGCTAATGAGCAGTGAAATAACCAAACCATGGACATGAATAAGGAAAAGGTCTAAGGGGAAACTCATGAAGAAGATAATGAACCCTTAAATAATCCAGCATTACCTGGCATATCTGTGACCTACTGTCTGTAGGGCAAGAGGACTCACTCTTCTTCCCAAACTGTTGGTGTGGCTACAGAGACCTGCATTTTCCTCTGCCAAAGTAAAACAAGCTGAATTAGTTCTATGAATCTTTCCTGGAAACTGCTTGGTACTTAACCTTTCCTCACCTTCTGCTAGCAATTCAGAAGTGGTTATTTGTCTTATTTCTATTTGTGCTGTTTTATTCTTCTCTTTTCACAAATTGCACCCTTAGTCTATTGCTTTGCTTCCTTAATAATGAGAATATAAATGCCCCTAGAAGCAAATCATGTAAAATTTAACCCATTTAACACATCCCTTTTCATGTAGCCAAAAGTTTTCTGAAGTTTCTTCCTCTTAGTACATATGTAATGATGAGGATTTATAGGTACAGGAACATTTTCTTTCCCCTGTAGGTGATCCAGGGTTATACCCAGAGGTGAAAAATAATGGTCTCTACTCACATCACTTTTAGCTTTGTGTGTAGTAGTAGAGGTGCTGGGGTAGGCACTATCCTTTTGATCCTGAAGTAGTGGCTCGACAATGAAAATATGCAAAATGTTTTTTAATGGGCTTATATAATTGTGGTTTGACATGTGGTTTCATTTCAGGAACTATCTTCCCTAAATGATACCTTCTCCATTGAATGGTTGTCTACTTTGACAGTCACAGAAAATAAGGGAAAATAGTTTAAAAATCAAAAGATCATTCACTAATTGAAACATTATCAAGCTCTTGATATTAGGGGTTCCACAGAGGTAAGTCTGAAGCACTAGAGAATATAGGAGTTAAACTGAGTGGGTCATTCTTTTTGAACTGCTGGAGCTCCATAATCTCAAGTGTTTTACATCTATATAGAAGGTAGAGCACTTTGATTTGTCAGTCCATTGACCTTTTCATTTTCAGTTACTTCCTTTTCCTCTCCAACTCAACAGCCTACTTCCCATCTTTCCATATCTTGTCCCATAAGTTCCCCAACCTATAATGTTAATTCAAGAACACAACTTTCTGGCCCAAATCTCTTTCCAGTTTACTTGTTCAAGAATTCTCATGATGCTTAATCTTAGATCTTTTCAGTTCTTTCCATACTCTGCCTCTTTTCCCAGTTCATCAGCTTTCTTCTTTCTTTACCACCCTCATACTCAATTTATTTTTTTTTAAATTTTTATTTATTTATGATAGTCACACACACACACACACACACACACACACACAGAGAGAGAGAGAGAGAGAGAGAGGCAGAGACACAGGCAGAGGGAGAAGCAGGCTCCATGCACTGGGAACCCGACGTGGGATTCAATCCCAGGTCTCCAGGATCGCACCCTGGGCCAAAGGCAGGCGCCAAACCGCTGCGCCACCCAGGGATCCCCTCATACTCAATTTAAACTCAAGACCTATCACATAAAACAAAAGCAAAAACAAAAAACTTTCATTACTATCATAATTCCCTTTTTCCTCTCTCTCTCTTTTTTTTTTTTTTTACACCTCTCTGGCAAAAGCTCATTTCTGAATGAACCCAACTATCTGCTTTATTTGGACCTGTGCCCAGACAGCACAAAGATTTTAGAGAAAATATACAATAAAACAGATGGCTACTTCTATCAATCCATGACCTTCAAATTCAGGTCTTTTAATATTGTTCAGAAATCCTGGGTTATTTCTTTGGCCAATCCTCCCACCCTCAATATTGATATTTTAAAATTCCTCCACTTTGGGAAAATGTCCACCATCCCACTCCCAATTTGACTTCTTTAATGTTGGCATATTATCTTATGTTCTGTATATAGAGACAAAAGAGAGAGGAATAGACAAAAGAGAACAAATTCTCAAACTTAATTGTTCTTCTATCCATTATCCTCTCTTCCTATACAATGGGACAGCTGGCCCTTCTAGTGCTCCTGGCTAAGTCTGGGGTAACTTCTGTCTTCTCAGAAACTGTATGCTATTGCTTATTTCCTTACTTTACTTTTTAAATTGCTCCCAATTTCTCCTTCTCTGCTGGATTATTCTCAGTGACAATTAAGCATGTTCAAATCACTACTGTTAAAACAACAACAACAACAACAACAAAACAAACAAAGAAACAACCTTTTGTGGTGCATCTTCTCAAAGGAATTGTCTGTACTTAATGCCTAATACTCAACAAGTAGTTTTGAATAAATGAAGAAATTACTTAAAAATATCTGATAATTTAGCAAAATATTTTATTTTGAGGAAGATTATCCTCGCATAAAGGCTTTATTTTGCTTTTTGTT
This sequence comes from Vulpes lagopus, assembly GCF_018345385.1. Classification (NCBI taxonomy): domain Eukaryota; kingdom Metazoa; phylum Chordata; class Mammalia; order Carnivora; family Canidae; genus Vulpes; species Vulpes lagopus. The sequence continues at coordinate 23,983,868 of NC_054836.1, forward strand.
TCTTATTATTATATTTAAATTTAGCTAATTAAAATAGTGTATCATAAGTTTCAGAAATAGGGTTCAGTTATTCATCCAATACATATAACACCCACCCAGGGCTCATTACATCAAGTGCCCTCCTTAATGCCCAATACCCAGTTACCCCATAACCCCACTCACTTCACCACCAGCAATTCTCAGTTTGCTTCCTACACTTAAGTGTCTCTTATGGTCTTTCTCCCTCTCTGATTTCATCTTATTTTATGCATAAAAAAAATTTTAAACTGCTGAATGTTTATAGAGGTCCTACTGTACTAAGTGTTGAGGATATAGAATATGCAGCACAGTTTTGTCTCTTATAATAGGCTTATAACTGAGCACAAAAGACTGGTAAATAAAAGACACTATCGACACAATATGATATGCTATATGAATGTGTATGTCTGGGACTACAGAAGCATGTTCATAAGTAATTGAAAGTTTAAAATGGAAGCACAACACAGTTTTCTTTGAGGCTGGATAAAATTAGGACAAATATGTTTTTAAATTAAAATAGAAAAAATGTTCTAAAAAGTAGAAAAAAGTTCTAAAGAAACTTGTGAATATTCTGTTTACAAATTTTATATAAATTCTATTTTGTGAGATCTTTTAATTTGGGTCAGAAATTGCACAATTATTTTAATTGCAGCCAAAACTCTACTTTAAAATTGTCTGTTTGGTTACCTGGGTGTCTCAGTCGATTAAGCATCTCCCTTTGGCTCAGGTCATGATCTAAGGGTCCTGGGATTGAGCCCCATATTGGACTCCTTGGAGGGGGAGTCTGCTTCTCCCTCGCTCTCTGCTGCCTGCTTTGTTCTCTCTCTCAGATAAATAAATAAAATAATAACTAAAATCTTCAAAAATATTAAAATAAAATCCTCTGCTTGGCTGTTAAGTCTTTCCAATGTTTAAATTATTTCTATCTTTTCAAGTCCCTGTTGCTGCCTGCAGTTCAGAAATTACTTTTCAGTTACTAGCTTTGGTAGATTTTTTTGTACCAGACAAAATATCTCAGGGAGAACAATTAGTAACAATGAATTCAAAAGCCATCTGAAGCCATTGAGATATTTACTGAACTGTATAAGACTTATGATATGAAAGAGTAACTATGTGGGTAAAGTCATAAATACTAAAAATAATATCTTGTGGCATTTATTCATGCATATATACAGATGTATTTGTATACAAAAGAGTAATATTTAAACATTAAATGATCAATAATTGCATTAAATATAAATGGACTAAATACTATAATTAAAGGATAAATATCAGACTAAATGAAAAAACTAAAATTGTTTGAATATTGCTTATAAAAAGGGTAGCTTAAATTTAAAGTCATGGAAAGGTTAAAAGTAACCATAAAAGATATCAGAAAAGCCCAATACAGTTATCTAATACCATTAAAAAGTAGGCTTTTAAGCTAAAATACATTCTAGAAATGGATAACTTAGTACAGCTACTTAATATCATAAAAAGTAGATTTTTAAACTAAGACATATTCTTAGAATATGAGGGATAATTTAGAATAAAAAAAGATTAATGTATTAGAAAGACATGTTATTCTACATTCATATATACCTAGTAATAATATTCAAAGCACATAAAGTAACAGAGAACTAACCAAATCATAGTCTGAGATTTGAATCTATTCTTTTAATAAATGATAGAATAAGCATCTGCTTATTTATCTTTTATCATAATAAGCATCTTTTTTCAAATAAAAATATCTTAAAATATTTAAAAAATATTTTATCAAAAAATTTTTATCAGATAAGCATCTGCTTATTTATCTTTATCATAAAAATAAATATGTTGAATATTTAAGAATGTGATGAACAAATATGTAATTATATTAATACAAGTTTATATAATATACAAGTTTACTCATATATATGCATGTAATTTTATAAGTATATACACACATAAACAGGAAAACATGTGTGTTATATAACCAACAATTGCAAAATACACAATTTTTTCAAGGACACTTGAAAATTTTGTCAAAATTGACCCCCTAGTGCTTTATATAGAAAGCTTTAATGAATCTCTAAGAATTGAAATATTATAGATTATGGTTTGTGGCATTTAAATTAAGCTAGAAATTAATAATAAAGAGGGAAATAAAGATAAATTAAAAGTTGCAAGTTAAGCATTATTTTTCTAAAATAGCTTTTGGTTAAAGAAATAAATCATAATGAAATTTATAAAAGATTTTAATTGAAAGATCATGAAAAGATGCCATTTCAAAACTTGTAGAATACAGCATATTATGTCTAAGTGAGGAATTTATAGCCTTAAATGAATATATTAAAAACAAGATTAAAAATAAACATCGATCCAATAATTCAGAAAAAGAACAGAAAATTAAACCTAAAGAAGATAGAAGGAAGACAATAATAAAGATCAGAGCAAAGATCAATAAAATAATGATACCTAAAATAGAGAGGGTCAAGAAATCCAATAATTAATTCATTATAAAGATAAAAAAAAATAAGTTTTAGCAAGGAAAGTAGAAAAAAAATAAAATATAAAATTTCAACGTCAAAAAAATAAAAAAAAAATTTCAACGTCAATATTAGTAATAAGAAAAAAGATATAATTAGAGATTCTACAAACTTTCTAAAGATGGTAAGAGATTATAAGGGTTTTTAAAATTTATTTGAGAGAAAAAAAGAGTGTGAGTCAGGGGAGAAGCAGAAGAGGAAGGAGAGGGACAAGCAGCCTCTGCTTAAATTGTGGGGCCTCATCCCAGGACCTCGAGATCATGACCTGAGCTGAAACCAAGATTTGGATGCTTAACCGACTAGCCACCCACGTACCCCAAGATGGTAAGAGATTATGAATATTTTTTTGTGCTATTAAAATGGAAAGTGTAGGAGTAAATGTGAAAACTAGAAAAATGATTATGAGGGAGGCTACTCTCAGACTTTGGGCATACAAGGAATTCTTAAATATACAAAAACGCACCTCACCTAAGTTTCAAGTAAAAGAAAGCTATATTACACTTTTATAAAGCTAAAACATTTTTTTCACCAAAAGTCATTAGTATATGGTAAAAAGGAAATCCAGAGTTCAAGAAGATTATTGCAATGATGGTAAAAGGGAGCTCTTACCCAGGATATTTAATGGTCTTCCATAAATCAATAAGAGAAATATAGAAAAACTAACAAAATTGGGCAAAATATTTGAATAGGTACATTACAAAAGAGGATATTCAAATAGCCAAAATAACATGAAAAGGGGCTTAACATCATTAGGTCTCAAATAAAATCCATGAGCTCCAACTGCCTCCCAGAATGGCACCACCCAGGTTCCCTAAACCTGTTATTGTTTAAAGCCAAGGAAAATTTTCCATCAAAAAGCAAAATAGTATAATAAAAATTATGGACTTTGGAATTAGGAATTTTGGGTACGGGATCCCTGGGTGGCGCAGCGGTTTGGCGCCTGCCTTTGGCCCAGGGCGTGATCCTGGAGACCCAGGATCGAATCCCACGTCGGGCTCCCGGTGCATGGAGCCGGCTTCTCCCTCTGCCTGTGTCTCTGCCTCTCTCTCTCTCTCTGTGACTATCATAAATAAATAAAAATTAAAAAAAAAAAATTAGGAATTTTGGGTACAAATTCTAAATGTTCTGTTTACTAGCTTTATGGTTTTGAATACATAACTTTATCTCATCTTCAGCTTCTAAAAAAATGCCTCGGAGGAATATATAAAGTGTATCAATAGGCCTGGAGCCTTTATTTCCTAAGATTTTTTTTTTTTTTATTTAGCAATGCTTATATAGTAAAGCCACCATGCTCCCAGGATGGCCTTCAGCCAATAGATGTGGTTTTGGCGGTCAATATATTTCTTCCTTTACTCATTTGGAAAAAGGCAATTTAGAAAAATATAAGGCACTTCTTACATACAAGTCATACTTAGCTTTGCAACACTTGCTGTTCGGTGGTTAGCTCCTAGGCATGCTAAAACATAGCAGCAACAAACAGACTAATCATTTTCCTATACTGAAACTTCAAGTCAGGAAATTCATTTATCTCATGTGTGCCAAAAGCAAATTTCTTCGCAGTCCTCCCTGCTTTGCCTTTTAGGTGACTCAGAACACCTGGTTGCCAATTGCTAGCTGACGATAATTAGCTTTCAATTATCACCAGTTACATTTTCACCTGTTCAATTTGCAAATTCCTGAATTTTTTGGCTTGTCCTATTAACAAGTTCTGATCTCTTCTGTCTTCAGTACACCTGCTCTGTGAGAGTGGGGAAACAGTTCTCTCACTGGGGAATTTCCCCTTCATCTGCCATCCTGTCCAATTTTATCCATCTGGTGTTGGATGGGTACACTCTCTGCAAAGAGATACTCAGAGAGACCCAGGTTCTTATTCCCAGTCTCTCAGGTTTCCAGGGCTGTCCTGCTTTCCTGGAAGTGATTCTGTGACTCTTCTCACTTTGTTCAAAAACAGCCAAATAATTTTTTTATTTCTGTAAAGTATCTTTCTTAAGAGATAACCAAAACAAGAGCCAGACAATATAAGGAATGAGTGAATTTTTAACAATAGAGTTCTCCCAAATTTGATAATGGATTGAAATTTAATAAACCGGGAAAAGAGATGAAGTTATAAGAAATAATGTAGTAAGATTTTGAAAGATAACATGAAAAATATCCGAGTGAAATTTTTGATGGTCCTATTTGAAGATATTTATGTTAGTTAAACAAAATATACTCATGAAGTGTCTGATAGGTGATCTTAGAATAAACATAAAGTGTAATCCTCTAAATATTATAATACTGGTACCTGGCAATATTACAATATAGGATAATTTTAAACAGTACAAATTGGATATGTGACATTGATTTATACATTAAATATAAACATAGCTTATATATAAGAGATTTAAACTTACATTGAAAATACAAAATATAATAGAAAATTATTATTTGCATCATATAGTTTCCTCCACTTTCTACTTAAAATCTGCTATAGTAATCAAGTTATAAAACAACAGTTAATAGCAAAACCATGACATTAAAAGAAAAATCTTAAAAAGAGAACACACAGCACCTTTCTATAACTTTGTCTTTTATTTTGCATATTTTTATCTTTATCAACATATACCTTATATTATTGTAGCCATAGTTTATAATAAATATTATATGTTTTTAAGTGTTTAATGTCTTTCTGTGTTTCTATCGTTTTTATTATTTTAATGAGTGTAGATTAATTCACCAAAATGATATCATCTAAATCATTCCCTTATTTTGGAGCATTTGTTGCATCTGTTTCTTAAATTTTTATAACTATAATGGACATCTGGTTTTATAACTTTTAGTATATTATATATCAAATAGTATGATCCAATTATTATGTTCCTTGATATATTGCCAAATTGCCTTTCCAAATATTATATATCAGTTTGTGTTTTCCAACTCCAAATCTGCATTACTAAAATGGTAATGTTTCTAACTTTCACATTTCTTTGTCAGAAAGAATATATTTTTACCATTTTAATATTACAAAGTATTTCATGCTTAGTGAAGGAAGCCTATAAAATTAGGAAATTACAGAGAAAAATAAAACTAAAGTTACCATGATTCTATGACCCAGAAAGTTCCTTAATATTTTGGAATATATTATTTATTTCAGACATCAGTAACAAAATATTTTAAAACTCATTATATAGCTGATATTTTGGAGCAATTAACAATAACCAAGTTGTAGCCTAATCTTCCCAATTATATTTTGAACTTTTTAGTCATAAGCATCATATCTTCTATTTATTTTGAATTTACACATGCAAATCATTGTTCTATCACATGAAAGATATTCAAATTCTTTAAAAATTGCTGAGGTCCACTGTTTTCCCTGGAAGCTGATATTTACATTAAAAAAACCCCAGTTGGAACTGCAGACTTATGTTAATATTTTAAGCTTATGCTATCTCTCAAATATGATTTATTTATATACTAATTCATTAACCAAAGGGACATTTATTTCTTAAAGCATTTTGTTATTTTTATTTTTAAAGTATCTTTACTTTATTATTATTTTTTAAGTAAACTCTATGCACCATGTGGGGCTTAAACTTATGACTTGCAATTAAGAGTCACATGCTCAGTAGACTGAGCCAGCCAGGTGCCCCTCAAGGGATACTTATTAAGTGTTAAGCAAAACAAGGGAGGACATGGTCATTCTATTAAGATGGGCCAGAGGTTAACCAGAAAAAGCTTTATTCCAAGAGTAAAACTTCACCAGAATATAAAAAGACAAATGGGTCTTCACAAAGCTTGGACAGGTAAGTATTTCAGGAAGAAGATGCAATATTTCAAAGACTCAAACATATGACAGAACCATGATACTGGTAGCAACCTGATACGAGGAAGAAATGTTAAGAAATGAGCCTACAGAAATAAATAGGGGCCAGATGAGAGCGGGCATGAGTGTCACACTAAAGATGGTTACCAAAGGCATTATAAAGTAGGAATTGACTTAGCAATAAGAAAACACCTAACTATGCCATTAAATAAGTTAGATATTTATTACATCAAACTCCAAATTTCCTGTTTCAGAACACATTTAATCTAACTAGTTAGTATAAATAAGTGTATATGGAAATTACTTCTTAAGTGCTAAATTAGATGGTCATTGCACACACATATGTTCACAACGTAAGCAGAGAAGACAGTATAATTTATGAACATCTCCCTTTTATGGTAAATGAATAAAAAGGCAATTTTTGGGTTGATCTCAACAAAAATTTAACCAAGTCTCTAAACAGCATTAAATGCCACCACATCTCTTAAAACAGCAGGTTATAACTTTGCAAATATATGTCATAATAGAAGATGACCTGTTACCATACAGATGCTTTCATCTTGAAACTATTTTTTAATGGCAGGAAATATAAAGAAAACAAGAAAAACAATTGGACATCCACATGCAGAAGAATGAAACTGGACCACTCTCTTTCACCATACACAAAGATAAACTCAAAATGGATGAGAGATCTAAATGTGAGACAAGAGTCCATCAAAATCATAGAAGAGAACACAGGCAACACCCTTTTTGAGCTCGGCCACAGTAACTTCTTGCAAGATACATCCACAAAGGCAAAAGAAACAAAAGCAAAAATGAGCTATTGGGATTTCATCAAGATAAGAAGCTTTTGCACAGCAAAGGATACAGTCAACAAAACTAAAAGACAACCTACAGAATGGGAGAAGATATTTGCAAATGACATATCAGATAAAGGGCTAGTTTCCAAAATCTATAAAGAACTTATTAAACTCAACACCAAAGAAACAACCAATCCAATCATGAAATGGGCAAAAGACATGAAGAGAAATCTCACAGAGGAAGACATAGACATGGCCAACATGCACATGAGAAAATGCTCTGCATCACTTGCCATCAGGGAAATACAAATCAAAACCACAATGAGATACCACCTTACACCAGTGAGAATGGGGAAAATTAACAAGGCAGGAAACAACCAATGTTGGAGAGGATGAGGAGAAAAGGGAACCCTCTTACACTGTTGGTGGGAATGTGAACTGGTGCAGCCACTCTGGAAAACTGTGTGGAGGTTCCTCAAAGAGTTAAAAATAGACCTGCCCTACGACCCAGCAATTGCAGTGTTGGGGATTTACCCCAAAGATTCAGATGCAATGAAACGTCGGGACACCTGCACCCCGATGTTTCTATCAGCAATGGCCACAATAGCCAAACTGTGGAAGGAGCCTCGGTGTCCATCGAAAGATGAATGGATAAAGAAGATGTGGTTTATGCATACAATGGAATATTACTCAGCCATTAGAAACGACAAATACCCACCATTTGCTTCAACGTGGATGGAACTGGAGGGTATTATGCTGCGTGAAATAAGTCAATCGGAGAAGGACAAACAGTGTATGTTCTCATTCATTTGGGGAATATGAATAATAGTGAAAGGGAATATAAAGGAAGGGAAAAGAAATGTTGGGAAATATCAGGAAGGGAGACAGAACATAAAGACTCCTAACTCGGGGAAACGAACTAGGGGTGGTGGAAGGGGAGGAGGGCGGGTGTTGGAGGGGGATGGGTGACGGGCACTGAGGTGGACACTTGACGGGATGAGCACTGGGTGTTTTTCTGCATGTTGGTAAATTGAACACCAATAAAAATTAATTAAAAAATAAATAAATAAAATAAAAAAAAATAGACTGTGTGACTCAGGAATGATAGCTAAACTAAGCCACCACGGGTGGTCAAAGACCAAAAATATACTCAATGCATGGTTAGCAATTTTAAGTGAGGTAGTTATGTCAGACCAAAGGATGTGGCTCTGAGCATACATCAAAATATATGCAAGTGATCTCATCTGCCTACAACAAGCATTAACGCAAGAATAAGTATTCCGTCTGTATTTAAGCATTTCATAAGTATTACAAATAGCATGTCTGAAACCTCTTCAGGGTCTTTCTATCAAGATTTGACTCATTTTATTTCAGCTGCCAGGAAATACAGCAGTCACTATAAGGCAATGTTTCAACTTTCTCATCCCTTGGATTCTGCAGGAAATCTGTGAAGAATAAAGAAAAAATTTATAGTAGTACCTAAATTCTCTAAACTGGCTTTGATTTCTGAGCCTCAGATAAGAAAAGGTGAGTTTGTAATTGGTTTGATTATTTAATTCCCATTCTATTTTGTTGTGATTTTAAAATGTTCATTCTCATTGCAGAATTATAGTCTCTGGGGTTTTATGCACTTGTACACCACTGAACTTTTTCATTACAGATACTAAGAAATGTAGTCAACAAGAAAGAGATTATGGAACCTTTGAAGATCTGACAAGTACCGGTAAGTTTGCTCTATTTATTTGGATAGTCAGTAACTGCTTGCATTGATAAGCCACTTATATATGAACTTCTGGCTTCAGTGGTTCACTGATTCTGTGATTCATATTTGTGCAACTTGGCACATATCATGTAGAAAATATACTTTATTATATTCTTGGATTATCTGGGTTCTTTAAAGTGATATGGTTTAACATTTTTATTCATCTGATGAGAATTGTGTTGACTAATTTTCATTTTTATGGTTGTCATGCTCTTTTAAAAATGAAATCATTATGAAAGACGGATAATTTATTTAATTGACATGAGGAGACAAGGAGTGAGGAAAAATTCCAGAAAATATAGGCCATTTCTCTCACTTCTACTATGTCTTCTCATTTTCTGATAATAAGTTTATATGTAAACCACCGGTACTTATTGCCCTATTAAAATAAAGGAGGGGGCTCCTGGGTGGCTCAGTCAGCTAAGTGTTTGATTTTTTATTTTGGCTCAGGTTATGATCTCAGGGTTGTAAGATTGAGCCCCACACCAAGCTCTGTGCTGGGTGTGTAGCTGCTAAGATTCTGTCTTGCAGCAACCCCACCCCCACCGCTGACACATGCATGTGTGAGCTTTCTTTCTATAAATGAATGAATGAATGACAATACAATTTAATTTTTTTTAGAGGCCTGAGAGCTGAGGTGGCATCTAAATGTTGAATGGTAGGGAGTCAGTTAAGATTATAATATTTTTATACTATAGAATGCAATCTACATTTTGATTTTAGCCATTCTGACAGGTGTAAGGTGACATCTTATTGTAACTTTGATTTGCATTTCCCTGATAATGAGTGATGTTGAGCATCTTTTCATATGTCTGTTGGCCATACGTATGTATGTCTTGGCCATATGTATGTATGTCTTTGTTGGAAAAATGTCTAGTCATCTTCTGCCCAATAAAAAAGAACCGTTAAACATCATAGCTTAGGTTTTCTGTTATTTGTAGCCAAGTTCAATTCCTAACTCATATGATAGAAAAATATATTTTTAATGTTAAATTGAATAAAGAAAAAAATGCATACTTTTGCTTCTGGCCATAAGGGAATAACTAGTAAGCAATTACCGTCTCTACAGAAAAAAACTAGAAAAAATGAAAACAAAACTGAACCACTGTTTTCAAAGACCAGACAGCACAGACCTGAGATTCCTTGAGAGAAGAAAAATATGTTGGGTCTTACTTTGACCAGGCTTACTGTCTGGAGGCAATTTCTGGGTAGCAGCACAAGAAAGGAGAATCTATGCAGTTACTGATTTAAGGCGACAAGGAGTTGTCCAACTGAAATTAGATTTATAAAGAAAGAAACATAATGCAAAATCAAGACAAAAATTAGTAGAAGCAGTTGAAGATATTACTAAGATGATGGAATTTGTCAGACAAAAACATTAAAAGGCTATTATGCACAATATGCACCAAGATTTTAGAAAGGAAGATAGAAAAAAGATGTAAATGGAACTTCTAGAGATGAAAAAGTGTCCAAAATTAAAATTTCACTAAATTGGATCAATAGCAGATTACACACTGCAGAATAAAAGACTAATGAACATTAAGACTTTGATCTTTTTATGTCTCCTTAATTTTTCTTTTTCCCCAATAGCATGTAGTGGAAAGTGTATAGCATATTTACCAGATTGGCATCTTTCACTTAGTAATATGCATTTAAGATTCTTTCATATCTTTTCATGGCTTGAAAGCTCATTTCCTTTTATCACTTTTTTCTTTGACTCACATATTATTTAAAAGTATGTTTTTAAAATTTTTTTAAGATTTATTTATTTATTTATGATAGAGAGAGAAAGAAAGAGAGGCAGAGACACAGGCAGAGGCAGAAGCAGGCTCCATACCGGGAGCCAGATGTGGGACTCGATCCTGGGTCTCCAGAATCGCGCCTGGGCCAAAGGCAGGCACCAAACCGCTGAGCCACCCAGGGAAGGGATCCCCCTGTCTTTTTTTTTTTTTTTTAATTTTTAAAAATGGCCCTGAAACAAGTTGATATGTATATGAGAAGAAATAAAAACTTTGACCCTATCTATAAATCTAATTCAAATTGATTATAGAACTAAATAAAAAAATTTATATAACTATAAGTCTTACAGAAGAATAGACAGGAGAAAAATGCAGGCAATAGTTTCTTAAGCAGGACACAAGCACAGTTCTTAATAGAAGAATGTTGTGAAATTGTACTTTATTAAAATAAAAAACCTGATTATTGATAGACACTATTAAAAAGAAATAGAAGCCACATACTGAAAGTATTTTTATTTTTTAAAAAATTACTTTCATTTTTTTCAGTTATTTATTAGAGAGAGAGAGCACACACATGGGGGAAGAGGCAGAGGGAGAAGGAGAAGCAGTCTCTCCACAAAGTTGGGAGCCCTATGTGGGGGGGTCTATCCCAGAACCTTGGGATCATGACCTGAGCAGAAGGCAGGTGCTTAACTGACTGAGCCACCCAGTCACCCCTGAGAGAAAATATTTTTAATATATTTATTTGATAAAGGACTTATATTAAGAATTTCTAACGACCTCTTACAATGTGAATACAAGAAACAGGTCAATAAAAAATGGACAGAAACTTGAACAGGCACTTTGCCAGAGCAAATATATGAAGACTTACAAGCACATTAAAGATGTTCAATACCAAAAAAAAAAAAGATGTTCAATACCATAAATCATATGCAAATTAAAGCCACCACATAATCCCACTATATACATATTAGAGTGGCTAAAATGTAAAAGAGAACACTAGGTTTTGGTAAGCATGTAGAGTGACTATAACTCTTAAACATTGCTTTTAGGAATATAGAATAGTTCTATCTCTTTGAAAACCAATTTAGCATGTTTGAAAACAGTTCAAAATGAACATTCTGGGGTCAATTCTACTTCTGATTATTTATCCAGAATATTAAAGACTTAAAGACATGTCAACATATGTTCATTATAGCTTTGTTCAAATAGTCAAGAATAGGAAACAACTCCAAAGTTTTCAACAGATGAATGAATGTACAAATTTTTTTCTACCCGTACAACAAAATCCTATTTAGCAGTTAAAGGAAAGCATAATTGATGTGTACAAGATGGATGAATTCAAGTATTATTGTGTGCAAAAGATGTCAGGCTCAAAGTCCATACCACATGACTTCATTTATATGAAAATCTAGCAAAGATGAATCTCTGGTGACTGAATGCAGATCAGGTTCCCAAGACCTTGGAGTTTGGGTGGTAGAAATGACTTGGGAAAGTGTTATAAGAGGTGCCCTTATATCATTGAATGCCCTGGACAATTTGCTCTTCTTCAAACATTTCCTGATGTTCATAGATGCTTGCCTCTGTGTATTCAGTTTTCTCTGCTTAAATGTCCCCAAACTTCTCTGCCTCCTACCTCACTTAGTAAATTTCTACTCATCATTCAAGAATCAGATGGAAAAAGGTATACATATACATACATATATTTAAATGGACTATAATATTTGTAATACCATATGCAAATTAAAATGTGATAACAGCATATGGCAAAACACACCAGAAACCTTTTTTAAAAAAAGATTTATTTATTTAGCTTTATTTATGAGAGAGAGAGAGGCAGAGACACAGGAGGAGGGAGAAGCAGGCTCCATGTCGGGAGCCTGACGCGGGACTCGATCCTGAAACTCCAGGATCACGCCCTAGGCCAAAGGCAGGCGCCAAACCGCTCAGCCACCCAGGGATTCCCCCACCAGAAACCTTTGAAACCATATTTCAATAATAATTACTATGTTTTCTTCTCTGTATTATTCTTTATTTTATATATTTTCAAATGAACTTACAATGACTTTATAAATGGAAAAAAAAAACATTAAAATTGAAAGCAAAGACCTGATTTTCCAGGGTTGAAATATACACTTTAGATTTTGATCTCCTAAGCATATTTACAAACAGGAATCTAAGCTATTTCCTCTGGTCTTTTATATAGACATCATAATCACTTACAAAAATTAAATTTTGTTCCCTTATCCCTGAGTAATCTGTGAAAACATTATCAGTTTTTGTGTTTAAATGCCAGCATTAGTTTTCAATTGAAATATAAATAAGACTTGATTTGATTTAACAAAATGATAGAGTGTTTAGAAAAATCTTACATTTATATATCCTAAACCCAGTTTCTAGTGTTTTCAGAAAATCAGCTATAGAGAACATATTTTAGTTCATTTCACACTGTGTTAATTGTGTAACACACTGTAACCATTACCTTTTACCAGCTACAATTACTCTTCTAATGAAAACTGATGAATTTAACAAGAAATTATTCGATCTGTTTGATCTCCACATGAACAAGTGGTTGATGGGAAATACTTCCTAATGAATATTTCATTCTCTTTACCACTCCCTCCTTCAATTTTATAATTGAATTACATGCCTCAATTTAGTTAAATAAAGAAATAATAATTTAAAACATTTAGTGTATAAAATACCATAATATGTAACATTAGCTATAAGGAATTGTCTATGGCAGACCAGAGAAGATATTGCCCTCATGACCACTTCTGCCAAGTGCTTTTATTCATCCAATGTGAGAAAGCAAATATTTGGAAGATTTTTTTCTTTTCAAATTCTTCTTCTTCTCTCTTTTCTGCCTCCCATTATCTTTCAAATATATTTTCGTTTTTCTTTTCTTTTTCTGTTGTTTTTTTATTTATAAATTTATTTTTTATTGGTGTTCAATTTGCCAACATATAGAGGAACACGCAGTGCTCATCCCATCAAGTGCCCCCCTCAGTGCCCGTCACCCAGTCACCCCCACCCCCTGCCCACCTCCCGTTCCACCTCCCCTTCCACCACCCCTAGTTCGTTTCCCCGAGTTAGGAGTCTCTCATGTTCTGTCTCCCTTTCTGATATTTCCCACTCATTTTTCTCCTTTCCCCTTTATTCCCTTTCACTATTTTTTATAGTCCCCAAATGAATGAGACCATATAATGTTTGTCCTTCTCCAATTGACTTATTTCACTCAGCATAATACCCTCCAGTTCCATCCACGTCGAAGCAAATGGTGGGTATCTGTCATGTCTAATGGCTGAGTAATATTCCATTGTATACATAGACCACATCTTCTTTATCCATTCATCTTTCGATGGACACCGAGGCTCCTTCCACAGTTTGGCTATTGTGGACATTGCTGCTAGAAACATCGGGGTGCAGGTGTCCCGGCGTTTCATTTTTCTTTGTTATTGACCATGGAAAATGAATTATTTCTTGTATTTCAATGTGCTTAAAATCTGACATCTTTTAGTGGTCTCCCATTGTCTTTAGAATAGGTGGTAAGACCCTAGCATAATATAAAAAAGCCTGTGGGAAATGTTTCCTGGCTACTTCTCCATGCTATCTTCCTCATGACATCCAGTGCCCTGGGAGTGCTAGACAATTTGCTCCTCTTCAAACATTTCCTGATGTTCATAGATGCTTGCCTCTGTGTATTCAGTTTTCTCTGCTTAAATGTCCCCAAACTTCTCTGCCTCCTAACTCAGTAAATTTCTGCTCATCATTCAAGAATGGAAACATTTTTTTTTTCTCAGTAGAGGGCAAGATGTCAAAGTTTGTCATAAGCATAAATGTCATCTTATAAGAAATCTGTACAGGGGCGTCTGGGTGGCTCATTTGGTTAAGGGTCTGAGTCTTGGTTTTGGCTCTGGTCGTGGCCTCAGGGTTATGAGGTGGAGCCCCTCTTTGGACTCTCTGCAACAACCATGGAGTCAGCTTACATTTCTCTCTCTGGCTCTCCTCACTGTGTTTGTGTGTGCATGCTCTCTCTCTCTCTAAAAAGAAATGTATCTTTTTAAAAAAGAAATCTGTAAAATGATCTCTATTTTTAAACTCATTCTTCATATCAATTTCTTCATTCCCTATTTGTACTATGTTTACAAACAGAATCTTTGGAGTATTTATAATGAAGAGAGAGAGAGAGAGAGAGAGAGTTATAGTGTAGATCAGTACCCCATTCACCTCTCTCCTTTTTCTTCTTCAGTGGACACCAAAAATGCAGAACTAATAAGACTTTGGGAATGGCCTTCAACCTATTATAGAGAGTTGATATATAAATACCACAGCTTCTTCCCCCCCCCTAGGTTGGGGTATATGTGAGATATTTCCCAGAACAATTAAGATTCTGTCACTTGGAGAGGTAACTTGCTACATAGTTCATGTTTTTGCTTTATGGTTTTCTTCCCTTCCCTCTCATACTTTCTTGGGATTACTTTCCAAAATAAACTGCTTGAATTAAAATCTTTGGCTAGCAGTTTACTTCTGGGAGAACACATGCAAAGATATGAGCATAGTATCTCTTATTCATTAAGTTGTTTTTGCATGTTCTTTCTATTGCTACTCGTCATTACTAATCTGAAAATTTTAGAATTTTTGAAGTAAACAATGATTGTTCCTATATAAGCATTGCTCCTATATAAACTTACAAACTTATATGCATAGTTAACATATAAGCATATATATTTAGAGCACATAAAGCCCATTCATATTCCAGTAAGTGAAAGTGTCTTAAAGATTTAAAAATAGGGGCAGCCTGGGTGGCTCAGTGGTTTAGCGCTGCCTTCAGCCCAGGGCATGATCCTGGAGACTTGGGATCGAGTCCCATGTAGGGCTTCCTGCATGGAGCCTGCTTCTCCCTCTGCCTGTGTCTCTGCCTATGTCTCTGCCTCTCTCTGTCTCTCATGAATAAATAAATAAGATCTTAAAAAATATTTAAAAATAGGACAAAATAAACCAAGGATGAAGTATAAAACCAACCACAATCTAGAAATAATCTGTCATTATTTGACCTATAGGATTCATTCATTAGCATTGGGAAAAAAAATCCCTCAGTCAGTTCTTAGCATCAAAATATCACTTAGATCTGTACATGTTCTCTTTTCAACCTTGGCTAAAATTTAGGTTTCATTTTTTTTTATTAATTTCTGCCACTTATTCTACAATAAAGATTAGTAAATCAAAATAGTAAATTTAAACTTAGTAAGTCAAAAAGCAAATGAAAAAAGTATATCACTCATTATTTCTCCTTAAAACCTATCCCTATTAAAAGTTTGACATAGCTGGGGTGCCTAGGTAGCTCAGTTGGTTAAATGTCCAACTTAACCAACTGAGCTCCACCTCAGGTCATGATCTCATGGAACCCTGTGTCAGGCTCCACACTGGGCATGGAGCCTACTTAAGATTTTCTCTCTCTCTCTCTCTCTCTCTCTCCCTCTGACCCTCCACTGTTCTATCCTACCTCCATGTGTGTGCACATGTACATGCTCTCTCTCTCTCTCTCTCAAAGAAAAAAAAGAAGTTTAACATGGCTTTCCATGCAATTTTCCATGCATAAAGGCTTATATAAGTGTAGGCTAACACTATGCATACCATTTTTTCAACTCTGTCCTATTCAATAGATTCTAGAATATTTTATTATCATTAAATATTCTTCCATAAAAATTATTCTGGATGGCTATAGGATACACCATTTAAGATATTTTGTTTTGATTTGCTGATATAGTGACATAGTTAAAAAACCTCCTGGGTGGCTCAGTGGTTGAGCATCTGCCTTTGATCCTGTGGTCCCGGGATTGAGTCCCACATCTGGCTCCCATCATGGGGCCTGCTTCTCGCTCTGCCTATGTCTCTGCCTCTCTCTCTGTGTTTGTCATGAATAACTAAATGAAATCTTAAAAAAAAAGGACCCGTAACACCTTAAAGTTAAATTTTGCAAACTGTTCCTGATAACAGGGCTTACCCATGGTAGTCAAATCTTGGCTCACAGAATCTTGGGATATTTTACCAACTGGCATCAGTATCTTAAGTATATTCAGTATCTTAAACATATTTTAAATGTCTCTGCTCAAATTTTATTTGAGTAGAAATCCTTTTCCTATATAAGATACCCTTCCAACTTTTCACTCTTATTTCAGCACTAACTATTCTCTTTTATTTGACTTCCTTCCTCTCATAACACATTTTAGTGTCTTCTTACAGAGTTGCATGTTTTGTTTTTGTTTTTGTTTTTGCTTGTTTTTTTTTTTTTTAATGTTTACTGTCCATATCCCAAAGAGACTTGAGTATGAGAGTTGTCTCTACCCTGTGGTTGGTGTTTAATAAAATTTTGAGAAATAATTAAATACAACTTGAAAAAGGCCTTTTCCCTGATGGCAAGTGATGCAGAGCATTTTCTCATGTGCATGTTGGCCATGTCCATGTCTTCCTCTGTGAGATTTCTCTTCATGTCTTTTGCCCATTTCATGATTGGATTGTTTGTTTCTTTGGTGTTGAGTTTAATAAGTTCTTTATAGATCTTGGAAACTAGCCCTTTATCTGATATGTCATTTGCAAATATCTTCTCCCATTCAGTAGGTTGTCTTTTAGTTTGGTTGACTGTATCCTTTGCTGTGCAAAAGCTTCTTATCTTGATGAAGTCCCAATAGTTCATTTTTGCTTTTGTTTCTTTTGCCTTTGTGGATGTATCTTGCAAGAAGTTACTGTGGCCAAGTTCAAAAAGGGTGTTGCCTGTGTTCTCCTCTAGGATTTTGATGGACTCTTGTCTCACATTTAGATCTCTCATCCATTTTGAGTTTATCTTTGTGTATGGTGAAAGAGAGTGGTCCAGTTTCATTCTTCTGCATGTGGATGTCCAATTTTCCCAGCACCATTTATTGAAGAGACTGTCTTTCTTCCAATGGATAGTCTTTCCTCCTTTATCGAATATTAGATGACCGTACATTTCAGGGTCCACTTCTGGGTTCTCTATTCTGTTCCATTGATCTATGTGTCTGTTTTTGTGCCAGTACCACACTGTCTTGATGACCACAGCTTTGTAGTACAACCTGAAATCTGGCATTGTAGGATGCCTGGCATTGATGCCCCCAGCTAAGGTTTTCTTTTTAAAAATTCCCCTGGCTATTCGGGGTCTTTTCTGATTCCACACAAATCTTAAAATAATTTGTTCTAACTCTCTGAAGAAAGTCCATGGTATTTTGATAGAGATTGCATTAAACGTATAAATTGCCCTGGGTAACATTGACATTTTTACAATATTAATTCTGCCAATCCATGAGCATGGAATATTTTTCCATCTCTTTGTGTCTTCCTCAATTTCTTTCAGAAGTGTTCTATAGTTTTTAGGGTATAAATCTTTTACCTCTTTGGTTAGGTTTATTCCTAGGTATCTTATGCTTTTGGGTGCAATTGTAAATGGGATTGACTCCTTAATTTCTCTTTCTTCAGTCTCAGATACCACCTCACACCAGTGAGAATGGGGAAAATTAACAAGGCAGGAAACAACAAATGTTGGAGAGGATGCGGAGAAAAGGGAACCCTCTTACACTGTTGGTGGGAATGTGAACTGGTGCAGCCACTCTGGAAAACTGTGTGGAGGTTCCTCAAAGAGTTAAAAATAGACCTGCCCTAGGACCCAGCAATTGCACTGTTGGGGATTTACCCCAAAGATTCAGATGCAATGAAACGTCGGGACACCTGCACCCCGATGTTTCTATCAGCAATGGCCACAATAGCCAAACTGTGGAAGGAGCCTCGGTGTCCATCGAAAGATGAATGGATAAAGAAGATGTGGTCTATGTATACAATGGAATATTACTCAGCAATTAGAAACGACAAATACCCACCATTTGCTTCTACGTGGATGGAACTGGAGGGTATTATGCTGAGTGAAATAAGTCAATTGGAGAAGGACAAACAGTGTATGTTCTCATTCATTTGGGGAATATGAATAATAGTGAAAGGGAATATAAAGGAAGGGAAAAGAAATGTTGGGAAATATCAGGAAGGGAGACAGAACATAAAGACTCCTAACTCGGGGAAACGAACTAGGGGTGGTGGAAGGGGAGGAGGGCGGGTGTTGGAGGGGGATGGGTGACAGGCACTGAGGTGGACACTTGACGGGATGAGCACTGGGTGTTTTTCTGTATGTTGGTAAATTGAACACCAATAAAAATTAATCAAAAAAAATTATAATAGTTTACATCCTCCACGAACTCAAATTTCTTTATGTTACCAGGTATAGTTACTTTTGTATCCATGCTATACACTTTGCTTTAGCTTTATTGTGGTATGACTTGCATAAAATGAAATATACTTAAAATACTTGTGATCTTGGGACACTTGGGTGGCTCAGTGGTTGAGTGTCTGCCTTCGACTCAGGGCGTGATCTTGGTGTCCCGAGATCGAGTCCCACATCAGGCTTCCTGCATGGATCCTGCTTCTCCCTCTGCCTGTGTCTCCGTCTCTCTCTCTCTGTGTCTCTCATGAATAAATAAATAAAATCTTTTTAAAAATAAAAAAAAAAAAGAAAAAAGAAAAAGGCCTTTTCCATACCGTGTAATTTCTAATCTAACTATTTCACCCATTATCATAAGAACTAACATCCCATAATAAATAGGTTATTTTTTTATCCTTAAGTTCGGAGATTTTTGTCACTGGTTGCTCAGTTGCTAGTTTTCCTTTGGGTTCTTGGACTATTTTCATATGTGTCATCTATTCATTTGCATTAGAAGAATCACAATATGAAATGGGATTCTCTCAACATGGAAAAGAAAAGGACTGACCTTCAAATGTGGGTGTAGAGTCTGAGATCTGCATGAGTTATATCAAGCCCAGCACCAAGGTAACCTATACATGTAACCATTATACCTAACTCTGGGAAACGAACTAGGGGTGGTGGAAGGGGAGGAGGACGGGGGGTGGGGGGGAATGGGTGACAGGCACTGAGGCGGACACTTGACTGGAATGAGCACTGGGTGTTTTTCTGTATATTGGTAAATTAAACACCAATAAAAATTAATATATAAAAAAATAAAATCACATGTCCAAGTAAAAAAAAAGAGTAAATATAAATTATCACTAGATAGGTATCAATTATATATGATATATTAAAGTCAATACCAAAGTTATTACTCATATTTTTCTCATGGATTATCTTTCTGGTAGAGATAAGTGCATGAACATTTTAAGGCTATTACACATTCATTATTTTCACTTATATTTTGGTTACGTTGCCTAGTGTTAAAGGTATTCATAAGATTTGGAGTAGGGAAATAAGAATTTTTCATTTACTCACATTTTCTTTGCTCTTTTAAAAATTTATTTCTCCTTGCTTGCTGCTCTTGGGAATGCTAGGTGTTTTGAGAGTGGAAACTTTCCCTTTTCACTACTGAGCTCAGGGAGCAGGGTACAATGAGACAGCAAATTCCATTATGGTGTTGCTGCTATTCAGGACAGACCTTGACAAAGGATATTTGATTATTATCTTAGCTCTATAATTATAAATTTTATTTAGCAAGAAATTATTTATCTCTCTTTAGAACCAGCTTTGGTAGTTGACTCTGTAACCTCTCGAGTTAAATCAATACACAGGTCTGACTTATTAGAGTCTATAGAAAAGGAAGAAACCCCCTTTTAAATTTTTTAATGTATTTTCATGATTTATTTACTGAACTGTAACTAACATACAGTATTATATTAATTTTAGGTGTACAATATAATGACTCAACAGTTCTGTTCATTGCTCAATGCTCAAGATAAGTGTATTCTTAATCACCTTATGTATTTCACCCATTCTCCCATCCACCTCCCCTTTGACAACGTCCAGTTTCTTCTTTGTATTTGAGTCTGCTTTTTTTTTTCTCTCTCTTTTTCCTTTGTTCTCTTCTTTTGTTTCTTAAATTCCACGTGAGTTAAATCACATGGTATTTGTCTTTCTCTGACTTATTTCACTTAGCAAAAGTTACCTGATTTAAAATTAGCTTATCATTAATGTAACCAAATCCCTCTCTCATCCCAGAAAAAAAGTGATTTTCAAAGATTACATAACATCCAGAAAGAAAAATAAAACAGATATACAATTAAATTACAGAATTGAGAAAAATGACTATTTTCTTGTGTTTGTTACACTGTGGAATGATTTTTAAAAATATTTTTTGCCAGCATTACACAGACTCTCTGCCCACATTTGGAGAATTAATGCCTCAGATTATCCAACCTCAACAAATACGAAGCAACAAAGAAACAAAAAATAAACAAAAAGATAAATTGATAGTTTATTACAAATTGAATAATTTACATTTAAGCCTTTTCTTCTCACTCCAAGAAAGAGGACATGCACACATACTTAAAGGAAACAGGAGGCTAGAAAAGAAATATGTAATGCTTGGGACCCCCAAAACAGCAAGACCCAGAATATATAAAGAGTCTTGCATTTAGCAAGAGGGAAGCCCATAGAAAAGTGGGCAAAAAATAGAGAGACAGTCTAAAGAAAAAGGAAACCTGTATGTCAATAAACGTGAAAAATATGTGTTCTTAATAAAGAATAGCAAAATGAAAATAAGACACCAGTGAGATACTTTTTCAACTCCAGTAAAAAATTCTGACAGTTTCAAGTATTGATGAACATATGAAAAAACAGTAGCTCTCCTACACATTGTAAACATAGATTGGTACAACCTCAATAGAAAGCCTTTTGGAAAACCTAATATAATTGAGGGTGCAGATAGCCTGCAATTCAGTGATTCTACCTTTAGTTATACATCCTAGAGAAAATCTTTCAAAAACAACCTGCCAACCACCAACAAATAAATGGAACTGACCCATGGGTCTTCTCATATCTGCCTGATATCTGAGTGCAATTATCACACAAATTAACCCAGACCAGGAAAATTGTGAGGACTGATAAATGTGGTTTCAAGCCATTAAGCGTGGAGTAATTTGTACACAAAAAAGGCTAACATATCCACTCATGTCTATGTTAGGATAATACTCCTATGGTAGAATAATACAGAATAATATTTTTCCCATATGGGGCAAGATGGTTGTTTTGTTATTCTCTGTATGGCTAAAGAAAACCAGAAAAATAGGTAAAAAGAGAAGTATATTTCCTTTTTCCATACCAAAGAAATAGCTGAGCCTTTTCTGTTCTGAATGCTGGCCCTCTTGCATCAGATGTTTGGGGACCTTGGTATTTTGTGATAACAAGGAGAATTTGCTTTGTCTTCATTTTTTGAGAAAGGCTAGTTCTTTGAGTTGAAGTGGCTGAAGTGCCTAGATCTAGAAGGAAAAGAAAATTGTGTTAGTTTAGGTTATCCTAGAATCTCAGTGTCTACTGAGAAAAGGAGTTGAGTACCAAATATTCATTAGGGAAGTGCAGAAAATAACAATAAGACAGAGGAGACGTGATTAGAGGAAGGGAAGGAGACTAATGAAAGTTTCATTACTCAGCCTGCTCCCACAGGGCACTTGGAGCTCAACCCTGTGCGGAAACTATGAAATGATACAAAACCCCTCTGCAGAGGGGTGAGGGAGCTGGAGTATTTACATACATACCATCTCCGATGAGCTGAATGAAGCCTGTTCTAGTGGGAGGATAGTGTTAATTTCCTGCACTGTTCAGACTGTTATTTGGGAGCAAGGCTCTTTCTGGTTCCAGGAAAAAAACAAAATCCCTTAGGCACAGAAAATTTCGTTGGAGAACAATGAGAGAGAAATGGGCGGGACCTTATGGTCTACCTTCCAGGGTTCTTACAATAAGTAGGCAAAGGAAAAGATTTCAGAGACTGGCCTATTTGCCCAGAGATTGGTAAGTGGGTCCTGGGATGCTTCCGGTTGCCATGGTTACCCTGAATCTACACCTTCAGGGCAGAGTAGAGGCTGATTCTGGATTTGCTCTGCTTGGCCTCTCAGACTACCAGGTTCTCAAAAGTTCGCAGGCTGCAAAGAGCAGGCCCTAGGGCAGCCAGGTATAGCAGAAGGAGGAACAGAAGTTTCAACCTTGTAAGCTCTTTGAGACATTATTAGAGACAGAGATGCCCCACCACCAAATGATTATGGTTTTTATCTGATTTGGTGGGAGACATAATGCCTGAATGATTTAGGAAACCAAACCGTGTAGAGTTTTCTGCACCTAAATGCTATGGAACAAATACTGCAATACTTGCAATGCATAGTATTGATATATTTTATATTACTAATATATGTGCAATATTTTATTTTTAAAAACAATTTATTTTTTAAATTATTTTTTAAATATTTTATTTTTTGAGAGAGAGAAGGAGAGAATGAGCAGGAAAGCACAAACATGGGGAGGGGCAGAGGGAGAGGGAGAAGCAGACTCCCTGCTAAGCAGGGAACCTGACACAGAACTCAATCCCAGGACCTTGGGATCATGACCTAAACTGAAGGCAGATGGTTAACCAACTGAGACACTCAGGCACCCCTATGCAATATCATTTTAATCTAGTTGTTGTATTCTATTATAAGGATGTATCATAATATACTTAACCAGTCTCCTATTATTCAACATCAATGTATTTTTAATTTAAAAAAAAAGATGATTATCCTGGAATTTTATCTGTGTGAGCTGTCTGAGAATTTTCTCAGAAGAAACCCCTAAAAGTGGAATTCTAGATAAAAGGTGTGCACAGATTGAGAATATGTTTCAAAACTGTCTTTCAGGATAGATATATCTCGATTTGTACATAATCCTAAAAGTTCTTGGGGTTTTATTTTTTTTTTTTTTTTTTTTTTTTTTTTTTTTTTAAATTTTTTTTTTTTTTTTTTTTTTTATTTATGATAGTCACAGAGAGAGAGAGAGAGGCAGAGACACAGGCGGAGGGAGAAGCAGGCTCCATGCACCGGGAGCCTGATGTGGGATTCGATCCCGGGTCTCCAGGATCGCGCCCTGGGCCAAAGGCAGGCGCCAAACCGCTGCGCCACCCAGGGATCCCTTCTTGGGGTTTTAATGATGATGTGTAAATAGCATTTCAAAGTATATATTACTTACATACAACTATTTCTGACTTCCCTGTCTTAATCTTATTTTTTAAGACCACAGTAAGTCATGAGTTTTCAGGACAAGTGTATCAAATAGTGCCAAATTTTTCTTCATTAAACAGCTGATATTATTCCTGCTTTTGAGACATTACTGGAAAATTTGAAAGACAGTTTTTTCTTTCATATTTAAGTTATCCAAATGCATTTGGTAAATTTCCTTGGTTTTCTCCAATATTAAATTCAGGTTTGATTTAATGTCAAGGAGTCGCTAGAATTTTAGTTCTGTGACTCATTTTTTCCACTTTTGTTTTTACTATTTTCTTGTTTATTTAGTTTTGATGATAGAGGACTGAAAAACAGAATTCTGTGTATATTATAAATACCACTTGGTTGATTTACAACACCTCAAAATCCCGACAAGTAAATGGAAAATGAGAGAGATTGTATCTTTGATAAGATTAGTCTCATCAGGAAGTAATATTAAAATTGGCTTTCAGAATATAATCAAGCATTTGTCCGGTTATCTTTAATTGATCTGCTGTAAAAATGAGAGTGCAAATTGCAGATGAAATTGCAATGCAATGCATTACAAATCAAAGAAGAGGGTAAAATAAAGCAATAAAATAGGATGGGGATGTTTCTTTTCATCTGGGTACTCCTGGGCTACTTAGTATTTTTTGGTATTGCTAGTGAGAGTAAAAATTCAATAGCTTAAAATGAATGTGCACTTTAAAATGAACTGAAAAGGAAAGTTCTCCCAGTTTTGGTTACTTTTCATTCAATAAGGGAATTCCTTGACAGACTGCTTGTTACTGCCTCACCTGACAGCATAGAGAAACCAGCTACTCGGGCAACATGGGTTAAAGAGGGAAAAGAGGGGATAGAAATTAATGAGCCTGAATCTCGCCAAGGCTATTATTCTCTTACTCCCTGTTACTAAGTTAGGCGTGTAGAGATGCCCATTTCTTTTGTAGCCAGAAATGCTCAGGGCAGCACATAAGTTCATGGATTTGGGCTTACAGAGACTGAATCTCATCTGTCTCTTACTTGATAAAGTGCAAACTCTTTAATCTCCTTGAGCCTCAGTTTTCTTGTCCATAATATGGGCAAAATAATAATATGGGCAAAATAATATACCCCATCAGGTAATTATGACAATTAACAAAGACAGAAATATATACATTGTCTGTATTTTTATGTGGTATTTATTAATTCTCCACAGAGAGTTATGGTATTATAATTTGCTGTTTTTGCCACTATTCCTATTATTACTATTATCATTATTGTAGCACTTTGTTTTGGTTGAGGATTAGATCATTGACTAAAAAATGAATGTAGCATCCCACAGAATTAACCTTCCTACAAATTATACCTAAAGATAAATCCCAAATGATTCCTTTTTACTGTTGACTGTAGAATAGGCTTTTTCTTAGGTCTGTGGAAGAGGAATTCTTACTAAGATACTTATGTGTCTGTGTCATTGTCCAGAAACTTAGTACACAAACGTGAACATTTATAGAACTCATTCTTAGGGATGGATAGAATATAAAATAGTTCAGTGGTTACCAAAACTGGATGATGGTAAAAAAATCACGTGGGACATTTTAAGACATACAGAAACTGAGGTCCAATCCTAGACCTTCTGAATTAGAGTTCTCCTGTGGGTTGTCTGTATGATAGGGAACATTTATGATCATTAGATTTATGTGTCAACTGCTACTATATTTGAAGATCAATTTTTAGAATAGTTATTCCTTTAGTAAAGTGGACTAAATACATTCTCTCCCTCTTATGTCATTTAATATTAACTTGAGGATTAATTTTCAGAAATGCTATGAGGAATAAATGTGTTCTCCCCCTCCCCTTTTACTTTTCTAACAATGTGGATCTTATAACTATTCTAGTCTAGTTCCCTCCAAATACAAGGATCCTACCACTCTTTCCTCAGTCAGTAAAAGGAATACATATCACTCTATGATGCATCTTATTTAGTTCAAAGAAATCCCTCCTCTTGGAGCTAAAAGTCATCTCTTTGTAACGCACATTCACAGAAATTGGGGAAATAATCCTCTGATGTGCATCTGTGTGTTTATTTGGGATTATCTATTATCTAAAATCCAACAATTTACACAAAATGCTGGGAAATAGAATGCAGCTATCGTTTGTGGGAGAGGATATGAGAGAAGTCCAGTGCCTATTCTCTCTATTGGGTTTTCTTCATGCAGGCTGTCGTAGCTCTCTTTTCAGACAAAATTTGAAAAATTAAATGCCTACAAGGACCAAGTAGGTAGCCATGACTGAAGCAGGTGGAAACTATTGCAAAATTATGTCCTTCATTGACTAAGTTGAATTCTTTCTATATCTTTCTATTTGCAGATTATATAAGTAGTGATAGTCTTTACTTCTCAGAAGGTGTTTGTAATTCTTACAGTTTTCTTGAATACCATGGTCCTTTTGGTAGAGCTTTCTTTAATTTTTAAATTTTGATAGAGAGATGAGTCCAACAAATATTTTTCCCTGAACTCCACTTTAAGAAAAGTGACTGTGCAGGTGTGATGATAAACGGCAGCTGACACTGGGCTGCGGTATCTGGAGACAACAGAAGGAGTGAGGATGATGATGAATGGAAGAATTCATTTACTATCTCAGGAGAACAGCCGTGTCTTTGCTTACTGTTGCAGTATAGGAATAAAGACTTAGTGTTTTTGGATCTGTTATCTTTTTCTTTCAAGAGGTCTCCATATTTTTAAGAGATAAAAATTAATTTAAAAAGTTTGTAACACATTGTCGGCTTATACAGTTCAGGCCAATCAAAACACTTTTGTGGGATAACAAGTGGCCCCGATTGTACCTTCTAATAGCACCCATTCTAGGCTTTTAACTATTTCAAACATAAAAATAACCATAGATATTTAGCATTGATTCATAGTGATGCTGTGCAATATTTTTCTATGTTTAATAAAAAATGGTATTTTAAATTTTGAATTCTTTACTGTTTTAATTTACACATTTCAAACATTTGGAAAAAATATTCACTCTATATAGAGTCACAGAATGCCAGTTTTAAGTGTTCTTAGAGAAACTTTCATCTCTTCATTTTGCAGATGAAGAAGCTGAGAAGTAAATGGAGTCGCTAAAAGTTAGGCATGTAGTTAGTGGTAGAGTCAAGGTTTGAACCCCGAATTCCTGAGTATCACTCAGCACTTCCCTACCTTTCTACTATCATGTCTTCAATTTCTTTATTAGTTTGCTTATTGTAAGTCCTGCATAATTAGATTCAATAGACAAAAATTTCCTTATGCAAATTTTTCTACTGATCTAGTCCATAGGGTGACATGTGCATGTAGTTGGCATTTAGCCAAATTTAAAATGACTTCCTAAATGTATGCTCTGATATAATGTTTCAACATAACTTAGATCGAGTGATAGCAGAAGTAAAATTCACAAACTGGTGTCTTTTTCTATATATTATTAAACAACTAGTTTTCTGCTCAGTTGATTATATTGGTCATTTGTAATGTTTGGATAGTAAAGCCTCAGGAATTGGGAAGTAAGACATACATTGTGCTGCTTTTATTATTCTTAATTTTTTTTGGAATACATGAAGAGTGATCTTCCTTTGAGTCTTCTTTTTTGGGGGGAAGGTGTCTTTATTTTGACTTTGTTCGGAGCATTTATTATAACTCGTAAATTTCAGATCATTTTCCAATAGAATTCAGATTGTCTTGCCCAACCATAGTTAGGAAATAGCAAGTGATAATGCAGCCATATAGTCTATTCGGAATCCGCTATTTCTTGGTGCTGAGAGATGCAGCCCAAATCCCATTTACAGTGTTTATTACCTCTCAGAATCTGTGAGCAAGCATCTTTCCTGGTCCTTTTACTTGTCTGTCTTGTCTATTGGCTATCCATTTTCCATTGTTGTCCCAAGTTGGCTGCCAATGGTACATTTCTCAGCCACTTAATAACTTTACTTAGACAGATTTATAAGAAGCCAAGTGCTGTCAAGTCCCTGAGATGTATAGATTGAGGCTTTCTTCCTCTCCTCCACCCCTTCCAACTTTGCAGTATAAGTCTGTCTCCTTAATAGCACTTTGGTCTTAATAGACTGTGTCTCTCAGGGTCCGGCATCAGCTGCATTGTTGGAGCATGGCTTATGCTCATCTCTTCTGAGCTAGACTGCAGTTAAATAGGAGCAATTTATTTCTGGTGTTGTCAATATTACATTTCATGAACCTGAAACTCATTACATTTTTTTCCAAATTACCTTGCTTGGCTTTGTAAGGGCATTTTGTATTTGCCACAGATCATTCTTTTAGATTTGGAAAGAACTGAAACTTTTTGTTACACTTCTGATTGGTATAATAGGGTGTCATTTAAGCTAAGGGTGGGCAGAAGAAAAGCATAGCTTTTGACTATAGAAACTGCACTTGCCATGCTCAATCACAAGGATAGTGGCTGTGGAGCTTCTAGCTCATGGTGTGATGGAAGGAAAAGAAAGAACCTTTTACATTAAGAAGTTTACAGTAGTATAAAGACAGGGAATGATTTTTCAGAATGAATTTAAGAAATACATCTGAAGGGCAGGTATGATCATAAAGGACAGTTTCTCAGTGGATATTGCAATACTGGATTCAGAATGCTTTGCTTTTTCTCTTACGTACATTTTGTGTGGCATTGGATTATCTGTATGTTCGTTCCTCTAAGAGCAGGAGTTGACAAACTAAAGTACACCACCTGTTTATGTATGGAAATAGCTAAGAATTTTTATATTTTTAAATGGTTAAAAAATCAAAAGACTAATTTTTCATGACATGTAAATGTTACATGGAATTCACATTTCAGTATCCATAAATAAAGGTATATTGGAACACAGCCATGCTCTTACTTACTTATTAGACCTGTGGCTGTTTTCATGCTACAACAGCAGTGTTCAATAGATGTGACACAGACTACATGTTTAGTCTACAAAGTCTACAATATGCACTCCTTGTTTCTTTATGGAAAACGTTTGCCAGTCCCTGTTCTAGAATGCAGTATGGGGCAACCATACATATTTTTTTCTTTTCTCCTCCCCATACCACTACTTAGAGGAAATCCTGATAACAGGAGCTACAAAGTCAAGGCTGGCTCTCTGCCCAGTTGGAGTTGTGTCAATGAAATGATTTAAGGATACAGCAAAGTTTCCTCTACCCACCAATATCTCATTTGGTGTTCTGTCAAGATACTTCTATCCTTGTCTGATCTGAGTCATTCTTTGAGCTCAATGTCCAGAGGTGATGGAAAAGGTCATTATTTACTGAAGACTACAAAAAAAGTATTTTAGAGTGGAAAAAAGTCCTAGACTGGGACTCAAGAGACATGGGATCTAATTAGGATTCACCAACGAATGACTCAGCTACATGCACTTGAGCAAGGTGTTTGAGTTTTTCACTTTTCTCATCTATAAGACCTTTAACCACAAGGTCTGTTTTAACTTGGAAGTTTGATTCCTTATTTTCCAAGGTCTGAGAGGGAAACCTCAAGCATTATTTGAACTTCTCTCATTACTATGATTGAATTTACTACCTAAATGAATTGTTACTATGCAAAGATGTAGATATTTTGTTCCCTGTTGCATGTTATTCATCACCCTAAAATCAATGTCTAGTGCAAAGGAGATGCTTAATCATCACTTTTGGATTAGTGGATAAGTGAATGCAAAAATGAAATGATATAATAATCATAACATGCTAAGGCTATCTAGCACCATGTCTCTTGGAGCTTTATGTATTTTTTTTTTTTACTGAATTCTATCTTTATGATTTGTCTTCTTATTTAAAATCTTATACTTGAGAACTGGGAATGAGCACACTCTTTTCCTATACTTCTCACAACCATTCTGAGCTTAGATTCTCAGAATGGCCTTACACAGGCTTTGCTTACACAGAACAAACCAGTCAATTCAGCTAATATACTAGACCCTCAGCAGAACTCCCTCTGCCAGGTAGGCTGAATTCCCAAAAGAGAGTGCTAGAAAACTTAGAGGGCTGAAAAGTAGCTGGGGAACACTGAGTCAGAAGAGAAAGCATCTAGTTTTTGCGTCAACCCCAAAATTTAACAACTTCCCCTAATAAACTTTTACACTTCTCAAATTTGTCCAATACATGTCAAGGTATTAATGAACATATGTTAGTTTTGTAGTTTTCTGCACTGAGAAGCTCCTATAGTTCCAGTTTTTTTGAATTTCAAAGGGCTCCTTATTTCTAAACAGCTGATCATGTTTAAGGAAGCAAATACATAGACTTTATCATTAAGAAGTTCATAATTTTGTTTGAAGCCTTAAGAAATAACAAATATTTATAAATGGGCTTCCCATTGAGAATGTTTACCTTGAGAAAGGAGCTATTGTAAAGGAGCGTCCTTTATTATAGGGTGGATTTTTTTTTTGTGTTACTTCTATAGAACAGTACCTTTAAATATTAGCTTTCTAGATCTAGAAAAGTAGAAAAAGCTATTAATGTGTGTTGGCCTAATACTTAACATCACCAAATTATGAGAATTTAATAAAGATGTTTCTTAGCCGAGCAACAGTAGCATCTCATAAATACAATTAGGTAAATACAAATATTTGCAGAAGACATGCTTATTTATCCTTATTGCCCTGTGGTTTCAGAGGCAATGGCTCTTGAGATGGTGACACTCATTGTAAGAGTAGAATGGGCAAAAAAACAAGCCAAAACAAAATTTAAAATATACCTAAAATTATTCTGTCTTCAAAGCTAAATGGTATCAATGTAATCTATAAGTGTGTCATAATGCTCTTTGCTAAAAATCACTATGGATTAATGGTCAGAATAAAGAGCTCTTTGTTTTTTTGTCATAGTGTACCTAACATTCATGTGAAAATCAATGATTATAAAATATGAAGAACAACTTTGGATCTCCCTTTAACTAAGAATCCCAGTTTGTAGATGCATTTGGTAGAGTTGATGTGTGGATAAAGAGGGAAAGATGGTATCTCATCCAGATGGATATTTCTCTGTTTACTCTGTTTTTTGTTTTTTCTACTGAAATAGAAATAGCTGCTCTATGTATTCTTACACATGTAAGAGATAGGGTAAGAAGACCTAGTTGTCTTTGTAAGTCAGTTTTTGATAGGTCTTATTTTAAAGACTTCTGTAGAATTTCTTTCTCCATAATATTTCTGTGTCAGCAATCATTTAAGTAAATTTTCTCTTTCCACATTTAAAGGCTCTAGTTCTTTACCTAATTCAAATGCTTATAGCAAAGGTGGAGTGAATTAGGATGATGCTCTTTGATTTTGATATCATCATGTTGATACCAACATAAGTATGTTTATTGTAGGCACATGGATGCCACAATGAATGATGAATAAAAAGCCTTGCCAAAGAACAGCAGATTATGACAATGGCTAGTGTTTATTGAGAACTTCAGTGTGTCAGATTTAGTTCTAAGTAATTTGAAAGTTAGAACATTTATATTCAGAATATTCCTGTGAAATAGATACTTATCATCCTTTGTACTCACAGATGAGGAAATGGAGTGTTTAGGCATTTGCCAGTGACACATCCAGAAAGTGACCGTGCTAAAATTTGAACCCAGTGAATCCCACATGAAAGTTCACGTTCCATGTAATTTGTTTCTTTTTAGACATATTTTTGAACATACTATTTTGTCACAAAAATGCTTTTAATTTATTAAACTCAGCTTCCATAGTTATATTTTCCAAAATCTGTTCCCTGGAACAGAGGTTCCGTGGGGTAGTAACTCATATTAGTGGTCATGCCTGATTATGTTTGGGAAGTGATGGCGTGAACAGTAAAATCAATTTATCTTATGCAGGCCTTCTCAGGGCTTTTGCTCTCCTAATGCACATTGCAGTTAGTGTTTAAGACTAGGAGAGTATGCAGTGTTTTCCTCTCCTGATCACACTTTGAGAAATGCTTTCATATTAATTTTAGTCTATAGACCAGCATCTCCTGATAGGCTAGCCAGTAGCCACATGTGGCTATTTAAATTTAAATTAATTGAAATTAAATTTAAAGCACAATTACCTTAGGTGCATTAATCACATGTTAAGTGTTTAATAATAAGTGGCTAATGACTACTGTGTTGGGGAGTGCAGATGTAGAACATTTCCATCTTCACAGATATTTCTGTTACCACTGCAGTTGACTTCCATGCCTGAGTCTCTGGCTAGATGGGAATAATACTTTGTTAGTTGATTAAATGACACAGCCAGACAATAGTGGCCCATAAAAATGAACCTAGAAATAAAAACAGTGCCTTTTGAATGACTTTAGTTTTTTACTGAAAATGGATCTTTTGGTCAAAGTAGAACTGTAGTATTTATGAATCACTAACTTTTGTTATCTATGGCACAATTTAAAAGATTTGTAGGCTTGAAATTTAAATAAATATAAACAGCAAAATAAATAGGGGAAAACATTGAAGAAAGGATAGATTAGTAATTGATCTTGAGAGCAAGAAGCTATTTGATAAAGAAAATAATATAAGACCAACTCTCACATCAGAGTGGCATTAATGGGGGAATGGTAATAGACTAGATCTAGGACTGCCTTTGGTGAATTACCCAATAATTCTGAAAGCAGTGTGTTCTTTAGGAATCAGGCAGGCAAAGTAAGTAAAAAAGGAGAGGGAAGGGAAATAGAACAGGGATTGGTATAACACAACAGGGATTTTCCCAAATCAGGATTTCTAATGTTGGTTGCCAGTGTGTCACATCTGAATCATAACTTCCCTGTAGTAAATGGAAATAAAAAAATGATGTCATATTCATTAAAATGAATAGGGAAAGTATTTGGAGTTATGGGACAAGGAATATATTTATAGTACCATACCTGGGTAACTACAAAGCAAGACATTGCCACCATCTAGAGGTGGCTGCTCTGAATTGCAAGTACACCATCCGATAAAACAAGTTTCAGAATTTTTTTTTTAGAAAAGATTTTATTTATTTATTAATGAGACACACACACACACACACACACACACACACACACACACACAGAGGTGGAGACACAGGCAGAGGGAGAAGCAGGCTCCATGCAGGGAGCCCGACGCTGGACTCGATCCTGGGCTCCAGGATCAGGCCCTGGGCCGAAGGCAGGTGCTAAACCGCTGAGACACCCAGGGTGCCTTGTTTCAGAGATTTCCTAAGCGAATATCTGCAAACATCTATAATGTTTGGTGGTGTTAAATGTGATCCACATTAATGAAATTTAAAAATGCTGTCAAGATTGAGGATTTATTTAAAAGACAAGGAATAAAAATATGTTCATACAGAAACCCCTGCACTTCATAGTAATAGAGTCATAGAATAGTTTATACTTTTTTGAGTCTGCTTTCTTGATCTCAAAATTATATTTGTGAGATATACTTATTATTATTCCATCTAGTGGTGGGTAATTGGTTCATTTTCATTGCTGTATAATATTAAATTGTATTTCATACAAATATACCACAATTTATACATCCATTCTACACTTGATGAACTCTTGGGTTGTTTCCAATATTTGATATTATGCATAATGATGCTATGAATATACTTGTTGTTTATATACATTTTATATACACAAATGATGCAGTTCCTGGAGTGGAATTACTGGGTCCAAATGTGTGTGTTTATATCTTATTAATACTAACAAAAAGTTTTTCAAAATGATTGTACACATTCCTTGCAACTCTCAGAAATGTGTGAGAGCTCCAGATGCTCCACATCTTTTCAATCACATAGTATGGACAATACTTTAAATTTTAGCCATTCTTATGTGTGGTGATATTCTATACTGCTTTAAATTTTTTCATCTCTCACATCACTGATGAAGTTGAGAACCTACTCATATTTATTGGCCATTCAGATATCTTCTTTCTTGACATGGCCATTCATTTTTTTTCCATTATTTTCCCATTTTTTCCTACTGGATCAATTATCTTTTCCTTAATGATTTATTAGAATTTTTAAATACCCTCAATATGAGTCTTTTATCCACTAAAGATGGAGTTCTAGAGATGGTAATATACAACTTTGCCTTACTAAAGTTCATTATTAATGATACCTTTATGTTTAATGTAATGACATTAGAACATTTTAATATCATTTATCTCCATCCTGACTTATATGCCATTGCTGTCTTGCATTGTCATTCAATATATAGCTTATTTTTTTATTTTAAGCCAATTTTAGTATATAGTTTAGACACCACAATACCTTGTTGTTATTGAATATATAGTTAAGAATCATTTTGATTTGCCCATATATTTTATCATTGATTTGCTTTTTATTACATCTTGCATTTGGAGGTCATATTCTTTATACATAACAATACATCTTGAACATCTTTTAGTTGATGGTGATACATTTTCTGTTTTTGATTGTCTAAAAATAGTTTTTGTCTTCATTTTAAGAAGTTATTTTGACTAATTATAGAATTATATATTAGTTTTGTTTGTATCATCTTTTAGTACGCTAAAATATCAATCTGTTTTTTTCTGGCTTCTATACTTTCCATTAAGAAATTGTTTTTATTATATTTTTGCTCCTTTGAAACATTTTGTCTTTTTTTTCTGAAGTTATTTTTATATTTTCTCTATATCTTTGTGTTTTAGCACTTGTACTATGATAATGCTTAGATGTTTTAATTTCATTTATTTATTTATTTAAAAGATTTTATTTATTTATTCATGAGAGACACACAGAGAGCGAGGTAGTGACAAAGGCATGCAGAGAGCCTGATCTGGGACTCGATACCAGGACTCAGGGATCATGCCCTGGGCTGAAAGCAGTTACTCAACTGTTGAACCACCCAGGCGCCCCTTAACTTCATTTAAAAACATTTACTTTATTTTTAAACATAATTTTTAAACATTATTTAAGGTTGTGTTTATATTTATCTCATGTAAGGCTCAGAACAATTCTTGAATGACTTGGTTTTAGATTTATATAAGATTTAGAATACTTTCTACTTTTTTCTCTTCAAATATTGCTCTGCCTTATTCTCTTTTCCTTCCAGGATTCCAATTATACATATGTTGGCCGTTTTAACTACATACATGTATCTTTTAAGCTCTTTTATATATTTTTCCATTCTTTTATCTGGGATAGATTTTTTCTTATTTACTTTCCAATTTTCAAATTCTCTTAAGTTATGTCTATCAGTCTGTTAAACCTATACTATATATTTAGTACTTACATGCTTTTCAGTTTTAGAATTTCATTTGATTCTTTTGTAGTTCATAGTTTTCTCAAAATTCTTCATATTTTCTTCTAATTCTTGAAATGTATGACTTATATTTAAAGTAATGTCCTAAAATTCCATTATATGGCCTTATTTTGTTTACATCAATAATTTTCTTGGTTTTTCAATTGTGCCTTTAATATACCATGTTTATTTATTTATGGCATGCTCAAAACTGCATGTGAAAAATCATATAGCTATTTTTCAGCTCTTGGTGAAATTATACTCATCCAGGAAGGACTAATTTTTGCTCCTGAAAGATAGGCTTCAGACACATGTAGTCACACAGATTGTATCAGTACAATCAGGATATTGAGGTAATTTGATTCTGGATTTCACTCTCTAATAGTGCTCAGTATATTTCTGGTATACAGTATTCCTAGACTAGTCCCTCATGGTCAGAATTCAGTGTGTTGTATGTTTATCAGAATCTTGTTTTCTTTATTGCTCTTGTAAGCCCACTGAATGCAGAGCTTAGTTTCTCAGCACTTCAGCTGATATTTCGATACAGCAAATGCCTGAGTGTCAAAAGAATTGCCAGGCTTAGACTACTGGTTTTATTTCCTCTCTTTCTTCTTGGTTCTGCTAATTCTTTTTATTTTGGTAGCCTTTTGGTGCTTATTAGGCAGAGTTAAAAAGAAAAACAAAAGGTCCAGTTTTTTCGGTTGCTATTGTGAGATAGTTTGTCCAAAACAATGTAGTCTGCCATTGTCAAAAGTAGAGATCCTCTACTATATTTCTTTTAGTTTCTTTCTTATTCTTTATTCATATTTTATAGCCTCACCTTTTTCACCTTTGCTCTCAATATCTTCTCTATATTTGTTAAGATATCAATTGTTTTTTAATTCATTTGAAGTTTTTATCTGTGTCTTGCACTGTTTCTGTTTCCTCTCAATTTCGAATCCCTACTTACTTTTTTTTTTTTCTGCTTGTCCTTATCTTTCACAGTGGAGGCCTTTGTCAAACATATGGTGATTTGTGGTGATACTTATATTTAAGAATGATAAAATATATTCCTATTAAATGTTCTGTTTGTGGGGTTGGGGCTTTATACTGGTTAGTTTTGTTAAACGACTATCACCTGTTTTGCTGGATGGATGACTTCTTTATGTCAATATATATAGTGCTTTCCTTTGGGACCTGGGGAAAAGCCTCAGATAGACTGCCTATTATGTATCTGTCAGGTTGCTCATGTTCATGGAGCTACACAGTGCCAGCAGATTTCAGATCTTATCACTTAACATATTGATTTTCACTCTATTCCCTATTTTTAAGATAGCTTATTTTCTGCCCTTCATCACCCTCTAGTGTACTTGCTATTCCTAAAGCTTAAAATTCTTTGACAAAGTTTCTCAAAAAAAATCATAGATTTTACTATGGTGTGAGGGAAGAGTATTAGCATGGCTTTTTGACAAGTGAAGTGGACACTGGGGTGGGGGAGGTGGCAGTAGGTCATTCTATAAATTTCAACCCATCCTCTCATTTGCAATTCTATATTTCACCAATCCACTGGGCTTTTAGTGTTTCCAACATGAATTAACAGCTTTTTACAGTGAAAGTATAGGAAAAAAAGATAAATTAATGTGTTAAGTACAACAAAGTTCCCTAGGATTCATTATTTGTCCTTTCGTGTGTGTGTGTGTGTGTGTGTGTGTGTGTGTGTGTGTATGTATAATACCTAGCCAAGTGCTATCTATAGGTTAGATAGTTGTTTTGGTTGACCAAATGACTCTTTGGAAAATTTGTAAGTTTAAAAAGAAATCTTAGAATAATGTTGAGGAATTAAAATCATGTATTTGCAGAAGCACTTGTATATTACCTTACATAATACATATGTTAATTTTAGGGGCTATTTACATTATAAGCATTTCATTGGGTATAATATGCACAATTGGGAACACTCTTTACAATCGTAAACAAAAAAATCATTGGATGTACCAAATGAAAGTCTGGACTCAGAAAATTAATGTAGAAAAATCATGGAATGTGTTAATGTAGATAAATACTTGGCAGTTTTAATGAATCAAAATGACTCTACCAATTGGTCATATGACACGACCTAATAGAGTTATCAGAGGGACTGTACATGGAGGAATTAGAGCCAGGAGTATAAAAATTTGGACTCTGATAGTGAGCAGGAAGGACAGTATCAATATTACTTCACAATCCAAGAGCAGAGTTTCATAGGGTTTCATGTTTTAGTTTAACTACCATATATTTTGTAATTGAGGTTATTGACATTACTCTTTTATTTAGTTATTTCCTTAGAAGTTATAGATACAAGGATATTAAAATATCCCCAGTCCTGGAAGAGAGTAACATTTCATTTGGTCTGAAATCTTATCCTACTCTGAAGTCATATGTAAATGGCCTGGGGTAAAGGATTACTAACTGATACTTCCCAAGCCAGGCATTGGTGAGGCATTGCATTGAGGTGGAAAGGACATGGACTCTGAAATCAGACTGACTTAAGTTCACATATGAATAGGACCACTCGTTCTATTTTCTTAATCATTTCAGTCTTAGCATTGAAATGGAATAATGATATTCACTTCAGAACAAGAAATAGTATTTGCAAAATCAGTTTAACACCTAGTTAATATTTAGTATAAATTAGTAGCTGTGATTTTAACCTGATCCCTACTTTTCACTTTAGCTTCCTCTCCTGACAGTGTTTACTCCTAACATATTCTTCTGCCATACAGAATTTTAATTTCATGAATATTCCAAGTATTTTTTTTTACTTGTGAGTTGTTTTCCTTCTTCTCTACATGTAACTTTGCTTGGCTAGATCCTACTATTCCTTGAGGTCTCAATTTAGATACCACTTTCTCAGAGAGCCTTCCCTAAACCTCCAGATTAGGTTCAGTGCCCCTTCTCTGTATGTTCTTACAGAACCCAATCATGTACTTTTCACACTGTGTTAAAGCTGCCTATTTACTCATCTATCTTTCTTACTACACTGTAAGAGAGTAGAGACTATGTCTTTTTTACTGTTAAATTCCCAGGGCCTATTACTAAGAGGGGACTCTATAAAACTTACTGAATAAATGACTGAATGTTTCCTAGGGATTCATTCACAAATGTGGCACAACTGATAAGTAGAATTTTTAGTTTAATGGACATAGCATTCCAGAGATGGAAAAACACATTACATAAGTAGTTATATTGTGGGTCATTGAAGTACAATTATTACAGGGGCTATGAAGAAAAATAATGGTAGGAATTAAAGTTCATAACAGGAAATCTTGGCTGAAATCTGATCAGAGGATTGTCAGTCTGTTATGGCTAATCTTATATGTTAACTTGACTAGTCCATAGCACCTAATATTTGGTCAAACACTAGTCTAGGTATTGCTGTAAAGTATTCTGTAGGTGAGATTAGTCTTTAAATCAGTGGACTTTGAGTAAAAGAGATATCCTTCATATATGGGTGGACCCCATTCAATCAGCTGAAAGTCTTGTAAAAGAACCCCTCAGATACCCAAGGAAGAAAGAGTTCTGTCTCTAGAT
This sequence comes from Vulpes lagopus, assembly GCF_018345385.1. NCBI lineage: Eukaryota > Metazoa > Chordata > Mammalia > Carnivora > Canidae > Vulpes > Vulpes lagopus. The sequence goes on from NC_054836.1 coordinate 24,022,314, forward strand.
GTCTGTGAACTCAAGACAACACAAACTATTTGTTGGGTTTCCAGTCTGTCTTGAAAATTTTGGATTTGTCAGCCACTACCACTCTGTGTTCTTAAAATAATCTTTTTATACGCACACATCTTTTTGGCTGTTTCTCTGAAGAACAGAACTATATATAGCCATAGGAAGAAAACATTTAGGAAGTGATGTTTGGTTTGAACACTGAAAGAGAAGGAATTAGTAATGGAGGGAGTAAAAGCCACATTCAACAGAAGGAAAAACATCCAAGGGCCTTCCAGTGGATACTGAATCTTCAAAGAATGAATGCAGAGAGTGAGGGGATTACCATGAAAGGTGCTGGATAAGGTGAGCAGAGTCAGGTCATGTAGAATTGGTCCTGTATTTGGAGAAAGTTCACAGAAAACCATTTTTTAAAAAGATTTTATTTATTTATTTATTCATGAGAGACACAGAGACACAGGCAGACGGAGAGGGAGAAGCAGGCTCCGCGCAGGGAGCCCAATGTGGGACTGGATCCCGGGTCTCCAGATCACGCCCTGGGCTGAAGGTGGCACTAAACTGCTGAGCTGCCCAGGCTGCCCAACAAAACCCATCTTTATTTGTATTTAACAATAATTATTAAAGTACTTTATAAAATTAGATCTATATACATTGGTATTAGCCATAATTTAAATCATCTGTACCCTTTTCTTCTCTCCTTTAATGGAATGATCAAGAGGGAACAATGATTTGCTTTTTACTACCCAAACTCAGGCACATACTGGGAAAAGTAATGGAAACAAATCCCATGAAGCACAAATAGATGTTTGAAAATGTGAGAAAAGATCAAATATCTGCTACATTGAAACAAAACATCAGTAAAACATTAGCAGAGCTTGAATGAGCCTGACAAAAGTTCACAAAACAATTCACTTGAGATAATGAGAAGGAAGTTCATGTGTGAGGCAGGCAGAACGAGATTCATATTATTTAATATTCCTTAGTTATTGTACTTAAAAATTACAATTTGGCCTTATCCTAAAATGTCAGTGCACATTTTTGTAAATTTCACTGCACATCTATTCATTGTGTAGCTTCCTTTAGAACTTTTAATGCTTTGTATATGTTCTCAGTGTTGTGAAATATTTCTGAAACCATACATATAGAGTGTTAAAGAAGAAGGAAAAAAGCGGAAGGGTAAAAGAAAAAGTAAACAAAGCAAAAAGAATTGAAACAGTTTTATTATAGATACATTTACAATAATCCAAATTTCAAAAAAATCAATATATTTTAAAGGAAAGGATATGAGAGCAAAGGAACGTATTAAGTGTATTCTATTTTTTTAAGTCAATATTTCATATTTAAAAAGTTGAATGTGAGAGTGGGAGAATGAATTCTTTAGGATAAAGCTGAACATAAGCTACTTTTTTTCTAAGAACTTAGTAAATAACCTTATATAGGAAGTGCATTAATTTCTGCATCTTGTGGAGAGGCCCAAGCAGTTGCAGTGACAGCAATGAGGAGAGGGTGGGGATGGTCAGGACCCACCATTAGTCAAATGGTCAGTGCCTTGGGAGCAGAAATGGCTGTCCAAATCTGGGTGGTAAATGAACTGAGGATATAACAATGAAATGTTAATTTTCAATCAGTTGTACATTGAAAGATGTAGTTAATTTAATTTAAAGAGGTATTTGCATTTTGTCCAGATATATTGAGTTATAACTGAAATATAACATTATGTAAATTTAAGATAAATACTATAATGACTCAATATACATATAATAGTGAAATGATTACCACAGTAAAGTTAGTTACCATATCTCTTATTACCTCAGAGTTACATCGTGTATGTATGTGTGTGTGTGTGTGTGTGTGTGTGTGTGTGTGTTTGGTGAGAACACTTAAGATCTATTCTCTTAGCACATTTCAAGTATACAATAAAGTATAACAAATAAAGTACAACAAATCTATTCTCTTAGCACATTTCAAGTATACAATAAAGTATAACAATTATAGTCACTGTTCTGTATATTAGGATCCCCAGAACTGATTCATCCTACAATTGAGAGTTTGTACCCTTTAACCCACATTTCCCCATTTTCTTCTCTCCCCAGCCCCTGGGAACCTGAGTTCATATGAGTTATATGAGTTCAACTTCTTTAGATTTCACATTTAAGGGACACCTGGCTGGCTCAGTGGTTGAGTGTCTGCCTTTGGCCCAAGGTGTGATTCTGGAGTCCTGGGATTGAGTCCCACATCAGGTTCCCTGCAAGGAGCCTGCTTCTCTCCCTGCCTCTGTCTCTCTCTCTCTCTGTCTCTCATGAATAAATAAATAAAATCTTTAAAAAATCCACATTTAAGTGAAATCATATAGTATTTGTCTTTCTCTGTCTTATTTCACATATTAAAATGCCCTTAAAATTCATCCATGCTGTCACAAATAGCACGATTTTTTTCTTTTTCTTACAGCTGAATAATATTTCAGTGTATATATCATATTGTCTTCATTCATCCAATGATGGATGTTTCTATGTGTGAATAGAAATGGTGAATAATTTGGCAATTGTGAATAATGCTGTACTGAACTTGGGGGGTGCAGATATCTCTATGAGATGATTTTGTCTCTTTTGCATATATACCCAGAAATAGGATTGCTGAATCATATGGCAGTTTTGTATTTTTAATTTTTGAGGAACTACCATACTGTTTTCTATAGTGGCTGGGCCAATTTATATTCCACCAATAGTGCATAAGGATTTCCTTTTCTCTGCATCATCACCAACACTTAATATCTCTTGTCTTTTTTGTCACGCAATTCTAAAAGGTGTGAGGTGATGTCTCATTATACTTTTGATTTGCATTTTCCTGATGGTTAGAGATGTTGAGTACCTCTCTATACCTGTTGGCTATTTATTTGTATGTCTTCTTTGGAAAATTGTCTATTCAGATCCTTTGGCATTTTTTAAATCAGGTTACTTGTTTGTTTTTTGCTATTGTATGACTGCCTTATGCATTTTGGATATTAACTCCTTATCAGTCATATAGTTTTCTCATATTTTTCTGTCATTCTACAGGTTGCCTTTTTATTTTCTTGATTGTTTTTTTTTTTCTCTTGCAGAAACTTTTTAGTTTGATACAATCTTACTTATTGCTTTTGGCTTTTATTGCTTGTGCTCTGGGTGTCATATGCAAAAAGATCATTGCCAAGATTGATACTAAAGAGCTTTTTCCCTAGGTTTTCTTTTAGGAGTTTTACAGTTTTAGGTCTTATGTGTAAGTCTAATTGATTTTGAGTTAATTTTTGAGTGATGTAAGATGGGAGTCAGGTTTCATTCTTTTGCATGTAAATACCAACCTGTAATTTTCATTTCTTGTTGTCATCTTACTTGATTATGGTATCAAGATAGTGCTAGCCTAGTGAAATGAATTTTGAAGTGTTCCCTTTTCTTGTATTTTTTGAAGGATTGGTGTTAATTTTCCTTTAAATATTTATGAACTTAAGATTTTAGTTATTTATTTGACAGAGAGAGAGTATGAGCATAGGGAGCAGTGGAAGGAGAGGGAGAAGCAGACTCCCCACTGATCAGGGAGCCTAACTTGGGGCTCAGTCCCAGAACCCTAGGATCACGACCTGGTGGAAGGCAGATGCTTAACTGACTTAGCTACCCAGGCTCCCCCTCCTTTAAATATTTAGAATTCATCAATGAAGCTATCTGGTTCTGGGGTTTTCTTGGGGGGCAGGAGGTTTTTGATGACTGATCTAACCCCTTAATGGTAGTTTCAGATTTTCTGTTTCCCAATGATACAGTATTAGTAGGGATGTTTCTAGGAATTCATCCATTTTTCTACAGTATTCAATTTGTTGGCATATAATTGCTCATAGTAATCTCTTAGGATCTTTTGTATATTTTTGGTCCTAGTTATATGTCTTATCTTTCATTTATAATTTTATTTGGGCCCTTTCATTTTTTCTTGGCTAGTCTAGTTAAAGAGTTGTCAACTTTGCTTATTTTTTCAGATACCAACTCTTAGTTTTGTTGATCTTTTCTGGTCACTATTTCATTCATTTCTACTCTCTTACAATTTTCTTCCTTCTACTAACTTTACACAGTCTGTTCTTCTGTTTCTAGTTCCTTGCAGTGTAAAATTAGGTTATTTTAGAAATTTTTCTTGTATTATGCATTTTGTAGCTAAACTGTCTCATCAAAAATTTTAGAAGGCAGACACATTTGCAGTGCTTAGACTTGGGGAATGCCTTAATAAAATTAAGAGTAGGCTTGCTCTTACAGATACTGGCCTCCGTCCTTGAGGATGAACAATCATTCTTCTTGTGATAATGACCTTTTTATTAAAAGCCATGATTTCTAGAGAAAATTGGGGTGCAAGTTCAAATATTGCTATTGCTGGCATTTCATATCTTCAATATTCATTTTAAATTGTGGGAGCAGAATACAGATTATTGAGCAACTACTCAATATTTAACAAAAATGATTTTATTTAATTCTCACAAACAGTTCAATGAAGTGAACATTAGTACTTCATTTCAGAGATTTAAAAAAAATGTCTCAGAGAGGAAGAATAATATGTTCAAAAGGAGAGCTTATCTTCAAACTCATTCTGTTTACTCTCCAAACCTGTATAATTTCCAGTGTACTCATTTGAGCTAAAAGAAAAGTAATATTTAGCTCAGATATATTCCATTGCTAATGTTGTACTCCAGAGAAAATCCAAACTAAAATATAAATGTTACATATTTTGAGCAATTAAAAATAATGCAAATGCTCCTGATGCCATGAAGTTCTTTGGAAATTCAGTTTCACCTTGATAATCTTTCTCATCTTCCTCTTTTTTAAAGATTTTGTTTATTTATTCATGAGAGACACACAGAAAGAGGAAGAGATACAAGCAGAGAAAGAAGCAGGGAGCCCGATGGAGGACTCCATCCCGGGACCCCAGGATCATGCTCCGGGTGGAAGGCAGGAGCTCGACTGCTAAGCCACCCAGGCATTCCATCTCATCTTCCTCTTATCTAGTTGGTTTTACATTGATTCTGTAGCTTTTCCTCCCTAAAATCTCACATCTTCATATTCTCAGATGGCTATGTGCATTTTTTATTTTGGCTGATATTGGATTATCAATTGTCTTTTTACCTTTATCTTTTTTTTTCTTTTTCTAGTTAGCCTGTTGTTGCTCTGGATGATTGAGAAGAGGATAGACCAGGTATATTAGAAGATATTGAGCATCCATGATACTGTTAACTGTCACACCTTTAAAATCCTGTTTGTATCCATTGGAACAAGAAATAGAAAAGATAACCACTGAATCCTTGGCTTTCAACAACTTGGCCACTTTTTGTCAGCATATAAAAAAAACTACTTAAGGGCTTCTCATTCTCAGAGTATTGCTATGGTGCCAATGAGGTGCTAACTTTTAAACCCAGCTATTAGATGATTTATAAGTTAAAGTGTACAGATTTCATCAGAAGCACTGAAAATGACCAGAAGATAACTTACGGGAATAAAAGTTATGCAAAATCTGGGCCAGTGACCAGCGATGTCACTTAGGGTCCAAGGAATTGGCTCATTTCACTAAGAACTGTGTTGTTTTGGAGTCCTTTCTATTTAATATTGTTTGTTGATCTTTTACTTTTTAACCACTTCCAGTTTGCTTTTCAGAGTTATTTCCTTTACTAGAATGCATACTTCTAGGTATTGAGTGAAATTAGATTACCAGGGACATGACTAAACTAAGTATAGGGCAAGTTCCCTGAGTTAGAGGCTTAAGTCCCTTGGAAATAAAGGATTCCTTATTTCTTCAACCCTGAGACCACTTCTGGGTTTCAGTCTATTTTAGTCTATTCATTGTACATCCTTACATCACCATTATCATCTTGATTATGCAGTAACCACATATCTAATTCAATTAAAACCAAGATTCTTAGCTCCTAGCCTGGTACTCCTGTTTTACATTATCTTTCCTGTTTTTGAGAACAAGGGAACAAGGAACACTTTGAATAGAACTCACCAACATAAATCCTTGCCAGTTGTTCACTTTTCTTTCTTTCTTTCTTTTTTTTTTTTTTCTTTTTTTTTTGCTGCACATTCAACAGCTTGGGAAATTAGTAATGTGAACTTTGGTGGTGAATTTTCTTGCCACCAGTGTTTGCTATGTAAGTACATAAAAGTACTGAGCTCCTGTTTTCTTACTAAAATTCCTCTTTTTCATTAAGAAATAGATAAACTGCAACTCCTGATTAATTGTATTATAGAACAAACAATTACAGAGAAGCAATTTGGTTTTAAAAATTAAGCTATCGTGGGGGTGGGGGCTTTGATTAAACCTCACAAACTAATAAATCAGCCATGAGGTCCAGACAGAACAGTGCTGATTTTTGTTTTTCTTGGGCAGCCAGCTTTTGGTATTGGATATATTATACCTACAGAAAATTAGTGAATGGCAATTTTAAAATTATAATAGTTCTTTGCCACATGAAAAGAGTTTTTAAAAATGGTGTTTTGTTCAAATAACATTGCTTCCTGAAAATGACAAAAGTGAAAGAACTAGCTATCTTAATTTCAAGCAGTGTTGTCTTGAGCAACAATAGCTCAATGATTTTGTTGTTCTTTTTAATGACCTAACCCTGGGGTAAATGATTGATAATGTTTGCTTTATAGTCACACTGGTAAAATCTTATCATGAGATGATCTATTCATTTGTCGTTGATAGATCACTATGAATAAAATCATAGCTAGGCAATATCTAACATGTACCATCTTTTTCCAAATATATCTAAATTATAACAAATAGTGGGTTCTTCTAGCTGCAAATTGCTGTATTTTCACAACAGAAATTCAGCTTCCTCTTTCTTTTTTTTTTTTTTTTTTAAATTTTTTTATTTATTTATGATAGTCACAGAGAGAGAGAGAGAGGCAGAGACACAGGCAGAGGGAGAAGCAGGCTCCATGCACCGGGAGCCCGATGTGGGATTCGATCCCGGGTCTCCAGGATCGCGCCCTGGGCCAAAGGCAGGCGCCAAACCGCTGCGCCACCCAGGGATCCCCCAGCTTCCTCTTTCTTGTAGCATCTCTCTACTTAGATAGATAATAGGTAAGGGTAAATAATTTTAGGGATAGTGATGTCATCATAAAATTATGTGGATTATTTTTACGTAGACTGAGACAATCTCTGGAAAGCAAATATGAAATAGACTTTTGCTGTAGGAATATCATAATTTTATTAATTTAGCCTAATATACACATTTAGGTGTACAAATTTATTATACATAAATTTATACAAACAAGTAATTTTGAAACTTCTATTTTACTGTAGTTTCTCTGGTATGTAAATTTTAAATATGGCTTTATGAATTAAAACAAAATAAAATAAAATCTTATTTGGAGGCATTCTATCTGAAATCCAGAATTTATTTACTGTATGGTATACTTTGGAAGATTTGAACTGTGCTGTATTAACATAAACTAATACCAATCTAATTTTATTATTTATTTTATTTTATATATATATATTTAAGATTTTATTTATATGAGAGAAAGAGAGAGCATGTGCAGGGGGAGGGGCAGATAGAGGGAAAATCAGACTCCCTGCTGAGCATGGGGTGGGTTGGGGAATGGCAGGGAGCAGGGTGGAAGCTCTGCAGGGTACCCAATCTCAGACCCCAAGATCATGACCTAAGCAGAAGTCAGACACTTAACTGACTGATCCACACAGGTGCCCCAATACCAACTTAATTTTAAATGTTTTTTGTTCTATTAACCCTAAATCATTTTCAAAGAGAATACAGTATGTAAAATAAGATTGTTGGAGACTGAGCTTCTATGACAGTTCCTTAACAAATTTAATTTTGAAAACTTTCATTAATAAGCTGCAATTTATTTATTATAAATAAGAAGTGAGTTATTTTCAAGGATTTTATTTCTGGTATTGATATTCTATAAATAAGTTTAATGGAAACAGATCTTTGCTTTGTTTTGGAAGACAATTCACTTTGGGCACCTTACCAAATCTAGCAGCATTAACCTGTTGAATACTTGGTATAATGAACTTAGCTAAAGATCCTATTTAAATCAGATATGAATTTATAATTATATAAAATATCACTTTGAAATACTTTATGAGCAGGATATTTTTAAAAGAGAAAAAAAACTAAAGCGAGAATCATAAATAAGAACTGAGTAGACATTTAAAACAATTGAGATCATGGGTCAAGTCCTTAGTCAGATTTGATTCCAGGTCAGGAAAATGTGAAACAGAAGAGCATTATTGTTATTATTACCCTGTAATTATATTTTACACCCAAGAACTTTTCAATGCCTCAAAACACTTTGAGTTATTTTGCATGATTTAAATGCAAACCAATGATACAAAATAGGAAGGGAGGGGGTCATCAACGTCTAAGTATTAGAGCATACTTGTTTTGACATACATATGTTCATTTTTTCTTTCTTTGGGCTACTTTCTTTTTATAAAGGTGTCACCAAGCATGGAATTATAAGAGGAAGAATGAAAAAAAAAAAAAACAGAACAAAACATGTAGACAGAGCAAATATGTATACGCAAATTGAATTAATTAGGAAAAAAAACAAACTTTATCCCCTGCTCTAGGATTTAATATGACTTCGAAGTACATAATCTCTGCAAGAACAATTTAGAAAATAAAAGAACGGCATTCTAGTTTGAATGTATAAAAAAGATTAAGTGTTCTGAACATGATAATAATAAACTCAGAAAAAAATAATGAAATTCACTCCGATGCTAATATTCAAGCACCAGGGGGGCCCTAGGAAAAATATAACAATAAAATCTAGTTTCACATTAATTATGCCATTTGACAAACTGAACATTGAGTTGCTTATGTCCAAAAGCCCTTATATAGGCAAGATCACAGACAGTCTGAGATGTTAAAATGCTGGAAATCTATCTTCCCAGGAGGATTTTTGCCAATTAGTTTGGGACTAAAGAATCCTGCCAGGCATGAGCCTGCCCAGCAAGGTAGAGGATCAGAAACAGGAAAAAAGAAATATTTTATGAGAGAGCTAAAAAATCAGCAACTCAGCTGGCAGCGTAAAACTATGCTTGAAAGCGACTTTAGGATTTGGAGGCTTTTATAATGGATTGCATTATAATTTTAGAGGTCTGTTTGGGGAGATTTGTTATATTTCTGGCATTAGAAAATTGTGTAAAGATTATATGTTGTGCTTACTTATTATGATGGCCTGTACCTAATGAAGAATCTTATCAACTGCTGTGCATATATTACAGTGCAATTGATGGGAACGTGATGGGCCAATTTCATCACTTTAAAATCAAGAAATAGTCCTGGATATTTAGACATCTGTAACAATTAATTAGGCGAATCCTTATTTTGTAAGCCTTTATTTGGAGATGAAACATAATGATGTGTGAGAAAAAAAATCCTCTACTCAGTGAAAACAGAGCTCAAAATATGAATATAACCTTCAAGTAGCTGAACAGCTCTATTAACACAGAAAGAACTAAGATATGAACTTTATAGGCATGAGTTAGCTACATGACTTCTAAAGAAAAATGGAAAATACAATTAATTTCCATTATTTTTCCAATCCTTATTTCTTGTCTTTTTTCTAAACTCTTTAGTCATGATTTTATTCTGTGATACCAGAAGTACATGCTTATTGGGTAGAGGATGGCATCCTCGCTACTCTTTGAAAACCTGGAAGTTTGCATGCCTTCACTGAGTCTTTTGTAAATTTCCACTTTGTGTGTCCTGATACAATTAAGGATAATTAAATGGAAGGATAAGTAACTGAATGGCAAACTCAGGAGAATTTAGGAATCATGAGTTAACACTGCAATAATAAATGAACTGAATATCCTGATTATACTTGGTAGTTTTTACTATTTTATCGAAATTCTGTGCTTCCTTGACTTGGGTGATAACACATTCTTCTTCTCCTATTTCTTTATTTCTTTTGTGGATAAGAAGCAGATAGAGCCCTTAATATATTCCAAAAACATTCAGGATACTGCTCAAAATCTTGTAAATGTACAAATAGTACCTACTGGATGATTCACAAGCTATATATAGAGAGAGATGGCCAATTACTGAGCACTAGATGAACACTCATCAGGCAAGGAATCATTTCTAGAAAGAAATTTTTCCTAATATAGAAATTAACTTCATGAAGCTGAGGTCCAGAACATTTAAGTGTTTGAATGTATATCAGTCAGAATCCAAGCAGAGAAACAGAATTAGTAGTAGATGTATATTAACAGATTTATTGAAAAGAATTGCCTTTCAGTTATGAGTGAGAGCAAGACAGGTCTAAAATCCATAAGGTAGGCTGTCAGCAGGGGCAGACTGGAACACTCAGGCATAGGCTAACGTTGCTGTCCATGGGTGGAATTCCTACTTCTCCAGGAAAGGCTCGGTCCTGCTCTAATCCATTTCATTTAGTGAATCAGGCCCACACAAATGATTAGGGATAATCTTCCTTATTAAAGTCAACTAATTATAGACTTTAATCACATCTTTAAAATACCTTCTGAGAAGCACCTAGATTGGGTTTTGGTTGCATAACTGATGACTGTAATCTAACCAAGTTGACACCTGAAACTACACACAAGTAATTCTCATTGGACTTTCAGGGATAGAAAAAGAGGAGAAATTTGGATTTGAAAGAGTTGAGCATTAACTCAAACTTTGCCTGCTAATACCTATCAGATTCTGAGTAGATTACAAGACCTTTCTGTGCTGCTTTATTTCTAAAATTTGGCATGTTCTTGTTAACGAACTTTGCCATTACCAAAATGGAGATACTATTAGTTTAATCCACTTCTTGGCACATAGCATGAGTGCTCCCCCCCTTAGCAGTCAAATCTTATGATTAGTACAGTGATGTTTCCAAATAACAGTGCTTTGTACAATTTTATACAAGTAAAAAAGAAAGGCAAAAGCAGTGATGCAGAGTTTTAAAATATAGTGAAGCCTCTATAAGGTATATTCTCAAGATTGCTGGAAAGAGGCCTAAGTTGAGTATTATCTAAATTAGGGAAGCATTCTTACAACTTGGTACATCACTAAGTCATTTTGAATCTCAGATTAACTCACTTACAAAATGGGCAAATAACTACTTACCCTACTTAACTTTATAGGCTAATTATAAAGAACAAGTAAAAATGCATATAAAAGAACTCTGTAAACAGCTGTCATATTTATAAGTTTTCATCTTGGGAACTTGAAAATTATTATAAAGTAAATTTTATTTACTATTTAGTTTTTACAAATAATCTTGGTAAACTAAGAATTTTCCAATTATGAATTTATTTTTAAAATTATATGTCTAAGTTTATTACACATATAAATATGAGTGCTGTGATTGCTGATTTATTCTCATTTCATTTGTCATTAGTTTTCTTAGTGTGTTAAGGCATATACGACTCTAACTTTGTTAATAAAAATAGGAGGGGAAGTAATAGTTAGAAGAGGCATGTCCCAAAGATCACTCTAGGGGCTCCTGGGTGTCTCCATCAGTTAAGTGTCTGCCCTTGGCTCAGGTCATGATCCCAGGGTCCTGAGATGGAGCCCTGCATTGGGCTCCCTGCTCAGTGGGGAGCTTGCTTCTCCCTCTCCGTCTGTTGCTCCTCCTGCTTGTGTTCTCTCTCTCTCTGTGTCAAATAAATAATCTTTCAATAAAATAATCATTATAATTAGTAGTTAAGTACATTTGAGGTAACATAAAAACTCTTGTTTGACCAAATTTAATATTAAATAAGTTAAAGGAAAAGTTTTAGTTCTTTTACAGATTTTTTTTTTACTGCAAACACCATTTGTGCTTTATTTCATCAGAATTAAAATGTTACTTTTTATATATCCATGTCATTTATTTATAATCTGGGGCCACTTATATTCAGCTGTACCTGTGAGGTTGTCTAACACAGAATGGATATGTGGGTTTTCACGGATAAATACATATACAAGCACACATATTCATTTATAACTAGTTCCCCTTGTTGCTGTTAGTTGATAGGTAGATAATACCTCAGAGCAGAATAATTGCAGTTGATATAACAGAAAGCACTTAGGATTGCAGGACAAATTTTAGAGGTATTTACGTATGTTGCCTTGAAGATCAGTTGATTGGGTTAATTTCTCAATTAGAAATGTTAAACAACTAAACAAAAAAAATCTTTGATCTAGTCTAGAGTAGAAGAAATTAAAAGATTTTTTTAAAATATATTTTTTATTATTTGACAGAGAGAGAGCACAAGTAGGCAGAGCAGCAGGCAGAGAGAGAGGGAGAAGCAGGCTCCCCGCTGAGCAGGGAGCCTGATGTGGGCTCAATGGGATCATGACCTCCTGGGATCACCACTGAGCCAAAGGCAGATCTTTACCAACTGAGCCACTCAGGCGGCTCTCAGAGATGTTTTAAAGTATGTGATCCATTTATATATTTGCATTATTTGGTTATTAAGTAGACTTACAGACACATTTACATCACAGATTTGACTAAATTACTTTTACCATATGTGGGGATTGTCCTAATAAAAATACTTAAAATGTGAATTTTAGGAAATTTTGTATCAAGGAGAGTCTTTCCATTTTTAACCACTCAGTTAATTGACTAGTGAATTGGCTAGACCCTTCCCAATTCAGAACCAATCAGTCTGGAATAAGAAACCCTCATTATAATGTACCAATGCTTAAGTATGTAACAAAAAGTACAAAAATGTTATTTGTAGAATCTAAGTGGGAAATGCATAGAAGTGCAATGTACAATTTTTTCAACTTCTCTGAATAGTCACAATTTTTCATAAAATATTTAATTGTGTATTATTTCTTGCAAATCCCATATAGTGTTATAGTAATAGACAAAGTCTCCACAAACTCTGTATTTTTGTATTCTAATATGTTTAGAAATCTTAGCTAAAAAATACATGTAGCTGTTTAATTCTCATGTCTAGGTTTGGTCATTTTGTCCAATGAGTATATGTTGCCAAAAATAATTCTTAACCAGTTCCAAAATGGAACATCCTAGTATATACATAAATCAATACAAAAGAAATTGTTATTGGGCTGTTTTGGAAGAGGTATATATTTTATGTTACCAATTATGAGTTGACTAATCTTCAAGCAGAATGTATTACTCACAAATTAGTGACACAGGATGGGTCTCCCCCTCCCTTCCATTTAGTTGCATACTGGGTGACATTTCAGTTGAGTTCTATATTTATGTTCCTTTTTTATTTTAATTTTTTTTGCCATATAATATTTTAAGTTTAATCAAAAGTCAACCTAGAAAGGCCATTCTGCCTAAGGGATATTTTTCCATTAAGTATTATGACATATTGGTGGCCTTGAGGGATTATTGGTTTTTGAAGAAATATTAACAGCTGGAAATTTGCATTTTAATACAGTTCTCCTCAGCTACTCAAGCAATTTTATTTTTAAGACCTGTGACAAGTTTCAAAGCTTTAGTTCTAAAGCAATCTAGTCAAGTAGAGCTAATTTTTGTAATAATTTTATTACAAATAACTAAGTTTCTAATAGTTTTTTTTTTCATCTGAAAATTTTAGTTTAAGGTGTCAGGGAAATCAACACCCAAATTTTATATCTGCACTAAAACCAGACTTGATAATTGGAACAAGTGAGGAAGAATTCTTTTTAAGTCTTTACTTTGAAAAATTGAGGAATAAGAAAATAGCACATCTAATTAGGTTTCTCTGATTAGTAGATAAAAATGAAGTTGATGCAAAGCAACCCTTCACAACAATTGTTTCAGTTATCTAGGTAGTTGTCTCTTAGGGAATGATTCCTAGGAAAGCAGAAGATGATGCTGTGAAATGAGAATGGAATCCTTCCCCTTTGATCCTGGTATTAAATATATACTCAGAGTTGCTATTGAAATTAATTGAGGATTTTGAGTCTGGATCAAGCAACTTATCACTTAAAATGATGGCAGTGAATAGAATTGAATGGTAGCCTTTATAATTACAAATGGATCTCTCTTCTAAAAATGACTAAGTGGCTAAATACCTTAAGATGGTGTAATAGGGAACACCAACTTCCCCGTTTCATTTTCAGTCTGAAATGAAAATTTAATCTTCAAAAAAGATTTATTTATTTATTTATTTATTTATTTATTTATTTATTTATTTGAGAAAGAGTGACAGGGGGAAGGGCAGAGGGAGAGAGAGAATCCCAAAGCAGATTCTGTGCTGAGCAGGGAGTTGGAAGAGGGGGGAAGAGTGGCTCTATCCTTGACCTCTGAGAGCATGACTTGAGCTGAAATCAAGTCAGCTCTTTAACTAACTCAGCCATCCAGGTACCTCTGAAAATTCAATTTCTTAGTCTAATCTGGACATCAGAAATGACAGGACCACAGCCTGGACAATTGCTTATTTGTTGATGAACAAATCTAACCATGGCTTCATGGTCTTAACATATTATAGTATATACAATGATATTCTGGGAAAATGGAAGATTGGAGAAGAAAAAGTAAGAAAAGGGTGCCAGAACTTCTAGAAAATGGATGTGTGCTCTTCTTACAGTATTAAATTGGCATTATGACTAATATATAAGCTTTCAAAAAATTTCTAGTTTGCAAATGCCACCTAATACATCACCAAATTCTTTTATTTTCTAAAAATATTTTATTTATATATTCACAAGAGACACAGGAGAGAGGCAGAGACATAGACAGAGGGGGAAGCAGGTTCCTCGCAGTGAGCCCAATGCGGGACTCAATCCCCAGCCTGGGATCACACCCTGAGCTGAAGGCACAAGCTCAACTGCAGAGCTATCCAGGCATCCCACATCACTAAATTCTAACACTAGAGGCTTTTTTTTAGAATTTAAGTTTTTTAAAATGTTAAGTTTATTTAAACTAAGTTTATTTAAGTTCACCCATATTTGGTCATTTTAATATTTAATTCTACTTCATTCAAGACAGGAAAAAATATATGTAAGCCATGGCAAACTACGAGGTTTTCTTCTTTGGGTAACATTATTTTGTTGCTTATTTAAACTTTCATGGATCTATTAAAACCATAAAGCTAATGGGAGGAAGGGTTTCTAGCAATGTTTTGAGTGGTGTCTACACTATGCCTTTGCCAGGTGATATTAAAAAACAATATAGCAAAAGAGAATCCTATTCAGAAACATGAGGTGATTGAAATAGATCGCAGACTCCTGGATATAGGGTAGTAATTACCGACATTATTCATGCCAGAGTGGGTTTTTAGATCTAAATTATATGACTACCTTCCTCTATCCCTTGAACTCTATTGCTTAGAGAAACTGACCAGTGATGACTACTGGATGATAGAATATTCTTGGACAGTGTCAAATATAAAGACAGAAAACAATCTGCGACAAAAATTTTATTGGCTCATGGGATATTTGCTTATAATACTTGGCTTATAGAAAACCACATAATCTGTGGTGTGATGCATTGTATTATGATTTTGAGTATGTTAATAGAATTTTAGTGTATTAGAAAAAGCATGTTCTTGAATTATACATAAATAAGTTTATGTTCTGTTCATATGACTGTGACACTGTGATATGGTAAGTATTTTATAAGCCTCAGTTTACTCCTGTTCTGCTCAAAGGGGCAAATCAAGACAGAATTGAACAAGATAAAGACAATGTAACACTTTGTAATTTGGTACAGAAAATATGCTCCTGTAGATACTGGTAAATACTGGTTGCCCATCTTCCTTTGCTTCCAGGAAATATATTTTTATATTTTTTACAGTTTATCAAAGGCAAAAGACATTTGTACAGTACTGATTGACTTGAAAAAATGCTTGGGCAAAAGGGTCTGAGTCTCTATTAGTAGATGAGCACTGTTGGTTCTAAGGAAATTGCAGGAATAAGAAAAACCAGAACTCTAAAGTGCCTTTTAATTTAAACCCCTGCAATTTTCCTGGCTTTCTCCCTGCTCTGAGTCCAAGTCATACCAGCACAAAACTTTCCCATCAACCCCTGAGTTTCTCACAGGTTTACATGATATTTCCTTTCTTTTGTTCCTCTGTGGTTGATCTTGGCAGGAAAGGGAACCAGAAATCTTGATAGTGCTTGTTCAGCATTTGATAAGAAAAGAAACAAGAACAAAACCATATGAGTACTTGTGTCAGGCACTGTGCTGGGTGTTGGGTACCAATTGGTTAACATAACAGGTAAGACTCTTGAATTTTAGGATTTATATCTCTGTGGAGAGACAGATTTTAAGAAAATATGCAGACAAGGATGTAATTTTGATAAGAAAACATATTCTTTGAGAAAAGAAGGGATATTTAAGTTTAGAACTGAGAGATCAATAAGCGCTACCAGGTAAAATGTATTTTATGGTTGTGGCTTGAGCTGGTAGTATGGAAAAACATTCCAGATGAAGGGCAAAAGCATACATGAAGACTTAATGATGGGAAATTCCTTGGTTTATTCAAAGATCAGAATGAAAGCCATTGAAGCTCAAACATAAAACACACATAGAGCCCATGAGAACACAGACTCAGCTGTATCTTTCACTGTTATACCCCAGTGCTTAGAATATTACCTGACACATAAATGTGCTTCTAGAATTATTTGTTGAATAAGTGAATTCACAATTAGTGACCTCTAATAGGTGACAGTCTTTGACAAGCTCTTGTTTCAAGTATTACTCTTTAGTTTCAAGCCCTAAATGCTTGAAGTATTTAAAGCTATCTTTAGATATTTTAACAGATATCTTGCTGGTATTCACTACTCTTTGGATGTATGAGTATGAGTGTGTGTATACTTCTTTTCACAATTTGGAGAACTGTATCCCCTCGTTCTATGTTAGCACAAGCATGTTATCCATGTGCATGTGTCTAGATGTTCTAATATAAGGTATTTTAAAGACTCACAAATAGCTTTTTAAAAAATATGTCCGGGCAGCGCGGGTGGCTCAGCGGTTTAGCGCCGCCTTCAGCCCAGGGCGTGATCCTGGAGACCTGGGATCGAGTCCCACATCGGGCTCCCTGCATGGAGCCTGCTTCTCCCTCTGCCTGTGTCTCTGCTTCTCTCTCTCTCAGTGTCTCTCATGAATAAATAAATAAATAAAATCTTTAAAAATATGTCCAAGTAAGATGCCTGATAAATAGTAAGGCATAATAATGACTCTCAGTAAGCAGTAATGAGGAGAATATTGGGCATCAGGTAGAGCTGAGGCTAGTCTCTGCTTTTCCACTAGCAACATTATTGGGTGTACCCAAGCAATTGCTTAACCCTTTCTTTGCCTCAGCTTTCTTACCTATGGAATAAATCTAAACATAATAAGTAGTCAATGAAATGTTGAATGAATGCAGTCTGAGACACTTGAAACATGGCCAATAAGGAAGGTCACAGTAGAGCCCAGATAGATGTGACAAAGTCCTCCTCAAGAGTCTTAGGCAGGCAAATGCTTAGGAAGTGACTACACAGTCTTATTTTAATCCGGGGGGTACCTATGTGATTTTTATATGTATATTAAAGTAGACATAAGTGTAATAAGTGTTGCTATTGGTACATGTAATGTGACAACAGAGATAGGGGAGGAGAAATGTCTACAAACAAATGTAAGGCCTCAGAAAATAAAAGTCTTGAGGTACATAAAGTAGTGAGGGGAAATGACCCATAAATCTGCATAGGTTTCCAGGAAAGTCCTATATAACAACATAATAAAATAGATATATTTATAAAAACTGATCATTCAAGAAATTACTCAACTTAAAAATCTTAAGGCTTTCTGCCTCCGGAGATCTCAAGCTGGTGGGGGAGAGAAATATTTAAGAAATGTTCTTAGGGAAGTGAGAGATTTGTGTGTTTCTCCAAACCAAGGAAAAGAGGAAAAAGTGCTTCAACTTGCTTAAAGAAGTCATGCGTAGCTTTTAAGGCAGGTAACATTCATGGATGTGTTCTGATCTGAGAGGCTGCTGAGAGATCATGGAGATCATGTTGGGTGTACCTGATAAATTCCCTCAACTGTGTATTGCTTATTCAGCTAAGCCACTTAAGTATGGCCTACAATTTTCTTAGTCTTTATATATCCCATTGAATCCTTTCAGTCTCTACAATCCTATGCAGTAGTAAAACACTTGCAAAACATGGTTGGGATCTTTGCACTAAAACTCACTTATGAAAGCAAAATATGTCATTATAAACTTATTCTTTTGTGTTTCTTATATCCTTCTTACTTGCTTTTCAATGACCTCAACCAATTTATTTTATTAATGGGAAAAACAAAGTTGCTGTTGATGTGAAGATCAAAGGAAAACTGTTATATGCATTCTTATTTTCTCTCTGAATTTTTGGGTTAAGAATAAAATGAGATAGAGTTAATATCCAAATACTAGCCCCTTTGTAAATTGATATAAAAGTATTAGACCTGATTGCAGAAGCAATGTTATTTTTTGTCAAAAACCTTTCTAGAAAATGAGCCAATAGGGTTTACCATAGCCATGATATAGCAGTTAGTTCTGGAACCAAGTTAGCAGATTAGTAGGAAGGAGTGGAGGAGGAGAACTTGAGACATGAGACAACTTCTTTACTTTTATGGTAAGAAGTAAAAGGGGAAAAAAAGCACCTGAAATTTGTACGTGGTGAAGGAAATGAGCCGTATATATGACACATATATATATAACACAGCTTTTTAATAACGGCCCATATAATATAGCCTTTATATTGTACCTCATGAACCATGAACTCATAGGTATTAACCAGACAGCTTCATCCTAGTTCTAGGAACCACTCAGAGAAAGTAAAAACTATTAAAGTTTCATTTTTTATATATAACAATGAGATTCTGTATATTTGCATTTTGAATTTATGTTGATTTTTTCTGTCTATAAAATACTTTCACAAGTTTTATTTCCATTTTAACTCCCAACAATCTTATAGAGTAAAATTTAGACTCCTTTTCCAGGTGAGGAGACTGACTCTTAGAAAAATTTAATTAATTCCATGTCCTACAGGTGTGTCTTATACACATATTTAGGGAATGTCTGTCATTGATTGCTACAGTGATGAAAGTAGACAGTGTCCATGATTTTGCAGAGCATTTATTTGAGTGTGTTCCTGTGGTGGAGAGAGAAAAAAAACTCACATGAATAACCAGGGTAATTTCATGTAGTGATAAGTACTATGGGAGGAAGGGGATCGAAGCCTAATTAAGTGGTCAGAGAAGTCATTTCTGAGGTAATGACATTTGAACAGGCAACTGTATAATAAAGAAGAATCAACCCAGGTCTGAGTGAAAATGTTTCAGGAAGAAATTATTTTTTTAAAATATTTTATTGATTTATTCATGAGACACAAACACACGCGCGCGCACACACATACACACAGAAGAGAGAGAGAGAGAGAGAGAGAGAGAGCGACACAGGCAGAGGGATAAGCAGGCTCCAAGCAGGGAGCCCCATGTGGGACTTGATCCCAGGTTCCAGGATTGTGGCCCGGGCTGCAGGCGGCACTAAACTGCTGAGCTACTCAGGCCGCCTAAGAAATTCTTATCAGGGGATGTTACAGCAATATTTTTATGTTGAGTGATCATAACATAAAGAAAAGACTCTGTTTGAGGTCTGTATAGCACATAGCTACTTTAAACGTTTGGTAGCCACTGCCTTTTAAAAATGTGTTTATAAGGTTATTTCCTATATACACGCTGTTTAGTATTCAAGAGTGTCCTTGCAACTCTGGCAATAATTCTAAGAGTGAGTTTAGGTCCAGGCTGTGCTTTCTTTCTTTAAAAAAAAATTCTTATATTCTCTGGCAGCTGTAATACACCATGAATATTAAATTAAAATCAATTGCACACTTACTTATCCTACTCTAGGGATAAAAAGCATAAGCTAACTTGGAATTAACTTCCACTTTAAAAACATGACTTCATTTCAAAAGCTTAGGGTACTATCTGAGAAAGTTTGATATCCTCATGTCTCTTTATTAGAAGTCTTATGCAGCTAGTTTGGGTAGAAATAGGAAAAAGGAATAGTATTAAAATGTACATCAAGCAGACATGAGATTAACTCAGCTTTTTTTCCCCTAGATATTTTAGTACCTTTAGAGTATGTAGTTAGTAGATAGGCATGGAATCTTCTCCAAATATGTGTGTTCTCTTACTCCCACTCATTAAGCAACCATGCTCTTAACTAGGAGAATCTTAATACTCACCTATTTAGTGCTCACCTCAATGGTTGCCTGCATGAGAAGCTGCACTTAGTATGTCCCAGATGAGCCACATGTTGGAATCCGTATGATTCCAGGGCTCAGGCTGACCATGGCGTGGTCAAGTCTGCCCTCAGATCTGAACACAGAGAAATACATCCCAGGTTGTTTATGATCATGATAAAATGCTACTTATAACAATGTATCTATATATAAAAGGCAGGCAGAAAAGGGAACTATAACTCATGCCTTAGGGAGAGTCACCTGAAAAGCAAAAACATTCTATCAAGACCAAGGAAGATGAGGCATAGATAAAGCAAAACAAAATGTTTGGCTATATGATTTTGTAGGTCAGAATGGATATTGGAGATGAAGATATGTTAAGAGGTCATTAGCAAAGGTGTGGTATTGAAGGCTATGGGATGATTTGTATTATTTAGGGAGAAGGCATGAAGGTGGGAAGGAGTTGCAGAATCATGCACTAATTCCAACATTGAAAGATAAGGTAGAGGAGATATAAATCAGAAATGTAAAGAAAAGACTAGGGCATTTTGGTGTTGTGGAGGCCAAAGAGAAGAATAGTGTTTCAAGTAATAAGGGTTCAGTTATTTCATCAATGCTGACAGAAAGGATAAGGACAGAAAAAACCTTTATTATGTTTAGAAAAAAAGAAAGAAGAAAAGGAAAGAAAAGAAAAGAAAAGAAAAGAAAAGAAGAGAAAAGTAAAGAAAAAAAGAAAAGAAAAGAAAAGAAAAGAAAAGAAAAGAAAAAAAAGAAAAAAGAAAAAAGAAAAACAGTTCCCTGATCTTTCCTAAAACAATTTTGGTACACTGGTGGGGAGAAAGAAGCCTTAGTGAGGTAGGCTTAGGAGTGAATGGGAGGTGAAAAAATGGTCACTGGCTGTGTATTCAAGGATCTTCTCCAGGAAGTTGGATTATGTATCTGAAGTGGAAATATTGGACAGTAGTTGGAGTGGGAACACAGGAGTCAATGAATGTCTTGTTTGGGAGATGGGAGAGAGTATAGAATTCAGAATGTTTTCAACAGTGTTGGGCCAAATCCAGTAAAGGAAGTAAAAACATAGGAGGAGGGAGGAATAGGAGTCTAAGTGGAAGGACTGGCCTTTACGCTGAGGAGAATCACTTATTCATATTTCCAGTTGGATTTAAGGAAACTATGGGTAGACATGCAAGAAGGGAAATGGCAGGAAGTTGATAACTTGCCCTTCTTTGAAATGTAGCTAGTAGGAGAGGGATGGAAAGCTATTAAGCTCATGAGGCTGTTTCAGATGTAGCATTTAAAGCCATCAGAATTTGACTCCAGTAGTTTCTCCCTATGGTTTACATTTGAGGCCACTTTGTACTCCATTTATTGACTATCAAGAGAGATGATAGTGATTCAAGAAGACCACATCTAACCTACAGCAGAAATTTTTTTCACTTTGTTATGCATTGCTAGGGGATGAGTAAGGTTTTCAAGGTATTACAAATTGAGCCAATTGTAAAAATGTGAAGGAAAAAATCCTACCATATATTGAGTACCATCTATGGATCAGACATTTTCACTTTAGTCCTAGAATTTTCTGTGAGGGAAGGATTCTACTTAAATTCAGGAAATTGAGACAATAAAAAACTAACTAAAAGTTGTATAGATAGTGAGCAGTAGAGTGGGATTACCCCCTTTTCCTCTGTGAGAAGCAAGACGATATAAATCAACCCAAATGGCTTTTTCTCCCAAGTTATAGCAAATTGCATAATACTTCATAGTTCCGGAAACAGAAACTTTGAAGTTTCTCTTTTAGATTTATTTAAAACACTTTTTTTGTTGACAAATGATTTAAAAGTACCTCTATGAGGAAGATTGTGCTCATATTTAGAACTTCCGTATTGTTAATACATGTCCCTTCCTTACAAAATAAATTCAGCTAAGAAATATTTAAACATCTAAGCACTAACCAGCATATACAAATAATAGATAAATGACAGATGAATCATATTGCTATATCAATATTCAGACAATTATATTTAAAAAATCTTTTCTGAAATTATTAAGAACAATAACCAGATATCTGCTCTTCTCCAAAATACTTGTAACTACAATTCAATATCCATTTGAACTATCTAAGGAAAAAATTATTAAATTGTCTTGTTATACATAAAATCAAACTGTGTTGCCCAGCACTTAGTAAAGAAGTACTTAATGTTGGTTGGTTGAATAAATAAAAAAATGCAAATAAAATGTAGTGTTTTGGTTAACTCTTATTCCTGAATAATACCCAATAGCATTTCTGGAAATGATGCTCAGTTAGTGGAAAGTATACTCTTAAAGATTAGTTCTATCCATGCTGACTCATCATGTGGTCATAACTCTGTCATTTACTCAGTTTATGTACCATTTAAGGACAGAATGAAGTTACTGTAGTTAAAAGTTAAATAAAATTGATAAAAACCTTCCAAAATAGGCAAAGGGAAATCTATAAATGAGTGTGCCATTTTTCACTTTTAACTTTAAGTCAAGTATGAATGATTCATAGCACTTCCATACCCATGACATTTTCATTATTAGAAATTTATTTAATTATCAGTTTTATGCCCTTTTCTATTAAGAAAATCATATTTTCTATTGACCATTCTTTGTGAATGGAGTTATCAATGTCATTCAACCCACTTGGAAACCTGAATATTGGTTCCATTATGCTGATGGGGTTTGCTATTGACAGGTTAAATAGAATACATTTTCCTAGGGCTCTGGCAACTTTTCCATGTATTCAATTGAACTCTTGTGCTAGTAATAGCATATATATAAAATGGATTTCTTGTTGTTTCCCATTTATTTCTTTTTGGTTTTGGAGTGGTGATAAATTCAATGACAGAACCCTCTCCGTACTGTTTTTTAAATTAGTTTATTTTGCTGCTATTTCATTATAAATATATGACAAAAATATAATAATCATTTCATGTAAATTAACAACTGGACGCATAGACTAACCATATTTGTTATTTTCTGTTAATGTGGGTTGTTTCCAGTTTGTCAAAGTACATTAAAAACATATTACAATATCACATGAGCACTAAAATTAACATAATTTAATACACGCACCTATTTTTGTCTTCTATTCCAGATTGAAATCCATTACTAAGACTGATGTTTTATTCCTCTTGTGCTTGAAATTGAATTCTTCATCAGAATAGATAGTAACTATTTATATGAGAAAATTGCAATTCCTCCAAATAGAAGAGGATTTCCCTTCCTATTTAAGTTGGTTGTCATGCTCAAATCATATATTTTGCTTTGTTGTTAGCTCCAATTGTTTTTGAATTAGAAAACACTTACCATGTCATTGAATTATTATAAGTAACACAACAACGTGAAATTCTAAGAATTCTTTGCTTATTAACTCCTTGACAGGAACTACTTTTTCTTTGCTACATCTTCATCCTTGCTACTTTTTCTGGCAACTGGTAACTGGGCACATGATTCTATTATCAGGGAGTTGCTTTCTTAATATCCCTTAGAGCTCATATTAGATTTCTATTTAGGAATTACCAGGGAAGCATATTTTTTTTTTCTTCAGGACAACTTGTATTCTAATTGTACTCTACCAGCTGCAATAAAACTTACTATATTTCTACATTTTCATGATAGATGCTGGTATATACTTCTCTTGAGCGGAAAAGTTTGACAGAATGAAAATCAGATAGCAACTGTAGACAATAAATATTAACTTCTTTTTTAAGACACTTAAAAAAATCTAAATTGTGCCAAAAGATTTTTAAAAATGCATAACTTTTTCTTTATAACAGAACAATGGCATTTTTTTCTTTTTCATTTAAAGATTTTATTATAGGTAATTTCACACATACATACACAAACAGAGAATAGGACATTGAAGCTCTGTGTAATCATCTTCAAAAACTCAAATTTCTGACAGTTGAAATTGGCTGATCTAAGTGAATTAATGACTGTGGATTCACAAGAGAAGTTTCCTGAAAGCCTTTCTGCTGGAAAAAATCAAAAGTATTCCAGCCTTTTTCTCCTTGACTAATATAGCACCTCATAGGAAAGTCCAAGATTGTATCAGATTAGGGCAATATTGCAATTATGTTAATATAATTGCATGTTGATTGAACAGCACAATTTCTTTCTATGAAAAAGTAACAGAAAACAGATTTTGTTCTTACCCTCAGGAATCTTACCTAATTTTGATAAGAGAATTGAAAGAATTCTATATGTATTAGTCCAAGCTAGACTTGAGTTACTATCTATAAATAGAAAAGAACTATTAGCATATTAATTAATTAGGATCACATTTGCATTTTTATTGTCATGAAAAAATATCTGTGTTCTAATTTAGATCTCCCTGTTATATTACTCTCATTACTGCCTCTCAGTAAGAGATAAACAGCTTGAAATTTATAATGCTATGTGAATAATACTGGTTTACATTTGGCAGAAGAGACCCATTCTGATTAATATTTCAAAGCATGACACTGATTCAACACAATAGGGTTGTATTTAGATTATTAGAGAATTATGCTTTACAATATAGCTGTTAATAAAAGAAACAACAATGATGAACTTTGCTTATAACTCTTTTATGTATTCATACATTAACCTGTGTTTGTTCTTTGCCCAAGAAAATGATATGCAAATACACTCCTATATATAATATATATGTGTACTTACACTGAGATAACAAAGGTGATCTTAAAGCTAAATGTTTGAATTAGTGCCTGGCTTGTCCTAATTGAAGACTATCACATAACATAAGCAAACTTCACAATCCAAAATAAGTAGAATGAGTGATTAGAAAGGTGGTGTAAAACTGCTATACATAGAACAGGAAAAGGTGCTCAGAAATGAGAAAGTAATGGGTGTCAAAGGACAAGCAAAGAGGCTGGCAATGGTAGTGTCTTGAGATGTTTTGAGTAGTTGTATACAGAGAGCACTAGAATTCTAGAATTAAACTTGCCTATTTTAACCAGGGAACATTTGGCAACATTGAAATATAGTACAGATTAAGTACTTAAACATTAATAAAAAAATAAGTAATGGGTTATAGTAAAATGGCTAATTTCTCTTATGTTTTTTTTTTTTTTATAGCTGAACTTGCCTATCTCTGATGAACTTGTTGGAAATAAAACAACAGCTTATATGGGTCATATTTTTATCTGATCAATACCTATTTAATAATTATGCCTTCATAATTTTCCAATAAAAATGTGTCTTTTTCACAGTTACAATTTTAAAAAAATATTTTATTTATTTATTCATGAGAGACACAGAGAGAGGCAGAGACATAGGCAGAGGGAGACACAATCCCAGGGCCCCAGAATCACAACCTGAGCTAAAGGCAGATACTCAACCACTGAGCCACCAAGGCATCCCATCAATTACAAATTTTGGTCATTTGATAACAAACTCAAGAAAAATATCTGATTTACTTTATAGTATTAAAAGTAAGAATTTTATTGATCTGATCCTTTTATTATTTAAGGATAAAAACACTTGAGTTCAGCATATAATCTAGTGCATAAATACTTGTTGAACTGAAATATTCAGCAGAAAAGGAGGGCTGATGTGGTGGTGAAACTTGGCTCCCAGAAGGGATTCGAGTCTATCATTTTGAGGAAGATCCTCTTTATTACAGTAAATATAAAGATAGGTTTGCTTATTCAGCAGAGTTATACAATGTCAACCAACTGTTTTGCTTCAATACACTTATTAAAGCTCCAATTATTGAGGAGAACCCTTTTTTGATTAATGTTGCTATTTCTATTTGATAGCTTTGCCTCAAGGTTATAACTGTTTAGTGAAACATAATGCAGTTTAAGCTTGTTAGATCAATCAATTCTCATATCAGATAGTTATAAACATTTACAAACATCTTTTAATCTAAAAGTTACATAATAAAAAAAATAAAAGTTACATAATAATATCTTTCAGAAGCTCTTTAGTGCAACTCTTACTAACCAGCCATCTGTGTGTCTGAAACTGTTTATTTTTATAAATCTATCTGAATATGAAAAATGATACAGAAACATATAAGATGTTGAAAAATTACATGGTGTATGGATTAGTGTGTTACTGAATTCTGTAAGAGGCCTTGCATGGTTTTTAAGAAGACAAAAGGTGCTGCATAGTAAATATCCTCAAAACATTATTTGGGGTACAATGTGTTATTACGTGACTTGGAGTTCAAAGATAAATATAAAAAAAAAAAAGATAAATATCAAGACGATCAAATGCAGACAACTAAGGGTCATTTGCACTCTATATTTAGTTATAGAGTTAGTGCTTTTTTGAACCTGAAGGAAGACTAATCTTTAGAGAGGTACATTTTGGTGTCCAAACAGCTAGCTAGACTTCTCATGGATGATTTCATTTGGCTTATGGCTGAGGAAGATGTCAAAAATCTGAAGGGGATCTTTGAGCGCCACTGATGCTGGCTTACATAAATCAGTATAAATACCTTGTAATTGATGCAAAAATTGACAGATAAAAACAAAAATATAGCCAAATATAAATGATCAGTTACTCTTGCCTAGAAACTTTGTCAGTATATGCAATGCTTATTGTAACGTATTAATCAGATGAGTCAGATTGCCAATAAATAAAGCATTACCATATTTCACCAAGGATATAAAGGATGAACTTAAGACTTTATATCCTCCAGAAAGGAAAATCAAGACAAAAATGTAATATGCTGGATGTATGACATTCTGTTGACTTGGGAAAATCAGAATCATTTATATTTTATCAGTGTCCCATGATTCAATTGTTAGTCTGTGTTATAAAGCAAAGAAGAGACTCTTTTGGAAGATCCACATGCCTTGATAGAATAGTATTCATGTTGATTCTGTTGATTCTTAGTTCTACTGGCTATCAATTAATAGGCCTAACCCTAACCCTAACACCTCACACAATGGTGATTTTGAGAATATCAGGACTGAGCAACACAAAATAATTCAGTAGGGATTCAATAGTTATTGTGGCTCCAGGATCTCATCCACGATATATAAAATGACACTCTTCAGAGAAAGAGAAGTGGATATACTATGTAGCTGGACTATACTGAGGAGAATCTTCAGGCTCCATATTTGATAATTATTCTTTTGTGTGAAATGAAGAGAAGTACCCTAGTCAGGAAAAAATTAACTATTCTCATAATGTCCAAAAATAGAAAATATATCAAAGCAGTAGACATATTAAGGTACTTTTCTTAATTCTAACACCCCTTGAACTGTATATGGCTTTTTCCTTGAGATAATTCATATGTAATGAGTATGGTGTGATTAAAGATAAGGAGACACAGGCCCCATCAGATAAAGTATTGTTATTTTGTTACTCATTACTTGTATATGCATATATGGATACACATACCTAAATTATGCATATTTCATTTCATATTTATGAATACATATATTGTATATAGTTATATTGCCTTAAAATTAATGATCCTTAAATGCTGATGAGGTATATAGCAATGATAAAAAAATCAAAAACTTTTTTGAAGTAATTTTCTTTCTAACAATTCTCAAAATGAAATACTGTTTTAATTTAATTTAATATATTTTAATATTTTAAAGTATAATTTAGCATATTTAACATCAGAACGTGTGATTCATTAAAGATTTTTTAGGAGCAGTCAGAGCCTTGTCCTGAATCTTGAGTTCTAAACCTAAATAGACCTTGTTGGATGACCATTACA
The DNA here is from genome assembly GCF_018345385.1 of Vulpes lagopus. Taxonomy (NCBI): domain Eukaryota; kingdom Metazoa; phylum Chordata; class Mammalia; order Carnivora; family Canidae; genus Vulpes; species Vulpes lagopus. The sequence continues at coordinate 24,050,168 of NC_054836.1, forward strand.
AATGATTTCAGATCTTAACTAAATTATTTGGGGAATTCTAATTCTTGCTTCTCTCTCCTGCATCATTAATTTTTCCATAAAAAGGATTACTTACATTAATAATTACATATGCTCTTATTTCTATTATCATAAACAATACAATTACAATAATCTTTTTCAGATTATACATTTCTTTCCACCTGATATTCCATAACAATACCTCCCTTAATTGAAAAAGTCCTCTGATTATTTACCTATGTTTGTGCTCTTCAATTCTTTTCTTCCTATTCATTTTTTTTTCTTTTAAAGATTTATTTATCCATTTGAGAGAAAGAGAGAACATGAGTGCAGGGGAAGCAGCAGAGGGAGAGGGAGAGCATCTCAGGCAGATTCCCTGCTAAGCACAGAGCCCTATGTGAGGCTCAGTCTCATGACCATGAGATCATGACCTTAGCCGAAATCAAGAGTTGATGCCTAATTGACCAAGCCACTGAGGAACCCTATTTCCCATTTATTCTTAAGCTTATGTATATCTGTCTTTCTCTCCATGCAATCATGGAAATTACTACTGTCAAGGTTATAATGATTCACATTGTAAAATGGAATGCTTAATTCTCAATTCCTATTTTACTTGACCTATCAGTTACATTTGACATGATGGATCATTCATTTACCCTTGAAACAGTTCCTTCAGAAATCCAAAGGAGATTTCTGTTTTCTTTTGGCTTTTCTTCTATCTTGTTATCACCTTTCCTCCAATATTCCATTGCTTAGTATTCCTTTTCTGTTCAATCCCTAGATGTTGAAGAGCATGGGGCCCAATATTTGGACCTCCTTTCTTGTGGCACACCCTCTATATCTTTTCGATTCATAGCTTTACATACCATGATATTAGTCAAAATCAAATCGGGATACAGAACCACATAGTAATTTGAACAGGGCAATTTTACTATAAATAATTATTACGCATAACAGGATTGCCTACTAAGAGGAAAGGAACTCTAAATCACTTAGGAATGCAAATATAAGGAGTAGCATCTATTTCTAGTGCTAAGACAGAGTACGCAAGACAGAAACAAACATGGAAAAGGACTTCTTTCTCCCAGGGATGAGGCCCAGATTTTGTTGGAGAGATAATGGCCATGGTCAACTGGAAGATTGACAGGTCACTGGGATATTGCACCATGGAACTTTCAGGGAAACTGCTGTAGGGATGATAATCTGGAAAGCCAACTCTTGGAGTTCCAGGAGAGCTACCCATGGAGAGGTGCCATATGCTACTGATTGTCTCACTCTATCTAAAAGATCATATTCTCAGGAAGAAGAAAGACTCCCCTGGAGTGTCGCTCTAGAACCTACTGAAGAAGCATTTCCTGATATCAGCCAGCAAGGGACAAATATGCTAATATTACATGTAGGACAAAAAACAGTGAAAGTAAAGGCAAGGGGTAATAGATTCAATAACTGATACAACTACCAAGAAGCTATTGAATCATATACATATATATACACATATTTATATATTTAGGTATTAAATATATAGATACTTATAGATATGTATATATATGCCATATTTATTTAATATATATATCTATATCTACATATCTACAAAATAAATAAATGTATGTATACCCCTGTCTTCTCCCTATATTCCAGGCTACTATATCCAGTTGCCTGCTTGACATCTTCATTTGAATGTTTAATTATATCTCAAATGTAGCATGAACTTTGGATCTTTCCCTTAAAACTGCTTATCTATAGTCTTTTCTCTTGATGAATGACAACTCCATCTTCCCAATTACTGAGCTCAAGAACTTTGTAATCATTCTTAAACACTCTGTTTCTCACTTTTAAAATCAAATCTGTTAATAAATACTATTGACTATATTTATTTATTTATTTTTATAAATTTATTTTTTATTGGTGTTCAATTTGCCAACATAGAATAACACCCAGTGCTCATCTCCTCAAGTGCCCCTCTCAGTGCCCCTCACCCAGTCACCCCCACCCGCAGCCCACCTCCCCTTCCACCACCCCTAGTTCGTTTCCCAGAGTTAGGAATCTCTCATGTTCTGTCTCCCTTTCTGATATTTCCCACTCATTTTTTCTCCTTTCCCCTTTATTCCCTTTCACTATCTTTTATATTCCCCAAATGAATGAGACCATGTAATGTTTGTCCTTCTCTGATTGACTTATTTCACTTAGCATAATACCCTCTAGTTCCATCCACTATATTTAGACATTGCCAAATTTTACCATATTCTCACCATAGTCAACACAGCTACCAGCATGGATGTCATGAGTTTTATCTTTTACCCATTTACTTCAGTGCCATCCTTGTTTCTCAGTTTCTGTCCTTGTTTTTCTAACATCTATTTCCAACCCAGTAGCTGCAGTGAGTCTTTTAAAGATAAGTCAGGCCATGACACTTCCCTGTTCAAAACCCGTCAGTAGGGGATCCCTGGGTGGCGCAGCCGATTGGCGCCTGCCTTTGGCCCAGGACGTGATCCTGGAGACGTGGGATCGAATCCCACATCAGGCTCCTGGTGCATGGAGCCTGCTTCTCCCTCTGCCTATGTCTCTGCCTCTCTCTCTCTCTCTCTCTCTCTCTCTCTCTCTCTGTGACAATCATAAAAAACCAAAACAAAAAACAAAAACCATAGCCTGTAACAACAACCAAATGATTTCACTAGAGGCACAATGATTTTTTTTTAATCTCCCTCCAACATTCTAAACATGCATCGGCCTCAGGACCTTTGTACTTCTCCCCTTGTAGTATTTGATTAAATATCACTATCTCTGGCCGTCTTAAATAAAACCTCAGTCTGCCTCACTGACCCTGTACCCTCCTCCCCTTTTCTGCCTTAGTTCTTGCCATATGAATTACCATGATCTAAAAACTATAATTTATTTATTTATTTTAATTATTTTCTACCCCTGATGTTATGATTCACATTCCATGAAGCCAGACTAATCTGTTTGTATTGTTCACTGTTTTGTGATCAGTGCCTATCCCAAAGGAAATATTCAACAAATATTTGTTGAATTAGTGATTAACAAATAGATGATTATTTGATAAAATGTTAGGGACATATTAATATAATTTATATTTGAGAAAAAATGTCCATTAGATACAATTTTAAAATTTTCCTCTCATAAAATGAAGCTAATATTTTATTGTGCTTAAATGTATTGCTTTTTCTTCCTCCATCCACCCAATGTAAGGACATATTGAGAGAATTCTACTTTTTTGATCCTGTGTATTATCATAATGTATGACACTTTTTTCCAGAATAAAACTATTTTTCTTTTTTCTGTTTCTGGCCAGGATCAATGCCAAATAAATCATAGTCTTGAATAAATAGATCTTTTAAAGTACAGAAACAACTATTGTGTGTACCTTTGATAGTTTTTTTTAAAAACAGAACTGTCTTGTAGGTATAAATACACCATGTTCATTGCATTGATTATAGAAGGTGATTAAAGACACTTCTTATAAAGTATGCATAAAGAACACGAATATAGTATTTTTCATATATTAGGTAATGAATATTAAATTTTAATTTATAATAATTATGTTCACCTTTATTTTTATAGGATAATTGAGACCCCACAAGTCTTTTTAAATGACACAAAAATTAGAACCATTATGTTTTTCCCTCTTGAGATGTTTCTTCAGGGAGAGCTGAGGAATTCAAGTCAGTCCACTGACCACATACCAATATTAATTGTAGCATGTACAAAAATTGTAGTTGATGAAGATGTTATTCTTCCAGTATGAATAATTTTAAATAGTAAGATCTAAAGCATCGTTTAGCTCTATCATCTTCTACCTCCTGAGATGACACGACATACTGCAGGTGTGTCTATTCACCAGCAATACTGCAAACAACTCATAGTTCTGTTAAATTACTCTCTTAGCTTATACTGAGTCGGTACAACAGGAGCATTTCACACACCATTGGAAAGCCAAGGAAACTATTTCCAGATCATTATCACAAACTGAAGGATTGCTCACAGGATTGCTTGCTTAACATTAATGTTATCTTCTTTGAGAGGGCTTCACTGACCAGCTTATTATCAATCTTACCAAAGCATACTTGATCAAACCACCTTTCTGTGTTGATATAACACTGTATGTAGTTCTCTATTGACACTTTTTATATTTTATTTTAATTGTAGCATAGTCTCTGGCTAATGGATACATAAAAATTCTCACTAAATATATATGAATATGAATATGCATATGGCTATATATATGAATTAATGGGCATTTTCTTTCTGTATATTTCCCAAAAATATCTTAAGAACCTAAGGAAATGGGGTGCCTGGGTGGCTCAGTCAGTTAAGAGTCTGCCTTCAGCTCAGGTCATGATCCCAGAGTCCTGGGATCAAGTCCTCAGTGGGCTCTCTGCTCTGTGGGGAGCCTGCTGCTCCCTGCCTCTGCCTCTCTTTCTTTCTCTCTCTCTCTCTGTCTTTCATGAATAAATAAGTAAAGTCTTTTAAAAAGAAGAATTTATAGGAAATGATAGTCATAATAAGTAAATATATAGGTCTTATCAGAGGAATTCAAACTATAAACATGGAAATTTAAAAAATAAAAACTATAATTTCTAAAATATAAGTTTCAATAGATAGGCTTAGCAATGAATTTAAGATTACAAAAGAATGAGTTAGTTAATATGAAGCAGATTGATACAAATTATCCAATCAGAAAAATGTAAACACAAAAGAATGAAATTTGTAAAAAAGAACAGTATTCCAATGACCTATGAGATATTATCAAGCAATATGAAATATGTGTAATTGGACTTCCAGACACATAAAGGGGGATTCAATAAGGCACAACATTTTTGGAAGAAATAATGATTGAAAGTTTCCAAATTTTTATGAAAAACATCAAGATATAGATCCAAGGATATTAGCAAAGAGCAAGCATGATGAATACAAAGAAAAATAAACCTAGGTTAGGAGTCTGTATTCAGCGAAAATAACCTTCAAAACTGTAGGTAAATAAAAACTGTTTCAGAAAAATAAAAACCAAGAGAATATTTCATCAGCAGAGCTGCAATATAAGAAATCCTGAAAGAAGTCCTCTAGGCTGAAGGGAAATGAAACCGGATAAAATTTAGTTTTACAGAAAAGTATGAGGCTACCATAATTGGTAAATATATGAGTAGATATGAGAGAATATATTTTTCCCTTCTCTCATTTAATAGACTATTAAGTAAAAAAATGATGACTTTTTATCTCAATAATGTTTGTGTAATTAAACTATATGATTTAGTAGCTCAAGGAATGGTGTAAATAAAATTACATTGCTTCAAATATCTTACATTTTGTGTGAAATGATACAATAATTTTAATTAGCTATGGTAACTTGAAAATGCACATTTAACCCTTAGCTCTAAATAATACAAAGAGGTATGGAGAAAAAGATAATAGAGCAATTTAAATAGAATGACAAAAGACACCCAGTTAACCAAAAAGAAATCAGAAAAGGAGTAACAAAGAAAAAAAAGTGTTATAATTAGAAGAAAAATAACAAATGCTGAACCCCTAAACATAACCACATTAATAATTACATGAAATGTCAATGGATTAAATAATTTAATTTAATTTTAATTAAAAAACAAAGATTGTTGGACTGGAATCTGAAGTTGGCAAACTTTGGCCCATGTGTTTTAGTCACCTGTTTTGGTAAATAAAGGTTTATTGGAACACTGTTACATCTATTGACTTACATATTATCTTTGGCTATTTTTGTGTTATAATAGCAAAGTTGAGTATTTATGATTGAGTACTCAACTCAAAGTTGTGTAACATGATTCATTACAAGCCTAAAATATTAGATATGTGACCCTTTCAGAAAATATTTGACAGTCCATGGACTAGATATAATACTGCTTAGCCTTTTCTTATAAATTTGAACATTATACCTACCCTATGTATCTAAATTATTTACCCAAGAGTAAAAAAAACTTGTATCCATAAGAGTTGTGCACAGATGTCCATAGTGTGTTACCCATGATAGTCTCAAACTGCAAAACATCAAATGTCCATCAACTAGAGAATGGAGTAGCAAATTATGTTATAGAATGAAATTATATAATGAAATGCTATTCACTGATGAAAAGACTGATGCAACCACCCATGGTTAAATTTCAAAAACACTATGTTGAATAAAAGAAGCCATGGTGGAGAAGATGTACATACAAAATGAATGCATTTATATGAAGTTGAAAAACAGGCAGGATTAATCTGTCTTATAGAATCAGAGCAGCGATTATTTTATTTATTTATTTTTTGTGATTGGGGATTGGCTGGAAAGAATGCAAGAGAGTTTTCTGTGGTAATGGAAATATGTATTTTAATTAAGTATTGGTTATAGCAGTGTATACATGTATCAAAACTCAAGGAGTTCCATACTTAAGATCTACATATTTGTGCTTAAATATATGTTTCTCAATCAAAAAAAATACGAAAAGAAAAACACACACACAAAGACACAAAGGGAAAATATTGTATTCCCCCAATTCTAAATACAGAATTACTTTTGACCCTGCAATATTTTTTGTACAGTAAAATGCTAATCTTGTTTTGAATTCTAGTCTAAAAAGAGATGATGAATTGTCTTTCAGCAAATGGCTAAATTATTACTTTTATCTTACTTTTTAGAAAGTAATTTGCTGTTAATAGTTATATCTATTGACTTCCTAATAATGTAGAGTGAATGAGTAAGGCTGGTATATCCCACTCATCTGTTGGCTTGTTGCATTGAATCCAGCATGTTTTGTTTTGTTTTGCTTTTTAGTATATACAAATTGTGAGCCTTTCAGGATATAATTTGATTCTATTACCAAGCATGTATTTGATCTTTGTCTCCAAATTTCTACAGTAGCCTTGCAAAATGTTTTTAAAATTTGAATATTTGTGAATAAAATGTAGAATGCAATGAACTTTATAGAATTTAATGATATCTATAATAGCAAGTTACTAATGACTTATAAAATTAAATTGTAACAGTGATAATACTGTGAAAAAACAATAATTACCTTTATAACACAGGGTTGGGGAATTGTTTGAATCAAATCAATGAGGAAAGGGAAAAAAAAATCTGTAAGAGTATCTGTGAGAGACAAAAAAAGGGATCATATATTTAGATTTGAAGGTAACTTCTTTGTATTAAGGACTTCCCAAAAGCTAGCATTGCAAAACTATCAAATAAAATATAGCAATGCCATAAAAGAGGGATTTGTGAAATTTCTGGATTACATGAAAATGACTCATATAAATCTCACTATTTCTAACCATTTAAACTGTATTGCATTTCTCTTTCTACCAGTGATAGTGACTGAATAACTATGGGCCATATGTACAAGAGGGTACTGCAAACAGTCATTTGCCTATTGCACCTTAACTTTATATGTACTGCTCATCAAACTCTAGTTGTAGTTCTAAGGTAAACACATGAGGAAAGAAGTACAGCTGGCAGGTGGGGAATATGGACCTGGCAAGTTCCCTACATAACTGGCTCGGTGTATACATTTGCTGTGCTCCTTTATGATTACATGCAGCTCTACACTATAAAAAGAAAAGCAACCTACTGTTTAAAATGCATTTAGGGGGCGATGAAGGTCACAATTGAAGTGTGAATTTATTTTAGTTGGTTTGAGTTTCAATTCTAATGCTTTTACTTTACTGTGTAAAATCTCTCTCTCTTGCTGTTTTGAAAATTGCACTTGTACAGAGAAAGGTCTCATTTAATTCAATATTACTTTACTTTTATATATAGTCTTTCTTTAAAATCGTGTTCCAAAGGCTGAGTTAAATAATACTGCTTTAAAGTGAAAATTAAAAAGTAAAGTCAGGGAGAGAAAAAAGCAAGTGTCCACCAAAATGGTGAAACATTAAGATGGATAATTTTAAAATCATTACCTACAAAGCCCCATCTTTGGAGGAATCTTATTGTTGAGTGAACCTAGGAAGATCCATAGCTAAAAAATTACCTGTAGTACTGCTATAGATCGTCTATTCTTTAGTCCACACTTTTGGGGCCCTCGTCTAGTATTGCCATATGTAATACATAAAAATACATAATACTAAGTTAAATTTGAATTTCAGATGTACAGTAGATATTTGTTTTGTGTAAGTATGTCACATGCAGTATATTTGAGACATACTTATCCTTAAAAATATACACATTAAATTTAACTTATGTTCTATATTTTACTGACATCCTATTGTTCTCATACTCAAATACTCAGGAATAAACAAAATACTGGTATTTCTGGGACACCTGGGTGGCTCAGAGGTTGAGCATCTGCCTTTGGCCCAGGGCGTGATCCTGGAGTCCTGGGATCGAGTCCCACGTCAGTGATCCTGCATGGAGCTTGCTTCTCCCTCTGCCTGTGTCTCTGCCTTTCTCTCTGTGTGTTTCTTTCATGAATAAATAAACATTTATTTTAAAAAAATTGGTATTTCTGGTGATCAGTGTCTCAGAGAGACCAACGTGAAGTTTCACTTAAGACCATGGTCTTTTAGGGGCATCTGGCTGAGTTAGTTGGTAGAACATGCAACTCTTGATCTCGGGGTTGTGAGTTTGAGTCCCACGTTGGGTGTAAAGATTACTTAAAAATAAAATCTTAAAAAAAAACACACTGTGGTCTTTGAATACAACTCAAGCTATTATGATTTGGCAAAGTGAGTATGTATAAGAAGGCAATGATGGCTTTACGTTGAGAACTTCTTTCTCTACATGTCATATTTTCTAGAGGGTGGTTGCAATGACACCCATGTTATTGTGCATATTTGTTTTTAATTATCTCCTAAGATTCCAGGTGCTTCCAATATCCATGGCTCCTGGGTACTGGTTCAACTTTTCTTATGTAGACATATGTTTCCATTTTTCAGATTTCAAACTCCTGACCCAAACACAAACTCCAGTTCCCAGAACTTTTAATCACCTTCAAGCCCCATTTGCCTTTTCATGAAACAGAATAATATTATCAACAGCAATATTGTTTTTTAAAAATAAATCTACTTTTTAAGATTTTTTAAAAAATAAAAGTAACCTCATTACCCATACATTTCACAGGGTTAAACAAGAAAAAAGTATTCTCGTTAGCCATTCATCAGGCTTAAACTGATGATAAGGTATCATAGTTTTTCAGGCTGATGATACTTTTCGCTTTCATATGGGGTGATTAATTCAATAGAGAATGTACTCCCCTTAACAAGTAGGCTTATCATCCAAGACAGTTTTATCCATCCTATTAGGGGATTAATGGTACTGTGAATATATCAGGAACTCAAAATGCAAACCTTTCTCTTGAATATTTTATCTACTCTTGATAAACCCTACTTAATTCTATCATATCCCATACACTTTATTTACCTTACAACAGGATTTAATCTCTAAATATATTACAACATTTTATCTTGTGAATTTATTTACCATTGAGAAGGATCAAAACAATATGTATGGTAATGACGTTTAGAAAACCTGATACTTCTCAAACCCTAGTGCCAGCTCAGATAGCTGTGGAGAAGAAAAACTACGAACCCCACTGAATACAATTAATACAATCAGAAGCTTTATAATTAAGAGTAAGAGAATGAATACATGTGTAATCATCCTTAATATTGGTGTCTGGCAAGCAAGCTTTTCAGGATTCATTAAAGAGTTTCACTGATACTCTGTAATAGGATGTGAATAATAGGATTAATATAGCTATGGGCAGTGTTAGGTCAGCTGGCAATAGATCAATCCAAAAAGCAGAGCATATTAAAAGGATTATAGATTAGCAATTAGATGGCTTTACAAACAAGGAATAGTTCCTTGAGCATCTCTAAAGGTTAACAGAGATAGAATGTCAATTTTTTCAGTTTATAATCCAGTAGTGCCTGAAGATGAAAGAAGAGATGGGATTTAGGCTATGATCACAATTGACATAATCAAACCAAACCATCCTTTAGTATCAGCCTCTGGATTTCAAAGGGAACAGATCTTAGTATAAGGTGAGTGGAACACTTGCAATACGATAATGAAATAGTTCGAAGGACAAAGGTTTAGATGTTAGCATTCTGAGAAAACTGTCATAGTCAGTTATTCAGATCTTATATTCGGCATTAAGCTTCCAAGCATTTGTGAGATCCCATGGTATATGTAAGTGAATTCTCAATTTCTGTGGATGAAAATCAATGCTGTGCATTATGACTTTCACATTTTATTGAAATTTCGGCTTGACACATACTTTAGATTTATCAATAATATATAGCTATCTGAATTTCTGTCTCCTTTATTGTTTTCTGCTGAGATATTTCCAAATGGCGGTATTATACTGCTTTTCATTATACCATATATAAAGAAAGTCTGGTGTAAGAACCTGCTGATATTTAGGATTTTATTTTTGATAATTTATAAATTCATGACCAAAGAATTTGTGCCAAAGAGCTACTGAAATGTTTAAACTGTTTCCAGGAAACCAATTTTTAAAAATATCTTCATAAAATACTGTAAAAGTACTACTATTCAGAAGTGTAGAGTATATACCACTATTTATTTGGTTTAACACTCAGCAGGAAAGCCTGGGAAATATGCCTGCCAAATCACATTAAATGAGAATTTGTGGAGTGGGCTTTCCATCTCTGGTGTGTTAACGCTATTCTGACCTTCAGCTCTTCTGCAGTCTTTGACTTCCTTAATCAAGCAGTTTGGCACTATAAAAAGTTCAGTGTTTAAAGTTTAAATAGTGGTGCCTTCTTTGTGTGGAGTCTCCTCCATAGTCTTCTGAGCTCACTCATTGATTTCAGTTGGAATGGAGCTCACACATTCCATGCATAGTTGGCTCACATGTTCAGATACACAGCGTCCATGTCTGATTTACTACATATAATTGGTAAAGGAATGCAACCTATGGCTAAGGCAGGACAACATAGGTTAACAGAGGGTCCTATAACAGAGGGTTATAATCTTAGGGTCCTATTTCAAATTCACACACCAGTTAATACATATATGTCGAGTCAACTTTTGTCAAAATTGGCATATTTTGTCTTGTTCAATGATGCTAATATAAACCTTATGTCAGATAATTATCTGAGAATCATCTGAGAATTAGCTGCTCATTTTGAAACAATGCATTTTCAGATTTCTGTGGAATTGTGGTGTGAACATTTTTACTTAAGATAATATTTGGCTTTCCAAAAAAGAATAAAGAATACCTATGGGCTGTTTGACTCAAAGTGTTCAGCACTCATTCCCATATGCATAGTGCTAGATGTTTGTTACCTAGAGACTTCTCTGATACTTTATTTTGTATAAACATCAAAGTAGGGCTCTATAATGCTATAATACCTGGAAATAATAAATAAAGAATGGGTGGAATAAACAAACACCAATATGATTCATAACTATCTGTTATAATGACACTCGAAAAGCATTGGATATTTTAAAATTTGGAAACTATTATGGAGATGGTGTGATTTAAATAATAGTCATATTTGCAGATGTGGAATTCATATTTTTGAGCCAAGAAATCATCCAAAACCACAGGCAGCCATGCTTCAGGTTATTTGGTGAGGAAAGGAATTTGCCTATATGACTTTCAGGTAGGATGACCCGGCCACATGTGGACAGTGCCAAAAATTGGAAGCATGTTCAAATGGTAGTAACTAAGCTGCTTTATGACTAGACAAAAAATTTTGTGTATAAACATATCAGACAAAGTAGTTTGGTCTGTATTCATAAAACAGATTAGGGCTTATTTTTTAAATGAAAATTAATTTTATTTTTTCAGAGTTTATGAAACATGAAAATAATCTGCTCCTTTTTTCAATCTCTGGAAATTTGTAGGCTAACTTTCTAAACACCTTTTAAGTTCTTGATCTCTTCAGGTGTACTTTGCCTGTTTTTTCTTTTGTTTTGTTTTATATAAAAAACTCTCATTTCATAGAGATTTTCAGGTTTACTTACAGTCCAGTTACACTTAATCACTTTTGGTGATTTTTAAAACAATTCACCTTATTTTTATTTTCTTTTAATGATTCCTGATTTTATCAATGGTTTATAGCTTATTTCATGTTACTATATATTTTTAATTTTTCTTAAGTTTATTTTTGATTTGTTAGAATGAATGCACTTAAAATAAGACTGCTTGGTATGACTTAAAATAGAGATTCTGAATGTCATTTATATTTCTATGTGATTTTATATTTTATTTTAGCTTTTATCTATTAAATATTTTTATTTAGTATAGTGTATCTAAAATATCAGTAGTTAGTTTTCTGTTCACATTCTGAAATTAATGTCTGATTTATTGTATTAAGTATGAGAGTTTAGACTACATGCTTATATTAATTTGATTTTTAAGACTTTCTTAAATAGGGTGATGAGTTAACAATAAGAGGTTAATTATTTTTGCCTATCACATTTAATATATCAGCTTTATTATCAGCTTAGAAATGCTTTAAAGGTAGTTTTTACCCTAAATAATGAGCATATTATAAAAGGAATTCCAGGAAAGTGATTTAAAATTTTCCAAAATTTCTATTTATCTACTATGACTGGAATGTCATCAAGTGTTTCTCAGAGGAGAAGCTTCATAATTAAGTTGTACAGGATGAATTGATTTAGTCAGAGCCAGAAGCAGGGATAGTATAGGCCTGGCAATGGAAGAGCATGTGAAGACACTCAGAATAGGGAGCACCTAGAAAGGAAGGGTCGATATGAGCCCAGGTTTCTGGATTGGTGACTGAATAGTGACGTGCTTTATCAAAGTCCAAATCAGGCACATTTGGAGAAGGATGATATCATGTCCAGTATTTCTATAGAGCCATGCAAGCATACCATTATTTTTTATTTCTCAAATAAAATAATAATAATGATTAATAATAATAATAATGATAATGTTACCGTCAATGTTAACATCCCATTTTCCTCCTCACAACAAAATAGTGCAAGAAATAAGGCAGTTAACAAAATAAGGCAGCCCCCTTTTATATATGGGAACATTAACTGAGTTGCTGAAGGTCTCAGAGCAACTCAAGAGTGCACTTAGGAATCAAAGTTTGGTTTCTAATTTGCAAATTCAGGGCTTTTCCTGCTATTTTTACTAGAGATTCACCCTGTAATTATTTAACCTTCCTTTATGCATGTGGGTTGCATGCTATTTTGAGGTAAAGTAGATGCTCATTCATGTCCTTTATTATATATTTGTATATATATTCATATATATTATATGAGATAAAAGAGTCACCTTGTTGACATAATAATATTAATTTATAACTTCTTTTTATATATTTCTAATATTAAAGCTCCTCATTTTCAATTCCAGTAGAAACTGTAAATGATAGTGGAAAAAAAAAGAGTAGTTTTTAGACCATAACTAGTTCTGGAGAAAAGTTATTTCTAAAGGCAAGAATTTAGCTTAACTGGTGAAACGAAAACCATTCCTTTCATTACAAATAGCTTAAATGTGTAGTCTCATAACTCCCCCAGGCATGAACTTCAAAGCCCTCCCAAAGCAGTCCTGGAACAGGTTTCTTATTTTCCATTTGAACTTCTTAATCGATCTTCTCCACTACTTGCTATTCATGCTTTGGAAGTAGAAGGAAATATGAATCTGAGTTTTAGCTGAATCAGACATAAATAAAAGCTAGGAGCCAAAGTGAAATCTGCCATTCTGTCCAACTCCCTTCTAACTAACCCTCTAAAACCTTCTGAGCTCCAACTCTTTATAATAAATCAGATTGAGTTATTCACTTGCATTTGCTAAGAAGTTTATATTTGAAAAATAAGCTTATTTGTGAAAATACAGTAGCAGTTTAATAAAAAACACAAGAACATGGGTAGTGTGCACACTCCATTCTAATATATGTGCATATGATTTCAAGAAAATACATATTTATGATAGAGCACAATTTATTGTATGGTTTGTGTATATTTACTTACATGAGGAGTAGTACATAGGAGCTAAGATTGTAGAAAGGGCATAAATTAGGACAGAGTAAAATAGTTTCTACTTTGAGATATAAGACAGAGGCTATTTTAAAAAAAATGGGTACAGAAGCATTTCTGGTCCTATATATTCTAGAAACTTGTTAAACAAAAGAAGTGAAGTCCGTTTTCTCTTCTTTTAAACCAGAGTGGGCCTTGGTGATTGCCTTGATGAATAGAATGTGGTGGAAGTGACATTACATGACTTTTAAGGTTATGTCATCAAAGGCAATTGAACCTCTACCTGCCTTATTCTCTCTCAAGAAACACATCTAAGGAATTCTAGAATTGTGTGTAAAAAGCCAGGATTCCTAAAGCAGCCATGCTAGAGAGACCATAATTTGAGGTCACATAGAGATAAGGAGAGATACCTGAAGACCCCTAGCTGTTAAAGCTCCCAGCTATTTGAGCCTTCCCAGCATCAACTGTCAGACATATGAGTGTGCAAGCTTTAAGGTGATTCCATCTTTAGTTTTCAGGCTGTCCCAGATGACACTGAGTGGAACCCAGCACAGCTACTCCACTAATCCCTGATCAAATTGCAGATTTGTAGAGAGATTCAATATCATTACTGGGTTAAGCCGCTAAATTTTGAGGTGATTTGTTATATGGCACTTGATAACAAAGAAACGATGTTATACACACTTTAAATTGCATGATAACAATAAATTTGGTTCTTGATTATTTAGGAAATAGTATCAGTTCGTGTTTTATTTCTGCACTTTTCTTCTTCTTCATATATCTCCTGCCCATTTTTTGGAAATTGGGTTCCTATCATTGCTATATTGGGAATGTGAAAAATAAAAGTAACACTAGATAATTAATTGGGTTAAAGTATTTTTAAAATCAATAGTTGGGGAGAGAGGATGGGAAGAAAAATTTGCAATAGTAGCATGAAAAGTTACAGGCATGATTTTATTGAGATTTCTCATACAAGTCCACATTACTTTAGGCAGCAATATGTTTGCTGCATTATAGGTTGAAATTGGCACATAATCTTCAATGTTTCTTCAATATTACCCCAAATCATAAAGTAATAATATTTTTAAAAAAAGTCTCTGGAAAACAGTATGGAGTTTCCTCAAAAAGTTAACAATAGAACTACCCTACAATCCAGCAATTGCACAACTAGATATTTACCTAAAGAATACAAAAATACTAATTTCAAGGAATATATGCATCCTAATGTTTATAGCAGAAGTATTTACAATAGCCAAATTGTGGAAACAGCCCAAATGTCTATCAGCTGATAAATGGATAAAGAAGATGTGGTGTATATATACAATAGAATATTACTTAGCCATAAAAAAGAATAAAATCTTGACATTTATAATGACATGTGTGGAGCTAGAGAGTACTGTGTTAAGTGAAAAAAGTCAGAGAAAGACAAATACCATATGATTTTGTTTTAAGAAACAAGAGAAATGAGCAAAAGAAAAAAGGAGAGATGGAAGCAAAGCAAAAAAAAAATACTCTTAACTATAGAGAATAAACTGGTGGTTATGAATGGGGAGAAGGTCAGGGGGATGGGTGAAATAAGTGATAGGGATTAAGGAGTGAACTTGTGAAGAGCACCAGGTATTGTATGAAAGTATTGAGTCACTATACTGTACACCTGAAACTAATATTACACTCTATGCTAACTGGAATTTAAATAAAAACTTCAAAAATAAAATGGAAAAAATAAATAAAATTCAGATTTAAAAATTATAAACAAAAAAATCTGTGTCTCCCTATTCAGATGACAATTTGGCATTTTTCCTTTATTATATTGTAAATCTGATTATACTTAACAATTCATCATGTTCCATAAAAGTCTTACTTTTTTAAAAGATTTTATTTTTTTATTCATGAGAGACAGAGAGAGAGAGAGAGAGAGAGAGAGAGAGAGAGGCAGAGACACAGGCAGAGGGAGAAGCAGGCTCCATGCAGGGAGCCTGACATGGGACTCGATCCTGGGTCTCCAGGGCCACACCTTGGGGTGAAGGCAGCACTAAACCACTGGGCCACCCGGGCTGCCCCCATAAAAGTTTTAAACACAAGTCCATGCAATGAAAAGATGGGATTGTTATTTAACAATATGTACAAAGAAGGAATGGGGCTGGACATGCAGCATGTGCTGCATGTGTTCCACTGATGAACACTTAATCACAAAAAAGCCTTCAGGTTCTCTTTCCAGTGGAATAGAGGCCCTGCCTCTCATAGATACTTTATTTCTCTTGCTTTCCAATGTATAGAAGCTTTCTCAGGGATGGGGTCTCTGGCCTCTGGAAACCTTAGCTCTTTCCATGCCTTTACTAATTAATGAGAATGGGCTTCAGAATACAGGTTCAGTCTTTTACATACAAAGCCTTCATTTTCTCCCTGCTAGTACAATTATTGTAGAATTATACTTATCAGATGTCTCTGACCCCCTTGGTTAAAGCACATATAACATAGAAATGCAAACCTACGCTGCAGCAGGAGTATAGGGAAGAGCTTGGGTTGAGGAAGAAGATAAAGTTTAATATTCTCAGGTGAGACTATAGCTTGAAAAGAAAAAGACAATGATATTGTATAATTAAGGACTTTTTTCCTCCAGAGAGCTACTAAGTCAGTAACAAATGCATTTGTTTAGAGAAAACATTGTGCTGAAATTTTATTTTTAAGGCCTAGTTTTTGCCAAGTTGCAGATTCTCTGAAAAGAAAATGCAAATGGCCACTAAATATATGAAAAAGACACTCAGTCCTACATAAAAGAAGAAGAATAGAGAAAATACTACAAGTTATGTTTTTTCACCTATCGAATTGGCAGAAGTCAAACTGGCAACAAGTGGAGAAAGGGGCGCACTGATGCATGTTGTTGGCAAACAACAGATCCTTCCTTAGTGCTTTCAGAGACAGCATGGCACTAGGGAAGGATTCTTTGTAGCACTTTCTCTTAGTTTCTGGTAGTTCTTTCGTTCTGTCAGACAGTTGAGGCAGATTGATAACTTCAATCTTTGTGGTGTGTGTGTGTGTGTGTGTGTGTGTGTCTTTTTACAAATTTCCCTTTTGTAGGGACCCTACTTATTTTGTATTAGGAAGCCATTCTACACCAGTATGACCTTATCTCAACTAATTATATCTGCAATGACCCTATTACCCAATAGGGTCACATTCTGAGTTACTTGGGGGTATTGAATATGGGTGGGCACAATACTACTATTCAACCCATAACAGAGCAACTTATGAATATATGTCAAAACTGAAAGTGTACTTAGCAATTACATCAACACAAGTTATTTACTTGTTATATAAGCATATGAATGTGGAAATGCAGTTAACAAAAAATTAATTGCAGCATTGACTATAATAGTGAAAGGCTGGAAACAACATCAATGACTACTAATGGATCACTGAAGAATAAAGATCTATATCAATTCATAGAAATATTACAAAGTTATACTGCTAAGAAAAAAAGCAAGGTGTGCGATAGTTGTATGACATTTTACCATTTGTATGAATATGTGTTTGTGTATGTATGTACACTATTCCAACTTCTGTGAAAATGTCATGTCTATTCCCCATTCCTTCAATCTGAGCTGAATTTGTGACCAGCTTTGACTAACAGCATGCAGCTTTGTAGAGTTACAAACCTAGGATTCAAAAGGCTTTGCATCTTCTGCTCTTGTCCTCTTGCTATCCTAAGGCTACTATATGAAAAAGCCAGGTTTGGCTCTTCTAGGATGAGAGACCATGTAGAAACAGAGGCCCAGCACTCTTAGGAGTGCCAGCACTAATTGCCAGAAATTGAAATGAGGCCATATCCTACCTTTCAGCCTCATTTGAGGTCCTGATGACTGTAGCGATTTGAGTGACCCCCATGAGGCATCAGCAGAAAAACCACCCAGGTGATGCCACCCTGGACCAAATTACTAAAGCACATAATTATGAGTAAAGAAAATGATTGTTATTTTGAGCTACTAACTTTTGGATGTCATACAGCATAGCAATAGTTAACTATGCACACACAAACACACAGACACATGCACTCGTATATGTTTGTAAATAACTAGAATATTTCTGTATGGAGATGGAGGAAATGCATAATAGTGGTTGTCTTCAAGAAAGGAAAACTGGTATCTAGGGAAGAGGGGTTAGGAGGAAGATTAACTGTATTAATTGTTTTAATGTGTACCCAATATTTTTGAGCTTTTTGTCATACGAGTATATTTTCTATTCAGAAGTAAAATAATTAAAAATGCAATACTGTGTTAAGATATCAAATAATATGATATGTTGGCAGGTTATTTGTTCATACTGGTACATGTCACTTTTAAGAGTAAGGAACCAGCAGAGGGAACATTGGAGAATGTTTTTGCACTGGAAATAGTAGGGTTAGTTTCTGAAGTGTTTTAATCCTCAAAACTCACAAAATCTTACCAGAAAATAAGTCAGCAGTGAGGCTTATTAATGAAGACCCAAGGAGTTACCACAGAATACTCAGTGATATATTGAAGATAGATTGATAATCAAAGTGAATGAAACATATTAAAACATCTTATATAGCCTTTCAACAGGATGTCCAAAAAATAAATAAAGGCCACAAATAATACAAAACAGTAAAAACCAAACCTTGACTTTAATTTTTATATTGCTTATTTGAATAACACACTTATTTCAGCATAGAGTGAACAATTTCATTCAAAAGCACAAAGAATATGTCTGTGTATATGTGTGTGCCTATCAGACTGTTCTTTTTATCAAATTATTAATTAGGAAGGATGTTTGTATCAAAGATTTTCATTGTGAAATGTTTCCTTATAGGAGTAGGAAAAAAATAGAAAAAATAGAAAATACCACTTGTAAAAATTCAAATTACTGATGATTGGTAGAATAGGGGTAGAGAATAATTCCAAGCACAGGGAGGATGGTATCTCTGTATAATTCAGCTTATTAAGTAAGTTCTATTCAGAATGTCAAAAAGCAAATATTAAAAATCCTCATTCAAAAGCTTCATTATAGAGGAAGGCATATATGTCACCATCACATTCACACACACTCCCTTGGTTTTGTTATGAAAATAGCATATTGCTCCCTGGAAGCAAAATTTTGCCAGAAAGGCATGCTTTATTATTTTAAATTTTATGCTTTTACTGATTATAGATCTATAAACTGTGCTGGTCACTAAAAACATAACCTTAATAAGTGACAAGAATTACATGGTGGCAGTAGTTGTGCTAAAATCATCACAAAGTTGAAATTATAATTACAAAAAAACATAATACAATAAAAAATGAGGAAATTATAAAACTACTGTTTTGAATACCCACTAAGTGCCAGGTATTTTATATTCATTATCTTTAATTCTCAAAACTACTGCCCTCCAATTGCTTTGATCAGTGCCTTTCCTGATTTCAGTAATTACTGATAAATCTGCCCCAAGATTATTTCACAAATTTATCCCCTTCTCTCTGTTTCTACTGCCTCCACCCCCTGCTAGGTCACCAAGTCAATCACAGACTCTAACTCCCTTGTTCCTCTGTATCTTGACTTTTGATTCTCCACATCACTGCAAGTTTATCTCAAATCACAGCTAATTAAAATTCTTTAATAACTGTGATCCTTAAAATAAAATACAGGCTACTTATAGTTTGTAGAGTTCATCATCTCTCAAACCTTATCTCAAGCCACTGCAGTCTTTCAGTGTCTGAGCCACAGATACTCTTGTAATCTGTATACTCCCATTGCAGTATAATGCCTACTCCAAACTCAGGGCCTCTGTAAATGCTCTTTATTTGGCTTGAAAAGACAATGCTATTCTTTGCACTTTTAGCCGTGAATTCAGCTTAGATGGCCCTATAACGGAGGGTTTTTCCTTAAGTATATTACTTATATTGTACCCTAACCCTTCATTATTCCCTTTCTTGGTCACCAGTAGGTAATCTCCACAGCACTTCTCAAAATCTGAACATATTTTTGTCCCCATTTGTATATTTATTCACATCTTTTTATACTCAGGTAAATTATCATTTAAGTTTATGCACAAAATAAGGACATTTTCTTTTTTTAAAGATTTTATTTATTTATTTATTTATTAATGAGAGAGAGAGAGAGAGACAGAGAGAGAGAGAGGCAGAGACACAGGCAGAGGGAGAAGCAGCCTCCATGCAGGGAGCCCGATGTGGGACTCAATCCTGGGGGTCCAGGATCAGGCCCTGGGCTGAAGGCGGTGCCAAACCGCTGAGCCACCCAGGCTGCCCCAAAATAAGCACATTTTCAAATAAAAACTTAGATTTTATCCTGAGGAAGTACCAAAAAATATACTAAAAAAGAGATAATAAACCCAGAATAAAAACAAAATTAGGTAAATTATTATATTGCTATAATAGTAATGATTAAGTAATGATTTTTTTAAAGTAATGATTAATATTACACTTATCATATTTAAAAATAATTTAAAAGGGAACAAACTCTTATCTGTAAGATGAATAAGGTATGGGTATCTAACGTAAAACATGGTGACTTTAGTTGATAACATTATATTCTGTAATTGAAATTTGATAAGAGAGTAGAACATAAATACTCTCACCGAAAATTAAATACTTAATTAAATAATAAAAATAAAAGATGAGTATGTGAAGTGATGGATGCATTAATTAACTAGTTGGGAGCTTCCTTTCACAATATATCCATATATCATTTCATCATGAGGTATACTTTAAATATCTTACAATTTGTCAGTTATACCTCAAAACTGAAATTTTAAAAAAGTTGGGGGGAATGGCTTCTATATCTGTAAGTCAGTTTCTTTGAAAATTTAGGTGAATGTCAGAATGCCTGGGTGGCTCAGCTGTTGAGCGTCTGCCCTTAGCTCAGGGTGTGACTTCGGGGTCCTGGGATCAAGTCCCACCTGGACTTCCCGCAAGGAGTCTGCTTCTCCTTCTGCCTATGTCTCTGCCTCTCTCTCTGTGTCTCTCATGAATAAATGAATAATATCTTAAAAAAAGAAAGAAAATCTAGGTGACTAGACAATTTTCCAGGGAAAAATAGCTCAACAAATAGTATAAATCAAAACAGTATTTTCATAGTTTTATAAGTTAATATTTAAAGCATTTCCTTCCCAAAACCTCCAAATCAGAAATTCTTATTTTCAAACATCGAAGGAATACATGAAACCTATTGTATATATACTCTTGCAGAGAATAAAAAGGAAAAATCTCCCCAATTCTTTTCATTAGGATTATTACTACTTTGATAGGAAAACGTTGCAAAAACTTGGTAAGCTCTAAAATTACAGTTTAGCATAAAGGAATAGATGTCAAATTCCTAAATAAACTGACCAATTGAAATAGTGTATAAAAATATAGTATCTTGGAGAGCCTAGGTGGCTCAGTTGGTTAGGCATCTGCCTTGGGCTCAGGTCATGATATCAGTATCCTGGGATAAAGGATAAAGCCCTGTATTCTTGGGCTCCCTGCTCAGAGGGGAATCTGCTTCTCCCTCTTCTGCTCCCCCTCCCCTCTTCTTGTGCCCTTTCTCTCTCAAATAAATAAATAAAACACTTTTAAAAGTATAATATCTTGGGCAGTCTGGGTGGCTTAGTGGTTTAGCGCCGCCTTCAGCCCAGAACGTGATCCTGGAGACCCAGGATCCAGTCCCATGTCAGGCTCCCTGCATGGAGCCTGCTTCTCCCTCTGCCTGTGTCTCTGCCTCTCTCTCTCTCCCTTTCTCTCTCTCTTTCTCATGAATAAATAAATAAAATCTTTTAAAAGATATAATATCTTGACCAAATTGAGCATTTTCTACAAATGAAGGTATAAGCCAATATCAGAAATATCTAATGCAAGCCACCATGTGAAAGGATTAAAGGATACAACCCAATAATTATTTCAGTAGATAAAGTACATTTAATAATTCAACACTCATTCATAAAAAATATTAACCAACTTAGAATGCAAGAACACACCTTTATCTGAAAAGTGCATAGCACATTAATCATGATTTTTAAAAGCATTTCAACAAAGTCAGAAACAAAACAAGGATGCCTATTGTTACCCCTTCCACTTGATATTGTACCAAAGGTACTGGTCAAGGCAGTTAAAAAAAAAGAGAGAGATTGGAAAGGGAGAAGGAAATAAGGGATAAGACTGCTGATTCTTACAGACATTATAATGTCTTCATAGAAAATCCAAAAGAATCTAGACATGCAGTTAGAATGAGATAATTATAAAATTGTTATGCATAAAAGGTATAACATGTAAAAAATAATTATTTCATCACTAGCATTTCTAACAAGAAAATATAAATCCTATTCATAATAGCCATAAAGTATAAAACTAATATGGTTTCTGGAAATAACTTTCCAAGACATGCAAAATATCAGTGAAAAAATAGTATAATCCTATTGAAGGCTAATTTAAGACAAGCTGAAAAATATTCAGGGAAGAGAAGTCTCAGTTTTATTAAAAGGTCAGTTCTTCTCAATTTATATCCAATATTCACTACAATTCCCATAAAAATCCCAATATTGTTTTCATATGAAACTTGATTAGCTGAACTGAAAGGTCATATAGAATATCTAAGAGATCCAAGATGATAAAGTTAATAAGGAGTAAGAAAGGGTTAGCAGTGTTGTGTCGATGAACCCATTTAGTTATCAAGACACATGGATAAAACAGTGTGTTAGAAAATGAATAACAAAGAATAAAGAAATAGATCAATGGAAAAGAATGGAAAATCCTAAGGAAGACTGAAGTATGTGTGCATCTTAGAATATGAGATACTACAGGTGAGTGGAAAAATAATTACCTATTCAATAAATAATGCTAAGACTTTTCATCATTATCTATTATAAAATGCAATTTTTTTTTGTATTTAAACATCTTTGAGGGGCGCCTGGGTGGTTCAGTGGTTGAGCATCTGCCTTTGGCTCAGGCCGTGATCCCAGGGTCCTGGAATCAAGTCCCACATTAGGCTCCACGTGGGGAGCCTGCATCTCCCTCTGCCTATGTCTCTGCCTCTCTCTCTGTGTCTCTCATGAATAAAAATAAAATCTTAAAAAAAATCTTTGAAATCACAATATGTCCTAAGAGCAGTGGCACCTGATAATTGTCATCAAAGAGGTAACAGTTTTCACCTCAACACAGTCGTGTATTTTTTATTTCTGCTCGTATTGGTACCACTCACCAAGCAATGCAACTCAAGTAGGAAAAACTGGCTCATCTTTTGGAGTATATGAAATCATAATAAGGTCTAGAGTGACTAATTTGAATAGAACTATTGTGAAAGCATCAGACATTACCAGCAATTTCTTATTTTTCTTGAAGAGAAGCTGCTTTTTCTAGCTGTGTGTGATTCAGTCAAAGAAAAGAACAAAACTATGGTCTAGTCAAAAAGTAAAATGAATTGAAATTTGTAGAATAAATAGGCTTCAGTTAATTGAAAGAAAATCCTAGTTCTGTTGTGTTATATACTTTTAAGGAAAAGTGTATCATAATGCTAAAGGTTGGTGAGAATGAGGGGGAAATTCTCTTAGATATTTGCTAGTACTGAAATTTAGTTCAAACTCTTTTGAGGGCACTTGATGAATGTTGGTAAAACTGAAAATGCACACATGCTGTACTTAGAAAAATCCTTTTCTAGTTATATGCAAGGGTTTGCAACTCACAGCGAGGTCCTTGGATCCACAACAGCAGTAACACCTGGAAGTTTATTAGAAGTGAAGTTTCCCAGGCTTTATGCCTTAACTTGAATCGGAACTTGGAGTTTAGGAAGATCCCATGATGATTTCTGTAAACAGGAAAATTTAAGAAGCACTACCCTAGAGAATCTCTCACATGCCATTCTAGGGAAGATATATAAAAATATTAATTTATTCTCAAAGAGACAAAAAATAACACAAATGTCAATTTGTTAGAAAACAGATGAATAAAATGAGATGCACTCATAAGATGAAATGTATTAGCAGCTGAAATGTTTTTTAATTTTTATTATATTTATTAATTATATTATATTTATTAATTATACTATATAATTATGTTATATAATTATAATTATTATATTTATTAATATTAAATAAAACACCAAGATATAGAATAGCAAGTGCTGTATGACAACATTCACATAATTAAAAATGAAACAAAACCTCATAAAAGCAGAAATATACAGGTAGCACATATACAGTCAAATATGTGTCAGTGAATTTATGTCTGGGAAGGGAGGAAAAGGGGTGATGGAAACTTGGAGGGGAAAGTAAATTTCAACCTTCTGGTTGTTATTTTTCTTTTTTTTTCTTTTCTCTCTCTTTTTTTTTTTAAAGGACAGAAAAAGTGTGCATGGGAGGGAGGGACAGAGGGAGAGGCAGAGAAGGAGAATCATAAGCAGGTTCCATGCCCAGCGAGGAGCTGAATATGGAGCTGGACTCAGGGCTAAATCCAGGGCTAGATCCCAGGACCAGATCATGACCTAAGCTGAAATCAAGAGTTGGATGCTTTACTGACTGGGCTGTCCATGTGGCCCTTTATTTCTTAAAAAATAAGGAAATATTAACATATTACCATTAATTCTTTTTGTTTACTGGGAATGGTATTAATGTATTTGTTATAGCATCTTTTTCACTTTCCTAAATGTAGTTTTTAATAATAAATAAAAATGTAGAGAAATTGGACAAAGAACATAAGGCAACTCACAGAAAAAGAAATATTAAAACTGCTAAGCATATATGAAGCTGCTCACTCTGATAGTTAAATAAATGTAAAATAATGAAACAATTTTGTGGGTTTTTTTCATTAAGTAGTTTGGCAAAAAAAGAAAAATTTTGATAAATAGTTTTTAGTAGATTGAAAAAGGAAGACTCTCCTAAACTGCTATGGCAGTGTAAATTTTTGAACTTTTAAAGTTGGTTTATATCTGTCAAGATTTTTTTAAAGATTTCTTAATGTGCAAACCTCACTGAGAAATTCTGATTCCGGGGTTTCACAGTTTAGAGGCTAACACTTTTTTTTAAAACAAGATTTTATCTATCTGACAGAGAGAGAGAGAGAGAGGAGAGAACAAGCATGAGCACAAGCAGGGGGAGAAGCAAAGGGAGAGGGAGAAACATGCTCTCCACTAAGCTGGGAGCTTGATGTAGGGCTTGATTCCAGGATCCTGGGATCATGACCTGAGTTGTAGGTAAACGCTTAACCAACTGAGCCACGCAGGTGCCCCAGAGGCTAACACTTGTGTACAAAGATTTGTGTGTATTAATGTTGATTACAACATTGCTAATGATAAAAACTAAAAATATAAAACTAGTATAAAAATGATTGTTATGCATCATAGAAGATTAGTTAAAATATAATAGGTACATCAATTCCATGTAGGAGTGGTCAGATTGTGAGCAACTTTTATTTTTATAAATTTATGTTTTGTTCAACAAGAATAGTTTTATTGTTTCTGAGTTTAGAAAAATTACCATTTGCCAAAATATTTATAGTCCTTTTCATTTCTTCTTGTAGAATATAAATAATATTTTTATAATATATAAGTCAGTGCCCCTCTGAAACCTCATGTGAGTGAGCACAGAATATGACATTGTTGCTCTCACAGAAAAATACCTTGAAAAAGGGAGGATGTTTACTACATTCTGAGAGTATAGTTAAATAGAAGTTCTACTAGGTGTTTGTAGTTCTCCCCTCAAAATAAGATACATAAAATCATATGTATATATCCAGTATCATAACTGGATACTACCAGTTATTCATTGTTGACAGTGAAGGGAATAAGAACATGCTGAAGGTGCAGAGTTTCTCATAGGATGTGGATTTCAGTATTGTTTTATGAGAAAATATAGTCGTTGTATTAAGGAATTCGATAGATTATACATTTTCAATCATCATTAATATTTAAATTTTATGACTTATTTAACTTTTGGATTTCATTAATAGTTAAGCACTATGATTTATTTAAATTGATAATATTTCATTAGATTTTAAAATTTAACATTAATCAAATTAAATCTAAATCATTAAATCCAGTGTTATTGGAGAAGAATCATGAAGTATCAGGAAGATGAGGAGTGAGTACATTCCAGGAGATATATCTATCTATCTATCTATCTATCTATCTATCTATCTATCTATCTATCTATATCTATCTATCATCTCTACAGAGAGAGAGAGAGATAGTACATATATGTATATATATATTTCAAAAAAGGCACTGACAGTAGTCATTGTTTTACATAAGTGCACTTGAAATTATCAATTTCTAAAATACAGTGACTGGGTTTGCTTAATTTTACTTGTCACTGTCTGAAACTTTTATAGCTAAGTGCTTAAGAAATTATTTCATTGATGACTGCTAAATTTAGGTTAAGTATAATATACATATCTACAGATGCATATAGGTATGGATATAAGATTGCCATTAAAATTATGCTTGATTCTATACTCATATTTATGTATCTATGTTTTATGTGATCAATTCATTCTTTTGTGTTCCTCAAATACTGCATAATTGCAGCTTGTTTATAGCCAGAATTCTTTTCTTTTACAGGGTAGAGAATGAAATGCAATACTATGCTTTCCTTCCCATCTTATTCTGGTTCCCTGACAAGGAAATAGAAAGTGTTATCAACTTCAGTTTCAGATTCTTAGTTATGATGATTTCTCTTTGTGTAATAAAATACCATTTTTGTGAGTTTACTTCTTTTGTTCTGTAGTCACTGACCTGGCTTCCAAAAACATGATTTCATAGAGCATTTTCTTAGACAGTACTTTCAGAAATGTCATTACAGCACTAGAGAATTGGCATTTTCTGTGCCAAGATGTCATCCTAATAATACTGTGTCTGAGGAAGTAAAGCTGGGAGAAATAGCTAGCAGGGTGATGAAGGACAGATTTGTCTCATCTGTAAATAACAGTGATTTGTGGAATGATGATCTCACCAACAGGGCTTCTCTCCTCCTCCTCATTAAGATATTGTGCAGTGCCTAGTGAAACTGTCAAGGACCCTAATGGGAAGTGGGAGTGATGATGGAAAGCTTCTGTTTTGTTTCTCATTTTAGTCACTTGTGAATGTAGCTCTCTCCATTGCAGAAGAGAGAGATCAGGTTATGATGGACCTCTTCTTATCTCTCCTTGATGCGAAGGGCAATTCTTCTCTGGGCCAGAGTCCTGCTTACCCTGCAGTTCAACCTAAAGATCTTTAAGGGGGCATGGTTAAGTAATGTTGGAAGAGTTAGGGCCCATATTCAATAACTTACATGATGGTTGCTATTGCCAAGCTCTGGGGACAGTTTGCTCAGCCATTAAACTGAAAGGAATGAATGAGTTCAGTTGTTTCCCCCAAGCAAAATTGTCAAAAGGATAGTATCTGTGCTTCTTTCAATCACATTGCATAGAACCTGCAATAGCACCTGTTTATGATCATATAATATTTGCTGAAATGATGAGATTGCATATGAGAATATACTTTAAAAGAGAGATCTGCTATAGACCAGAGGACAAGGACCTACATCAATAAAAGCAGCTCCCACCAGGGACCAAAATGTGTAACTTCAGGGGACTTAGGAATGGATAGCAAAATAGGTCCAGGCCATAGTCATTTCTATAGTTCTGATTTATAGACAAGCTATTTGCTAAGGTAAATGCGACACAAAAATGGCAATTTTCTATATTTCCTTCTCCATCTCTGACAATTGGATATTTTCATCTCCTCCTCAGAAAAATGTCACTCCATGTCATCTACTTGGAACCAATGTTGATCCTGTCAGATTCTCTCTCCTTTTTTTTTTTTTTTTTTTTTGGTTAGTTTTTTAGAGGAAGAAACTTAGAGAGGTTAAAAAATTTATCTCTTTTTTAGAAAAAGATTTATTTATTTATTTGAGAGGCGGAGGAGGGGTAGAGGGAGAGAGAATTTCCCTCAGACTCCACGCTGAATACAGAATTCAGTGCTGGGCTCAATCTCATGACCTTGAGATCATGACCTGAGCTGAAATCAAGAGTTGGATGCTTAACCGACAGAGCTACCCAGGTGCCCCTAAATAATTTATTTCTTAAGTGACAGATCTAGGACTTGAATTCAGTTCCATTTGGTGTCAAATCCGTGTTTTTGTTGTTGTTGTTGTTGTTAACACTGATATATGATTCCTAATCCTTTTCAGTCATAAGTACCAGAAAATCCAAGTTGAATTAATTTAAACAAGGGTTGCTTTCTAGAGTAAAAACTGAAAACTCCAGAGGCAATGTGTTAGACATTACTACTAGTCAATATCTTATTTTCCCTGCTTCTAGCTATGTCTGAAAGTGAGAGTGACTACATTAGACCAGGCTTTACCTGAAACTCTCACTGTAACAGAGTCCAGAATGTCCCATTAATTAGATTGGTCACAGTGGACCTTTTCAAAATTATCTTACTCTATTCAACTATTTGCCTTTTCTTTTGAACTATGACTGCTAGTTGCTGGTCCAGGAGCACACATCATGTGTTTATTTTCCCCAACTTGAAAAGATACTGGTATTGCTCTGTTTAAACTTAATTCTATTAGTTCTTTAACATTTGCTTCAAGAACAACAGCTCCAACAAGGCCTTATGTGCTTATCCTTGGTTCATTTTGATTAAGTCTTATAGATCTTGTGGGTTACTATGTTATCTAAGTATCAAGTCAAATCACAGCTTAGACTACAATAAGGACTAGTGAAGAATGAGTGTGATGACCGTATTACTTAACTCTTCTAAGAATCTATCAGAGATAGTGATAATGGTAGCTAAAAATTTTTAAAAGATTTTATTTATTCGAGAGAGAGATAGTGAGAGAGAGCACGAGCAGGGGGAGAAGGAGAAGCAGTCTCCCTGCTGAGCAGGGGGCCTGACATGAGGCTCAATCCCAGCACCCTGGAATCATGACCTGAGCCAAAGGTAGATGCTTAACTGACTGAGCCATCCAGGTGCCCCATTAATGAGCATTATTTGTTAGCCATTGTTCAGACTCTTTACATATATGAGCACATTTCATACAAATGAAAACCTTAGGGGATGTTCTTGCATTATCAGTATTTCACAAATGAAATTGAGGCAGGGTAGGCTACTTGCAAAGATCATGGAGTTAGTTAAGTGCCAGACCCAAGATCTGAATCCATATTCAACCATCGTAATATATTTACTAAAGGATACAGTTCTTTAAAAGATTATAGTCTAATGGTTGCTTATCTAGCAGCTAAAAATCAGGATGGGAAAAGAATTTAAAGTAACTTAAAGCGATTTCAGAATGAAGTGGGACAAGACATGATAAAGAGAAAATTTGGGGTAGATATGTGTACTGTCTTTAAGTATTATGCAGGCTGTCAAATAAGAGAGGGATTAGCTTATCTTGAATAGGCCCAAAGACTAGAATTAGAAGCATTAGGCACATATTTTCACCTAAATATTAAAAAAGCTATTTCTACCTCTCAGAGCTGTCTGAAAATAATTTCAAAAAAGCTTTTTTGAGAGAGCAAATTTCCCATACCTGGAAGTTTCCCCACATTAGTTTGGTTGACATCTCTGGCAAGAGTGTTCCCGGTGGGATTCAAATATCAAAAGCTAATTAAAACACGTTTTAACAGCCTAAACATTCCATGAATTCTCAGGGAATTATTCCTTCTGGCTGTTGGGACTGGCATGTAATGCCATGTATCAGGATTAGTAGGCAAAGAAGTTGGAAAATAGAAAATAAGAAGAGACATGGGGGTAGGTGGGTGATGCATGTGTGAGCACATTTCATGCACATATAAACTTTGGGAGATGTACTTGCATTGTCAGTAAAAAAAAAAAGAAAAAAAAAGATAAACCATATCATCTAGATCTGGGCCCGGTGAGGCCCTGCTGGGCAGAGGAGCTATAGTAGAGACAGCTGGCCCACCAGACAGCCTTTCTGTGACCTTTCACATGTTCACATGTCTAATGGTGGTTTAGGGTTGGCTTAGCTCAGTTATCTTTTCCTCTGAGACAGCTTTTTCCTCTTTAGTTAGGAAGGCAGAGCTCTGACTCTGTTGTGGAGAAAAAGCTATTAAAAGGAAATTGTGGTATATAAAATGGAGACACTTTTTTGATCATATTTCAAAGGATTTGAGGGGAAAGACAAGAAAATCAATAAATGCATGGATTCCTTTACACTTTAAAAAGACAATTCTTTCCTTTCTAAAGTCTGTTTCTGGGTGTTCCTGCTGTGAAATCAGCCCATAACACCCAGATTTAATGGAAATTTACTTGGTAAAAGGATAAAATAGTAAACAGAACAGTGAAGAGTTCAGCTGCTCTCCTTTTCTACCTTTTGACAAGAAGTGATAATATCTGCAAGGAAAACCAGGAAATTTTCAATATGATTGTTTGTTTGTTAATTATTTATTCATTTTGTTAGAGGAAGGTTGGTGTCTACTTTCAGTTCTGAAGTATAGAATCAAGTCCTTTTTATTATCATAATAGACAATAATATTTTGCAGATTTCTATCTATGACAAAAAGTTGTCTATGATGCAGTAACTTTTTTCTCATTGCTACTTTGGCTAACACAACCGTAAGGCAAACATTCTATGCAAACTTTAGCAACGGGAAAATCACTACAATAATGAAATCCCTGGCAATTTGTGAGGTAGATCTCTATTTTATATGTTTGGTGGGTTATTCTAAAAAAGCAATCAGTCTCAAAAATAAAGAATATTTTTTGCTTGAGGGGATTTTCTGTAAACCAAATCCCTTCTAAATCCTACTGTCTTCAATAAGTATAAATAGGAAGACTGTCTTCTGTAATTACTCTATGCAATAGGAAATTTTGTCCTGGTTCAGCTACGTCTTTTTATTTTTGCTGGGAATTCTAGAACCTGTTATTCTCTCTTTCTCTCTACTCCCCTACTTTTGTCATATTACTCATAAGATACAATATATGTACCCTTTACTTTTTTTTTGCTCCAGTATCAGCATTTTGCAAAACTATAATACAATCACCAAAATATTGTCATTGACAGAGTGAAGATAACAAAACATTTCTCATACCATAGCCATTCTTCATGTTCTCATTTTTCTAACCATAGCCATTTTTCTCCTGCCTCCCCCATTCCTTAACCCCTGCCGATGAGTTCTCCATTTTCATAATACTGTCATTATATACATTTCAAGAACGTATATAAATGGAATCAAGTAATGTCCTAATCTGCTCATGCTCTCATAATAAAATACAATAAATTGGATGGTTTACACAAAAGAAATTTATTTTCTGAAAGCTGAGAAGTCCAGAATAAAGTTATTGGCCAACGCAGTTTCTTGTGAGAGCTCTGATATCTCTCTAGTGTCTCTCCTTAAGGGCCACTATTGCCATTGTGAAGTTCACACCCTCATGACCTCATCTAACCCTGACTGCCTTCTAAAGAACTCAGCTGCAAACAGCATCACACTGTGGGTTAGGACTTTAATACATGAATTTTTTGAGGCACACAAGTATTCAGTCTATGATACATAATACAGAAGCTTTAAGGTTTTTGCACTCATATTTTTCTGATTTATCCAAGTTGTATGCATCAGTAGTTTGTTCTCTTTTATTGCTGAGTAGTATTTTCTGGTATGGATATATCATTGTTTGTTTAATCCTTTACCTGCTGAAGAACATCTGGGCTGATTCCAGATATTAATGACTACAAACAAGCTGCTGTAAACATTTTTGTACTGTGTGTGTGTGTGTGTGTGTGTGTGTGTGTGTGAATATGACTATTCTTTCCTTTGAGATAAATGCCCAGGAGTGCAATTGTTGGGTCATATGGTAGTTGCATGCTTAGTTTTTTTGAGAAAAACCTGTCAAATTGTTTTCCAGAGAGGGTTCTATCTTTTCACATTCACACCAATGACATTTTTTTTTCTTAATGAGAGTATTCCAAATGAAGCATAGAGTTTAATTCTACATCCCAAACCAAAGTTTTGTTGTTTTTTTTTTCATTTTTGTTTGTTTGTTTGGTTGAACTTCTCCCATACTCCACATGCCCTCATATGCCTTTGTAGTTAGACAAAAACACAGGACTCAAAATTGGTGACAGTTCTCTTATTTTTTCAGATAGGTACCTAAATTCTCACTTGTCTTATTAACAGAGACATCAATACTTTACCCCCTTTAAATTTGCATATATTCTTTATATTGTCAAAGAATCAAAATAGTTCAGACAGTTCAAATGGAGTCATATGGGCCAACTGGCATGGGATTAGCTTATTACTATTATTTCATCTTCCTGCCAAACAAAATTACATTTTGTGACTGGTTTGACAGATGAAATCTGTGTCTTGCTGTAATGATTCTTGCAGATTCAGATTGTTGCAGAGTCTGTACTGGCCTTCAAGAGAGGATGGGTTCCCTTCTTCAATGCCAACCTAGTCATGGAACTTCCTTCTCGGGATCCTGAATTTAAAGGCCTAGACATCAGCTTTTTCAGTTAATATACAAAACACTCACCTTAGGACAAACTATACCTGAAAGTGTTAAATTAGGCCTGGCTTAGGCATCCACTACCTAACATTCTCAGAAACACTTTTTCCGCTACTCATTTAATTCAATTCTCTGAGTTTACCCAAAATGTTGGTGATTTATCTTTTAAATTCTGAGAACATAAAGGTCTTCTGAACTCCTTTCTTAGATAATTGGGCTACTTAGTCTCAATTCATTCATCAAGGAAAGCTACTCTCACAGATACCAAAATGATTTATTCCTTAACAATAAAGTGAAGTTCATGGTCCTGCTCTCATCAAATTAAAAAAAAAAAATCCTCTGACAGATGCTTCAAATGAAAGCTATTTTAATATCTAAGAAGAAGATACTATACATATGGTTTCCATACTAATTTGATCTTAAAATCAGTTTTTACAATATCTCTTGGGGCTAGTATGTTACTAACATTTTATAATGTTTTGTTTTTCTAAAGCTTAAATTAAAGAAGCAGGGGGAAAATTGATTTTGAAAACAGAAGATTGTGGAATTAGGAAGGTAAAATGACTCTCTCAAGTTCACACTGAAGTTCTGGTCCAGGTCCATTTATAACTTATTTTTAAACTATCTCATGGACTGGGACATGCAAAATGCTAACTATATTCTAGGAATTGTTATTTCATTTGAAAGCTTTAAGGAGATCCAGAAATGTAAATCTCTTAAATTTCATGTTCAAAGACTTTTTATTTGCAGAATAGTGAAAAAAAGAGAATATGTACTTGTAATTCATAAATATACAATACATATAATCTTTGGTCTCTGAGGTTTGTCTTTATTTGCAAAGTCACTTGCTTTGTGAATTATCTACACTTTCTCTTCTCAATCACTGAAATGAATGTCTTTGTAGAAACCCAATACTCTTGAGACTGAGAGAAGTAATGTATTGTCCCAAGGATAGAAAAGTTATAAGGAATAAAATGCTACAATTTTTTTCATGGCAGGCATCGGAGATGACATTTAGTGGGGAAAAAATGCCTTTTGCTCCATAGAATGGCAAGTTAATGTCATAATAGTACCAACTTTGTGAGTTGTTCCTTTTTCAAAGTCACATCTTAAAAAAAACCCTCAAGAAAAGGTAAAACAAAACTATTTTTTGGGCAAAAGTATATTAATTTTCTGGCTGAATTTCTGGCTGTTATCTGTATAATTATGGGTTTGACTTAACATCAGTATACAGGAAATTCTTTAAAATAGTTTTTTTATGTTAAATTGTGACAGCTGCTTTGATTTTGACAGACATCTAGTGAAGTGTTTCCGATGCAATATGACAGTGCTAGCCATGACATTAATTGCATCTTTTGTTGGAAAATGCCACATGTAACATTTCAAACAGAATCCAAACACCAGGGTAACTATTCATTTATTTTACCTTGCAACAGAACTCTGAAATATTAACCTTCATTTTGTCTTCCTCAGTTTCATAATTGACTATTTCAACTAGATGCACTGATCACATTAGCCAGTGCTATCGGTTAACTAGACAGTGTAATCAAGTATGTCTGTTATCAACAACATATTAGACTCAATCCATTTGAAGAGATGTTAGAGTTCTAAATTGTATTTTATTTTAAAGGTAAAATTAATTTGAGAAACAAACAAGTCAGTATCATTCTCCTTAGAAAGTCATAAAATGTGAAACATAATGTTAGGTTTGGGGACATTGATATGAATGTATACGATAGAATGGAAATTAATCACTTCAACTGGAATTAGAATTTCTTGGGTTCTCTGTTGCCTCCTTTTCTTATTTTGACAGGAACATCTTTCTTAGCATGAGTTACAGTAATGTTATGCTAAATTATTGCATTATTTGCATTCATATATTTATTCATTTATTGATTTAATAAGTATTACAAAATCTATTCATTGCCAGGCACAGTGGTGAACAAAATAATAACTAGTTGCTGCCTTCATGAGGGTTGCATTATATCAAGTATTTCCTTAAAACTGTGAAGCAATGGGGGCACCTAAGTGACTCAGTTGGTTGAGTTTCTGCCTTCAGCTCAGGTCATTATCTCAGAGTTCCTAGATGGAGCTCCACATCATTTCATCAGGCTCCCAGCTCAGCAAAGAGTCTACTTCTTCCATTCTCTCTGCCTCTCCCCCTGGCTTTTGCTCCATCTCCCACTCTCCTTCTCTCAAATGAATAAAAAAAATCTTTAATAAAATAACGCATAGTTAGTATCATCAAGTCACCCCTGTTTTCTTGTACCTGCAATTACCTTTAACATTTGGGATACAATAACCCTTTATCTAGAATCAGAAAGTCCAAATTTTACCTTGGAAACACTGTAACAGTCTTTTTCGTAATTCCATTTCTCATGACTTCAAATTGTACTTCTTGCCTACCTATTATTTGAGAGTGTTTTTTTTTTTTTAAAATCCATATCCACTTACAAGACCACAATACCAACTTTAGGAAATTAAAATATCCCTGTCCATTTTCTGATCTGTCATTGTCATGACAGTGTACAGAAAATAAATAACAGATGTGGCAAAAAT
Organism: Vulpes lagopus; assembly: GCF_018345385.1. Classification (NCBI taxonomy): domain Eukaryota; kingdom Metazoa; phylum Chordata; class Mammalia; order Carnivora; family Canidae; genus Vulpes; species Vulpes lagopus. Next base: position 24,085,092 of record NC_054836.1, read on the forward strand.
TTAGTCAGAACAAAGGAAATATTTTAACTGAACTGACTAATATTTTTTGTGTTCCGCAGTGACGATCAGTCACTATTTCATAATAGCTATTTCCAAATTGATAATGTCAGTGCATTTACCAAATTTGTATTCATACTGTCGGAGTTTTTAAAAAGTTGCTACCAGCAATAGATGCCATCTGATGTCCTTGGAGACGTTAGCCAAATATAAAAGTTCAAACTCTATTATTGATGAGGCCACTGGAGAAAGATACACTTAGAAATGATTAAGAATATATTGATTATCAGATGTTATTAAGATATTGAAGAGACTAAATGTCCTCCATTTGCTATTTTGAATCTTGGGACATTAATCGGTACTGAATCAAATAATGCATTATTCACTTGATTACATAAGATGTTATCATAGGCTGTTCATAGAGTGCAGGAGTATGCTTTCAGCCTTGACCCATTACTTAAATATGAGTAATCTTCAGAGTTCTTTCAACATCTTTCTTGTTTTATCTTTATACTTGGTTTGAGTGAATGTGTCTATTCTTACGACTGTAACTTTTTTTTTTTTTTTAAGATTTTGTTTATTTACTCATGAGAGACACAGAGAGGCAGAAGGAGAAGCAGGTTCCATGTAGGGAGCCTGCCATGGGACTCGATCCCGGGTCTCCAGGATCCGGACTGAAGGATCCCTGGACTGAAGGTGGTGCTAAACCGTTGAGCCACCCGGGCTACCCTTCTGTAACTATTTTAATGGCTTTCAGATCTAGACTACTTTCCTAAACATAATTTCCAACAGTTTTTTCTATATTTCTATATTCTTTATTAAAACATCTTTGAAAAATAACTGACTTGCTCTCCCAAATTCTGTTGAACATCTCATGTTTCTCAAATTGTTGTTTCTTTCAATTAGCTAGTGTGAAATATTGGTAGTGGCTTTATTTATCACCTCATTCTAACCTCCATCTCACAGTTACCAAAATGGGAAAATTTTTCTATCTTCTCTCATGTAGGTGTTCAATATTTCATTCCTACTGCCATTTTTCTACTTCAGGCCATCTTGTTTCTATATACCTACATGTATACACATTTGCTTAATACAATAGCCTCCCAATATAAACTTTCTTAGAGTTCTCCTTAGAAAATACAAAACTGGTCCTAGACCTTTACTGCTAGGAAATCTTTATTATCTCCTCACTCCCGGCCCCTGAGCTTGACATTCAAGGCCCTCAACCCACTGCAATCTCTGCCCCATTTGTTTTCCTGCTTCTACTCGGGCCCACTTCCAAACTGTTCTCCATGTACACCAGACAGACATATTAAAGATGTCAATCAGACCATGTCCTCATATGTTTATAAAACAATATTACAAACTTTCCATTGCTCTTAGAATACAATCCAGTCTGCATTCTCCAGCCAAAGGGCTGTGCATGATCTGGTCCAAACTGCCTGCCTAACTTCTCAGAGACTACTTATGCCACTCTATTCCTAGCTGGCTATATCCTGGAAACACTGTCCTTGGTAATCAAGAGTATATCCTTAATAAGATGTTGTTTAGTACTAACCAGGATAGTAAACAGTGGTGCCTTGCTAATATGAAAAACGAGAGAAGTTAGGAGATAATTATATGGAGAATAATTGATGTAATTCACTTCACATTGCCACTAATAAAGAAAAGCATGCAGTCTTTAACACTAGGGAATTTTCATTATTATGCTTCTATGTTATAGAAGTCTGAAAATAGTCAAGTTGTGAGTCTTGACATAATTCATGAGTTTGGATGCATAGACATAAATGCACAACTTTACTGATACGAACAGTCAAGCAGCAAACATAACTCACTCTGAGTATAGAGATACACTGGTTGTCTCTATACTCAGAGTGAGTTATGTTTTTGGGAAAAGAGGCAGATTTTTCAGAATTTTAGCAGATTTTAAAATCATCATTAACTTTTTCACAGAATTAAGTTTAAAATAGTTACCCTATTCAAGTGTTTTTGGTACTTTTTTTCTTGGTATTACTTCTGATCTGGTTCACAATCATCAGGACACCAGTCTCATTACATTATACTTATAGATACAAATTAATTGTTTTGTAATGTTTACTAATATTTATCTGTAAATATTTACTAATATTTATTAATATTTATCTGTAAATAACTACTTTATGTGCAAGACAGGAAGATGAGCAAGGAAGGTTGAATTGCTGCAGGCTAGTTGGGAGGAGACTTCAAGAACACTAGTAGCTGTCTTCTCTTGTATATTCATATTCCTCCTTTAACTTCTTTTATTTCATTCTCCTCCCTAAATGAGGTGATTTTTATGAAGTTTTTTAATGAACTAAAATAGAATCAAAAGACATTAGGTTTTGGAGGTGGGTTAAATTTGGATCTAGAAGAAAATCTTTAGGTTGGAAGATTATGTAAATTGGCCCTAAAAGTTTTTGCTGCGTTATTTATGTATTTGTTTTATTAGCTGTCAGCAATTACAAGAACTCTATGTGTCTTGAATAGATTTAGTGAAGGGTTTATCATTTTTATGTGGAACAAAGACTAAAATTAAAGGCCTGACTGGTTATATCCTGATATATTAACAAAGGTCATACAGAACATATCCATTTGTTTACAGATCCAGAGTTATGTCATGGTATAATATTTTAAAAACATATTTAAAAATTAATTGAATATCTCCTTTGGACTACATCAATAATCAACATTTGGTAGATTTTTTTTTTTATTTGGTAGATTTTGTAAACTGAGTTGTCAGATGGCAATTTATGTTACTTATATGAAAATTGGCAATTTTATGTCAAAATTAAGAATTTGCCAATGGGAATTGTATTTGATTTGAAATATTTTTTTAATCTAAATTGATATTTTTGAATAGTTTCCTTCAAGGCAATATATAATCATAGCCTTAATTTTTCTAGAATCAACTCATGTACCTTTCAAAATGCTCTATTTCACTTGTTCATTTATTTTCATAATTAAATCCTGAAAATTTTATAGGAAGCTGTCTGTTTTCACATTTATTTGAGTTGTGTTTGTGAATGGTTTAGGGACAGAGAATTAAATCTGCATGAAATCATCACATTTCTCTAGATGTTGCCATGAAATTGGTATTTTCCCCTGAAAATTTCCATGAAATTACAAAAATTATTGTATCTTTGTCTCTGGATATCTTTCATGGAAATATAAAGGAGGCTGAGTCAATCTCTCTTGTTCCTCGGTTCTTCATATAGCTAATTATTAATGAATCTCTTAATTAAGCATTAGGAGAAAAATATATATGGCTTATCTAAGAACACTTTGGAAGGAGGTGAGTCTTACTGAAAGTTTAAATTCAATGATCCAATGAGCCCTAAATTCTATTTCCAATAAGTGACAGTGTGGCATATACAAATTTTGCTTTTTTGGACAGTTTCACAATTAATGGTAATCACTGTAGCCAAATAATTCATATAATAATATGCATTATTATTAAGATTAGCTAAATTAATGAATTAACCATAACGAAGGCTATTCTTCTTTATTGTCAATGGAAATGGCCTTTTAAGTCTTATTTAAAATAGGTACTCATATCACAGACACAGACATACACACACATCCTTTACTTAAAGTTGGTATGGAAGGGGTGTCTGGGTGGCTCAGGTGGTTAAGCCTCTGCCTTTGGCTCAGCTCATGATCTCCAGGTCTTGGGAATGAGCCCTGATCAGACTCCCATACTCAGCAGGGAACCTGCCTTTCCCTCTCCCTCCCCCTCTCCCTCTGACAATCCCCCTGCTTGCGTTCTCTCTCCCTCTCCCCCGCCCCACCAAATGTTAGAAAAAAATAAAGTTGGTATGAAAGATTTTTTTTTTTAATTTTTATTTATTTATGATAGTCACACACACACACACACAGAGAGAGAGAGAGAGAGAGAGAGAGAGAGAGAGAGAGGCAGAGGGAGAAGCAGGCTCCATGCACCGGGAGCCCGACGTGGGATTCGATCCCGGGTCTCCAGGATCGCGCCCTGGGCCAAAGGCAGGCGCCAAACCGCTGCGCCACCCAGGGATCCCGGTATGAAAGATTTTTAAATGTAATTTCACCCTTCCTATGTTGGGATTATACATCCCCACACTTTTTTTTTTTAAGATTTTATTTATTTATTTGACAGAGAGAGAGCATAAGCAGAGGGAGTGTCAGGCAGGGGGAGAGGAGAAGCAGACTTCCTGCTGAGCAGGACTCCTGATGTAGAGCTCCATCCCAGGACCCCAAGACCATGACCCTAGCTGAAGACAGACACTTAATTGACTCAGCTACCCAGGAGCCCCCATCCCCACAAGTTCAATGTAGTGTTTAGATACATGCTGTGCATTGTTCCTTTTTATAAGATAATGTGGCCTATCAGCTACATTGACACTGCACTTGATATATAATTTGCCTGGGCCAATGGAATGTGAGTAAATGGTCTTTGTGCCACTTTTAAGTATATACCTTAAGAGCCATTGTATTATTCTGCCATATTGTCTTTTCCTTTTGTCATCAAACTGACAATTCTCTATACGGGGCTGCTCCTTTACTCCAGACTACCCGAGTCATGAAAGAAAGAGAAAAGTAGCTAAGTTACAGGTGGCTGACAATGAATGTGACAGAATTGAGAGATAACGTTGTATTTTATCTTTTAAGATAAATCCACTGAAAATGTGGATTTGTTTGTTACTGCAGCAAAACTTACTCAAAATTGACTAAGAGAGTGAACAAGTCAAATTTAAAATTATTTAAAAGTATTGTTGAAATAGAAAGAATGACACTTATTGATATTTATTTTCTCACTTTTGAGTAAGAATAAAAGAGAGAAATTTATGCATTTACCCCACTTATTTCTGATTATCTGACAATTGGTCTTGACATAAAATGTCAAAACCTAATTTAATTGATCAGATATAGAATCAATGATAAAAGTATGTTTTAACATTTTTATTTAAAATATTTATAAAATTCCCGACTTATGGGGCAACTGGAGTAAGCAGATCCATAGTTCATTTTTTAATGGTATATCCTATTTTTATAGAGTGTATTCTTACAGAGGAAAATAAAATAAAGCTAATATCAAATATTCTATTTTGAAAAAATCTAATTCCTGAATTGTTAATTTGTTTATTTCATAAATAATTCAACAAACATTTGTTTGCTGTCTACTACTATAATAGTATGTTGCTACTTATTGACTGTTAACTTTCTACCAGGAACTACTCTGTGCACTTTTACCTTTATTGACTTAATTTAATACTAAGGTTGATGCTATTATTGTCACCATTTAACAATTGAGTACTATAACATTTTACAGTAAGGTATGGGAAAATTGGGTAACTTGCTCATAGTACACAGCAGAATGAAGATTTGAGCCCAGTGAGAATGGCCCTAGTGTCCATACTGTTCTTAAACAGTAGCCTAGATTCAAGATGCCTTTCATACAGGTATGTCATTTTCATGTGGCAGTCATTATTTTAATTCTGGAAACAGCAATAAACAAGATGGTTATTAGTCTAATGTAATGGAGATGTAATGAATGAGAAAATAGCTATGATAATTTTAATTTGTGATATATGCTTAAGAATCAAGGAGGGAAATGAAAGAGATGAGTGAGAAGGAGCAATATGTGTGGAAAGAGGAGAATCAGAGGAGTGTGATATCTGAAAACCAATGAAAAAAGTGTTTTAAAAAGAACGAAGTGTAACAGTGTCATATGCTGATGAGTATTGAATAGACTTTGGATTTGCTAACATGGCATTCTTTGGTGCAGTTGAAAAGGGTGCTTTTAGTGATTTTATGGGCATAAAATCCTGATAGAGATTAAGAAGAGATTGGAACTGTTTCTGTAGTTCTGAAGTATTTGATTGCTTAACTAAGCATTCCCCTTGAAAAAACAACAATCGCAGTAACATAAACAATAAAATGCTAAAAAATATTCAAGATAAATTTGGGAAAAGTCAGCAAATTGCTTAGTGAAGAAAATAAAGAATTCTCAAAAGGCAAAGACAATATGAATATTGGAATCCAAATAGGTAGACGAGGATCCTCAAGCAAGTTTTCAACCTGTAGACCTCTCCTTAACTCTAGTGAAGGAAGCTAGTATGATAGTCATGAGATAGTTTAGGATGAGCATGTCTAATATATATTCAACAAAGAACAGATAAAACATATGATAGGCAATATTCAAAGTAAAAATTTATAACAAAGGCACCAAAACAGATCCAAGAAACCCAGTGAATTTAAATATCTTACACAGGATAAATAAAACATTGCTCCAATACAAATAGATCCCAGAGAGTCTTAGAACACCACAGAGTGAAGTTCTTAGAAGTCAGAGAGGAAGAAAAGAAAAGGAAAAAAAAAAGAAGTTTATTTGTAACTTAACTGGCAATGGCCAACCCACAGCAGAAGCAAAAGACAGTGGAATTATATTTTCTTTGTGCTGATAAAAAATATCCTTTAACCTAAGATTATATAACAAACAAAGCTGTCTTTTGAGACCTAAGACTTAAAATTAAGACAGCTTCAGACAAATAGAAGTAGAGGGAATTTAACACTCATAGAACTTACATCAAAAATTCAAATGTAGGACATATTCCAGGTAGAAGGATTTTGATCTAATTTGGAAGGTGTGAGAAACAAGAATCAATGATTCACATAGAAACTGGTTAATATGTGTATTATAAACAGATTTTTCATGAAAGACAAAGTATAACCTTTACAGTGTTGTGTGAAAAAAAGACATGACATGCTGAAAAACATTAGGTTAGGAAGAAGGTGGTGAGAGATAGTGATTTGTCTCTTTAAACTTTTTAAGAGAGTTTATACAAATATTGAATAATATAACTATTGTTAAATATCCTGCAAAATAACTAAAATAATAGATATTGTATAAATTCAAAATGAAGAAGAGGGAAAAATGGGATGAAAAAATAATACTTTAAATGTAAGAGAGAAGGAAGAAGGGAAAAACAAGCAAGAAAAACAGTAAAGAAAATAACAAATAAATCTAAATGTACAAATAGTCACAAAAAGTGTGGAGTCAAAAAACAATAGTTCCAGATGAGATTTTAAAAGTCAGCTATATCCTATCTTAAAGAGACTAACAATAATATAAGAATTGGTGTTTTGATTTTCTTATCTTTTTTGATTCAGCATATAAGGAGTATAGAAGTTGTCGCTCTATCCTAATAACTAGTTGAACACATTGAAAAATCAACAACTCTTCTTAAATCATTCAGAGAAGTGAGGTCACAGGGCAAACCACTACAACCAAGTTGGAGAGACAAACAGGGGAACACAAAGAATAACAACTTAGTGGGGCATCAACTCTCAAGCAGAAATCTCCATAGGAACCAGTACCAGCATAGGAAAATCTGAACTGTATTTGGCTAGTTGTTGGGGCTCGCTCAGGTTAAAAAACACTAGGGAGTGGGGAGGGGTGAAGGCTACACCTTTGTGAGTTTTATCTCCAGGGGCTATAGAATGTTCTCATGGAAAAAGTCCTTTCATGCTTCCAGCATGGGGAGGAGAAAAGGAACCATTATGAATATGCCAGGACATCCTGTTCTTCTTAACAAAGCCCTCTTTAGGAGAAACTGTTAAAAGTTCAAACTACTGAGGTTTTATTAGAGCCTAACTAATCTAGTGGAAGGGAAATACCAACCTAAGCCCACTGCAGCTTTCCCTGTGGGGGGAGGGAACTGCCTTACTCTAGCCCACTGTAGCCATATTAGCTCCCAAAATGGACAGGGAAACCTAAGAAGCAGTTGTGAATTTCACGGTTCAGAGGCAGATTCTCACTAAAAGGACTACAAAATACTTTCCCTCCCCTCATATTTACCATCACAGTAGTAAAGGCCTAGATATCACAGTTTCTTTTATTCAGTACATCAAGTCTGGCCATCAAGAAAAGATTGCAAGGTGTACTAAAAGACCAAAACTGCAGTCTGAAGAAACAAAGCAAGCATAAGAAGCAGACTCAGAAATGACAGAGATACTAGAATTATCAGAATATGAATTTAAATAACTATGAATAATATGCTATGGGCTCTAAAGGAGGATAAAGGACACAGGTTGCAAAAACAGATGGGAAATATAAGTAGAGAAATGGAAATTCTAAGAAAAAATTAAAAAGAAACTTTAGAGATCAAAAGCATAACAGAAATGAATTTCTTTGATGGGCTCATTAGTAGATGAGATATACTAAAGAATCTCAGAACTTGAGGATATGTCAGTAAAAACTTCCAAAACTGAAAAGCAAAGAGAAAAAAGACTGAAAGACAGAATATATACAAGAACTGCAGGACAACTACAAAAGGTATAACGTATACATAATAAGAATGCCAGAAGAGAAGAAAGGATAGAAGATGTATTTGAAGCAATAATGACTGAAAATTTCCCCAAATTAATGCAGACACCAAACCACAGATCCAGAAAGTTCAGAAAACACCAAGGATGATAAATGCCAAAAAATCTACACCTAGGCTTATCGAATTTAAACCGCAGAAAATCAAAGATAAAGAAAACATCTTGAAAGGAGCTAGAAGAAGTAAAACTTATGTATAAAAGAGCAAAACTAAGAATTACATGTGACTTCTTTTCAGAAACTACACAAGCAAGAAAACAGTGGAATGAAATACTTAAGGTGTTGAGAAATAAAAACCACAAATCCAAAATTCTTTACCCTGTGAAACTATTCTTCAAAAGTAGAGAAATAGAGACTTCTACAGACAAAGTAAGGGAATTTGTTGTCAATAAATTTGTCTTGCAAGAAATATTTTAAAAAACAGTCTTATAAAATGATGTAGTCATACACTTGGTTTCACATGAAGAAAGGAAAAGCATTAGAGAAGAAATAAGTAAAGGTAAAATAGATTATTTCAATTCCTTATTCTTGATGTAACATGACAGTTTATCAAAATAATAATAGCAACAATATATTCAATTATCTATATTTATGGGTTATATCATATTAATAATAGCTTATATATGGTTATTTATATGTTTCATACATATATATGTGTACTTGTATGGATATATACATTTGTAGTTATGAAACAAATTACAGCAGTGATATAAATGAGAGGAGGGAGGAATTAGGATTATTTTGCTTTAAGTTTTTTGTACTACCCATGAAGCAGTATAGTGTTACTTGAAAGCAGACTTGGATTAAGTATAAGTGCATATCACAAACCCTAGGACAATCAATTAAATAGGTAAACAAAAGAAGTATAATTGATATGCCAAACAAGGGGAGAAAATAGAATCATCTGAAAAGCTCAATTAAAACAACAAAGGGCAGAAAAGAAAGGAGAAGACAAAAAATAGGAATGAAGAACAGGGCAACAAAGGCAGTAACAAATATGGCATGTACTAATCCAACTAGATCAATAATTACCTTAAATACCAATGGTCTAACTACAGCAATTAAAAGACAGTGGATTTTGCAATGGACCAAAAACAAGACCCACAAGAAGTAGAATTCAAATGTAACTACACATTTAGATTAAAAATTTTTTTTAATTTTTACTTATTTATGATAGTCACAGAGAGAGAGAGAGAGAGAGAGAGAGGCAGAGATACAGGCAGAGGGAGAAGCAGGCTCCATGCACAGGGAGCCTGACGTGGGATTCGATCCCAGGGTCTCCAGGATCGCGCCCTGGGCCAAAGGCAGGCGCCAAACCGCTGTGCCACCCAGGGATCCCCATTTAGATTAAAATTAAAGGGATAAAGAAGTATATGCCATATTATCACTAATCTAAAAAACATTATGTTAATCTCAGACAGAGCAGTTCAGAGCACAGAAAGTTATTAGGATAAAAAAGGGGAATTACATAATGAGAAAGGGTTTAGGGTTTAATTATCTGGAAGACATAATAATTATTAATGTTTATGCTTCTAACAACAGAATATCAAAATATGTGAGGCAAAAACTGATAGAGTTGTGAGGAGAAATAGACTAATCCACTATTACAGTTGCAAACTTCAACAGCTCTCTATCAGAAATGGACAGCTCCAACAGAGGCAGAAAATCAGGAAGGACATAGTTGAATACAGCAGCACTATCAATCTACTGTATATAATTGACATCTATCAATCCTTTATCTAACAGCAACAGCACACATATTCTTCTCAAGCTCACATGACATGTTCACCAAGATAAATGACATTCTGATCCATAAATACACAAATTTAAGAGAATAGAAATTATACAATGTCTGCTCTCAAAGTGCCATAGAATTAAACTAGAAACCAATAACAGAAAGGTGGTCAGAATATCCCCAAATATGTGGACAATTGAGAAAAACATACTTGTAAATAACACATAGGTCAAAGAAGAAAGCTCAAGAGAAATTTAAAAATATTGAGGCTAACCAAAAATAAAAGTACAACTTGGCAAAATTTATGGTATGCAGCAAAAGAATTGCTTAGAGGGAAATTTATAGAATTGAATGCATCTTTAAGAAAGAAAAAGACCTAAAATCAATAATCTAAGTTCTCACCTTAAGACACTAGAGAAAGAATAGCAAATTAAATCTAGAGTAAGCAGAAGAAAAATAATAAGAATTGGGGCAGACATCAGTGAAACTGAAAATAGAAAATCAACAGAGAAAATCAACAAAACCAAAAGCTTATTCTTTGAAAAGATCAATAGAATTGATATGCTTCTATCCAAGCTAACTAATAAAGAGAGAGAAAACACAAATTACTAATATCAGAAATGAATGGGGGAGCATTATTACAGATCCATGGACTTTAGGCTGATAATAACCGAACATTATGAACAACTCTATGATTATAAATTTGATAATGTAGATGAAATGGACCAACTCCTTGGTAGACACAGTCTGCCAAGAGTCACACAAGGAGAGACAACTTAAATAGACATATCTATCCAAATAAATCTATAAACTCACTAAGTTGCAAAGGTTTCTTTAGCATATCATTGAAGAGGTTTATTTCAGCAAACTGCAAATTCCCATCTAATTACATTTTGTTTAAAATAATTATGTGGGATCATGAAACTGACGCTTTGATGGCACACAATGATGAAGAGGTAGAGACAGCTTGGGAGATCAACTGTCCCAGGTATTAATTCATCACCATATAGATTTTATAAAGTGAACAAATGGACCTTTTCTTTTCATCTTAGATGTATAAATACTTTTATAAAAAATAAAATCATAGAAACTTTGGAAATTTTGCATGCCATCACAACTGTATAATAACATTTCTTATTCACAAGGGAAAAAACCTAAAGCTAGAGAATTATGAATATACTGGATTTTTTTTCCTTGGCATTGGTCTACATACAAAGAGAGGTAAAAGGGACCTTGACTACCAACTAGCCCAACTGTCTTTTAACAGTAAAGAAATGTGTCAACTTCCCTAAATTTCTAAACCCCATGATGTATTCCAAGATATATTCATAGCATTTTGTTTATCTCTTATTGTAATAACATATTAAAATTGCTTTTTACTTTGCCTGCTATCCACTGGAATGAAAACTCACTGAAGGCGGAAGCTATGATGTTAGCATTGAATCTCCAGAGCATACAGGGCATTTTCTTATCTAGAACTGTAATGATAATGATATAATACATATGATATATATGGTATATTCTCATGTAATACAGTATGATATATGATATGTATGTGTGTGTCTATTTCTTCTCATATCACTCCTTCCAGTATTGTGGAGTGTGCTATTTTTTATTATTCCCTTTTCACAGAAGAGGAAATTAAGTCTCAGCAAGGTAAATCATCTTACATAAAGTCACTACACAATAAGTAGTAGATTCAGGGTCCAAATGTAGTACTTTAATTATAGTTACTTCGATAACCATTGTGTTAAACTGCCTATCCTAGAGTAATATCCTCTCCATATTTATTGTTGAAAGCAGATTAAACAAATCTAATTGAAGGAACAGACAGATGAAATACAATAATAATATAATTCAGTATTCTAAATTATATAAAATCAATAAATACAAGGTATACTTACTCTTATACTGTTTATATACTAGGACACTCAAAGTAGTCAGACAAGTTTCAAGAACAAGAACATTTTGAACTGAAATTTATACTACTATTTTTAAGAAACATTTTCAGTTCAAATTAAATATGAAATATTATTTTATCTTCCTCAGGTTTTTATTCTTCCTTGTCAATTTATTTAGTTGGGAATTAGGAAAATATACTATAAATTATTCTTAATAAGTCTTTTAAAACATTTTTAAACTTTAATTTTTGGGGATCCCTGGGTGGCTCAGTGGTTTAGCGCTGCCTTCAGCCCAGGGCGTGATCCTGGAGACCTGGGATCCAGTCCCACGTCGGGCTCTCTGCGTGGAGACTGCTTCTCTCTCTGCCTGTGTCTCTGCCTCTCTCTCTCTCTCTCTCTCTCTCTCTCTGTCTCATGAATAAATAAATAAAATCTTTAAATTTTAATTTTTGTCATTCTTATTCATTCATAATAAACATATGATACTGATTCTATTTGTGTTTCTCTATACTTTTGTGAAAAATGAATGAAACCACAACAAATAATAACCTTCTCTAACTGCTGAGAGTAAAGTATCCAGGTGTTTTTCTCATTGTTAAATTCCCTATTCTTGAATTAAGAGCATTTGGTTTAATAGACTGGGCTTTCAGAAAGGGTATCTTTTTTTTTTTTTTTTTTTTTTTTGTGGTGAAACTAAGCAATTTCATGCCACTGATGTTCACTTTATACTTTTAAAATTTAAAGTAATCTGATGATGGAACTTTTGTGTGTTTATCCATGAAAAATTAATACTAAAGCAAAGCTTTCCAAATTATTATTTTTTGGACAAATTTAAGATTATAAAGCAGCTCAATTTATTGATTTTAATTTAAAAAACATTATTAAGTTTCTTTAATTTCTCTGATAGTCGTTAATGTTTGTCTTGCCTTATCTGCTTACTTCTTCAACTAACTTCGAATTAAAGTATGGGATAACATTTAAAAATTTCAATTAAGGAAACAGTCAAATGCTAAAATGAAGCAATATCTTTAAAAAAGATATTGTACAATATTGTACAGATATAGTACTTTAGTGTTTAAGTGTTTCCATTACAGGGAGAAACATTTATACATTAAACCCATTTTTGTGGGTTGTCGCATCATTGAAACACAAAATTTAAATTTTCCTTAAGGTAAATTAAGGAAAAATTTCCCCACTCCCAATCTGAGATGGTATCATTTGAGACATACAAAACATATGTCTTATGTTTTCTTAAAATAGAGATTTTCAATGAAACCACAACTTCCAGTAGTCCTATTATTCAAATCTTGGTTTCTACTAGTCTCCAAAATGGTATTAGGTCTCCTTGGAGAAATGACTGACTCTAGGAGTGAGGGAGTAAATATACTAGATGAGCCTGAAGCATGTTGTAGTACCTGTGTAAGGTAGTAGAATAAGGAAGGAAATGCCTACCTTCCCCTGAAAAAACAAAATCCTCAATGACTGAAGTATGTCAAAAAGACACAGGAATAATTTGAAATAGCTCCTGATGGCCAAAACTGAAATAGTTTGAGCAAAATAAATAAAAAAGGATTAACTTATAACACAAATTATAAAATAAATACAAGTCTGAATTGACATGAATATATGATTGAATGAATAAATGAAAGTAGACAACGCCTCAATAAAGGAAAATTTTCTCTTTTTTTTAAAGATTTTATTTATTTATTCAAGAGAGACAGAGAGAGAGAGAGAGAGAGAGAGAGAGAGAGAGGCAGAGACACAAGCAGAGGAAGAAGGAGGCTCCATGCAGGAAGCCCGATGTGGGACTTGATCCCGGGACTCCTGGATCACACCCTGGGCCAAAGGCAGGCTCTACACCACTGAGCCACCCAGGCGTCCCAAAGGAAAACTTTCAAATGATTTTTGTAGATACTTAGCCCTCTGGGAAACATAACTGAAGCATAAGTCCCCACTTCTTTAATGATGAATGTACATTGTGACATCCTTCCAAAGAGTGCAATGTGAGAAGGGAAAAAAAGAGTAACTTTCTATTGGAGAAACCTGACACTATCTCAACACAGGTTATCAAGTTAATATCAACAGTGAAAAGTTATATTGATAGTATGAACCCTTGATATAATGTGATGAAAATGACACTTTACCTCTGTGGTCTTCCTCCTCAAAATAAATTACTCCAATCTGATCAGTAGGGAAAAAAAATCAGACAATCCTATGAAATACCTGACCAGTACTCCTCAAAACTATTAAGGTCATCAATACAGAACAATAACAACAAAATTTGGGAAAAACTATCATCACAGCTAAGAGAACCTAAGAGGACATGGCAATTAAATGTAATGTGGTGTCTTAGATGGTGTCCTGGAACATGGAAATAACATTAGGTAAAAACTGAGAAAATCTAAGTGTAATATGGACATTAGTTAACTATAATATATCAGTATTACTTCACTAATTATAACAAATGTATCATATTAATGTAAGATTTTAATAAAAGGGATAACAATATGGGGAATTCAGGAACTCTTTGTACTGTCTTTGAAATAATTTTGTATATTACAACTATTCTGAAATAATGGAAGTTTGTTAAAAAACAAAACAAAACAATATTTTGTTTAGTCAGGTTAGGGGTTCCACCAGAAAATCCTGAAAGATTGAACTCTCTTGGTTTTTGCCATGAGTGATGAAATTGGGACATAAAGTACTTGTTGTTGTAGATCAGAGAGAGACTTTGGTGAATCCATTTATATAGACATTGAACATACTACAAATACACTCAAATAAGTAACTCTTTTTTCCCATATATTGATTTTTTTCAGTGCTATAACTTACACACGAGAGAAATTTGCCTGCGGCACAAACTACCCATTGGGCCTTGTCTAGCTGGCTTAGAGTTATGATCTTTCTTTTTTACCAATCAACATGTCCCCCCACCCTGTGTCATTTGTTGTATCATAGAGGAAGGGCTAATCTTTAGTTAAAGACACATAAGTAGTTGTACTCCCTTCTGAAGCAATTGTATTTTGGAAATACAGATAGGCTTTTTCATCACTTGAAAGGGACAATAAAAATTTCTATAGAAAAATAATAAATCATGCAATATTGGTAACTTAGAATCTCTTGATATAGTGACATTCCATGAGAGCATGCTTTTAACCATATCTATCTCTAAAAACATTTAAACCAAATCCTCATCTTGGCATAAAGCAAGTAGTATGTTCATTGCCTCAGCACACAAAGATGGGGATTTGTTCAGATGTGCTCTCAGGATTAGGATGACTATTCAGAGAAGTCAGGACTGTGAAGACCCAAGGACAATTAATCCTTATGCCTCACAGTTGTAATTTTTTATCTGCCTCTAAAATTTTAATTTTTCCTGTTCAGCTATTTTTTTCCCCAGTTAAAAAGCTCTACTCATCTTCCTTGCTCTCCAAAACTTTCCTTTACCTGTGCCCTTCAGAACTTGTCTTTCAGCAAAGAACAATTTACCATAATCTTTAAGAAAATTTTCTTTAAGAAAAAATTTTCCCCATTCTCTTCTTAATTGATTTTGGGATATCCCCTGGACATTTCCTGGTAGACCTCCTAGTTACTTTGTATGTCTATATGGCATCTGTCCCCAAAGGTCAGAAGTGAAGTCATTCATGTTTTTCCTAGATTGACTATTTTGAAAGATAATAAGTAAAAAAAAATTACATGTTAATATATTTTTTAAAGATTTTACTTATTTATTCATGAGAGAAACAGGGAGAGAGAGGCAGAGACACAGGCAGAAGGAGAAGCAGGCTCCATGCAGGGAGCCCAATGTGATACTTAATCCCAGATCCCGGGATCTTGCCCAGAGCCTAAGGCAGACGCTCAACCGCTGAGCAACCCAGGTGTCCCTTAAATGTTAATATTGATGTGTTTTCTAGTCATGCTAAATTTACAGATCTTCCCTTCCTTCCTCCCTCCCCCCTCCCTCCTTTCCTCCCTCCCTTCCTCCCTCCTTCCATTAAAAAATATTTTTCTTTATATTTTCTATGTATGAGGTACTTAATTGTGTTCTGATCACAGGAAACTCCTTGTTTTAATGAATTTTACATTTGATCAGTTACAAATGTAAAATCCTTGCTCCCTCCCTCCCTCCTTCCTTCCATCTCTCTTCCTTCCTTCCTTCCTTCCTTCCTTCCTTCCTTCCATCTTTCCTTCCTTCTTCCCATTAAAAAGTATTTTTTAGCATTTTCTGTGTATGAGTCACTTAATTGTGTTCCGAGCACAGCAAACTCCTTGCTTTAGTGAATTTTACATTTGTATCAGTTATCTATTACTGTGCAATAACTTACTTAAAACTATAATATAGTCTTAGAACAGCACACATTTATTATCTTGCAAATTCTGCGTGCTAGGAATCTGGGCATAGTTTCACTGCGTACTCTGCATCGCAGTCTCACAGATATGTAATCAGTGTGCCTGCCGGTCTGCAGTGTCATCTTCATGTAGTTGCTGGTAGATTTAGTTCCTGGTAGGATGATTTTCTGAGATCCTGATTTCCTTGTTGGTGGCTGTTCAGAGAGAGAGAGAGAGAGAGAGAGACCACTAACAAGATCAAAGTCAGGGCCACCTAATTGTGGAAGTAACAGCCTATCACTTTTTCATAGTCTACTTGTTGTTAGACATGAGTCAATAAGCCCTACCTACACTCAAGAAAAGGGGATTACAAAAAGGCATAAGTACCAGAAGTGGGGATAATTGAATGCCATCTTTGAATTCCTCCCATTACAACAATCCAGCAGGGAACCTCACACTCTCACTTTTCTGTACCACAAATGCTTTGCCTCTAGACCTTTGCATGCATTTTCTCTCTGCCTGAAATGTGCTTCTACAACTGCCTCTTTACTCCCTTGTCAGTATATTTCCTCATCTTCAAGATACAGTTCAGAGTCCTATATTTAATTTTTGTCTAAAATTTGTCACCAAATAAAAGGTTAAATAGATTTAAAAATTATAAACTTAGAATGCTGAAACTTGAAGACTCTAAGGATGGCATCTCATTTTTTCTTATAGGCACTGAGTAGGAAAATTTACTTTTCCAGTGTTGTATAATAACCCAGACAAGAAACTTCAGTTTCTTGGTCCTAATATCTTCCTATCAATCATATTTCTTCTTTAAAGTGAAATGATATTCTATTTCTGATTAATAAACCCTTCTAATGATTGTTTTAATATATATATATAGTGATGGCTTTATTTTTTCCTAAATGGTAGCCATACCTGGATAAGTGCTAATTAGTATTTCAACTTGAGGTTATATGTTTTTTTCTTTTTTTCCATGGAGGAAGATTTCTAAACAGTCTTTTCCCCAGAGATAGCCTAGAATATTTTCCTAGGATAGAAATAAGCTTATAAAGTGAAGATTAACTGTTTTTTAGATTATTCATTGTAGAAAATGTGCTAAATTTACTGACCCAACTATATGGAATATGAAATAAGTTAACAATCCTTATGAATAAGTTGATACATTAAAGAAAGAGGCAAATTTCAATTTGGAGTATATTGACCTTATCTATCAATATTGGTTAATGTAAAATAGTAATTATTTAAGATGCACATTGTTTTAGAAACTTCAGCTGTGTGTTTACATGTATATGAATAGATTAAAGAAAGAGGCAAATTTCAATTTGGAGTATATTGACCTTATCTATCAATATTGGTTAATGTAAAATAGTAATTATTTAAGATGCACATTGTTTTAGAAACTTCAGCGGTGTGTTTACATGTATATGAATTTTATGAACACAGACACCCATAGCATTTAGAAGGGCATTTGAAAAATAATTGAAAACAGGCAGTAAGCCTCTTACCCAATAACCCATTATTAATTGATACACAAAAGTACTGTTGAACATGTGAGAGTACTTAGCTTTCAAAGCTTGAAGATCCAAGTTATATATCTAGTTTGTACACAAGAGTTTTGAAGTCTGCATTACAAATAAAATGACAAACATCAGTTGTTCTGCTTGATTTGTGATAGTGAAATGGATGGAGAAGCATAGTTCCCTGTATGATTATAGGCCTTTTACCAAAAGAATAGGAATCTTAGCAGCGAGTTTTCTCTCACTATAACATTGATTCACAATTTTATCATATTCATGTTATTCAAATATGATTGACCAAACACACACACACACACACACACACACACACACACACACACGTTATCCATTCTCTTCTTGAATTTCCATAATGGCCAATTACTATAACATTAAGAAATTACTTCAAAACCGATTGTTGATTGTTTCCAATTAGATTAATCTTTGAACTCTCTTCTTGCATTTTTTTTTTTTTTTATCTTTCGTTAAAATGGGAAGAGTGATGTGTACCAAACACTAAGCAGTTAAGGTGGATAAGAGGGAACTTAAGTGGCTCCACCATATCTAAAGCATGAATTCCATGAGGCACAGCCCATTCTCTATTGTGTCAGCTATCTCTGTGTCTGTGCTTAATCTAGAAGTGGAACTATTTGAATTATGATGAAAAAATGTCACGGCTCATTGAAGATGGTAGATAATGATAATGAGCCAAGGTTTGTAGCCTATCCGTGCTGGCTGCCTAATTTGTT
Source organism: Vulpes lagopus (assembly GCF_018345385.1). Taxonomy (NCBI): domain Eukaryota; kingdom Metazoa; phylum Chordata; class Mammalia; order Carnivora; family Canidae; genus Vulpes; species Vulpes lagopus. The sequence continues at coordinate 24,103,700 of NC_054836.1, forward strand.
CTGATGGGTTTGCTCTTCTATGCCTGGAGGGTCAGCATTAGTATTTGACAGCATCCTTATGAACTTCACTTTGCAAAGAGCTAGGGCCTGGAAACTAGTTCTACCTCTTGTGCTTACGTGATGTGTGACAGTAGGAATTAGGAAATTCCAGGGACCCCACTTAAAGCTTGTGCTCCAGAAAAACAGTCAAATGAAAATGCACAAATATCTTCACTCAAAAATAAGATTTTTTTTCTGGAAAAAGAAAGTGCCGTTATTAAACTCAGCATGGGAGACAATCTGAACCAGGATCTTCATCAATCAGATTAACTACTTTCCAAGATGAAAACAGACGAGGCACAGTGTGAGGCTGAACAGATATTTATCAAAAGCCATATTAATAACCACTTTCAGCTTTTTTCCTGACAGTTTCATCTGAGGTTCCATGTTTAACATTTGAGTATCATATGTTTTTGTCAGGATGAGGCTGCTAAGAGCATCAATTAATTAATTCCTTTGAAGTTCGTTCAGTAAGGTAATAAAGTAACTGTCCCTAAAGCCACAACCAGTAATGGTAAGCAACATTCTGGAGCTAGACACATTGTTACTTCAGAAATTAACAGCAAAATGTCTTCTTGGGCCCACCGAAGACTACATTCCTGTTGTATTTTTGCAAAGTGGCAACAAGGTAATATATGCATTTATACATGTATAGACACAAACACAAATTCAGTATGCATAATTGCCTATCTAGCTGAGATATTCCTCATTTACATGCTAGTGTACGGTCTAGCACCCCCCCAAAAAATTGCCTCTTTAATTTGCGTTATCTAAATGGGCTGTAAATAGGGCAAAATTAAACTAGGAAAAATAATGAGGAGAGTTTTATATTATTAAGATTATCAACTGTACTTTAGTGTTTGAGGAAATTAATTTGGTGGGTTAAAAAAAAATCTCAGCTCATGGAAATTAACACTTCAAGTAATGCAACTCAGAGTATGGAGGAAATTTGTACCTTGTCACAGCCAGATGTAGGCTACATCTATTCAGGGACGTGATCTGCCATCTTCACTTTATTCAGGGCACATCAAAGGCATGGCTAATGTAGTTTTCATTTCAGTGATGTAATATCAGCAATTGGCAATCAACCAAACCACAGTAATCTCAGAGGGACTGTGTGTATGTAAGGTGTCAAGCCAAAGTGGGAAATAAAAATAGGGCAGGTGTGCTGATGCAGGTTCATCTCACGTGGGATGCTTCTTCAGTCTAGAGGCATATTTCTTATGAATAATTTAGAATGAGCTTCCTATTACTCGGAGCTTCGTATTACCCTGTCTGCTTACTGTGATCCAATCTTATGACAAAAATCCGTTTCATAAATTCCTGGTTGAGATGATCCACTTTGTAAAACAGACCAACAAACATAGAGACTAATGGAAAGTGGCATGACTTAGGGGAGTGAAAGCTAGTCTGGGAATTAAGAGGCAGGTTTAGCAATGCAGGTAAGATGGTTTCTTCCTCTGATCGCCTGAGTGACAACTCTCAGAGGCTTGGATTATAGCCTTCTTACTGCTGTTATTTGGATCTATATGTTATGTCTACCTTTCCTTTTCTTCTAGTCCCTATTCTTACTCCAGGGTAATTTATTTTTCTTCTAATTGATTGGACAAGAAACAGGAGAAATTGATATTTAATCAATTTACACTCAATCTTCTAGTATAAGGTATTAGCAGTTTGGGATCTCATTATCTTTTTTTATCAGCTGGGATTTCAGAGGTCCTTGACCTGCTACTCTTTATGGAAAGCTGGCATTTCAGTTCTTCAGGTGTGAGCAAGTGGAGTGGTGATAATACATTGCTACGGAACAAGTGATACAAATTTGAGTCCTTACACAGAACCCTTTCATACCTCAATAGTCAGATGTTTTTTGAATCAAGTCTTCAAAATAGATATTTATAATGTGAAAATATTCTATTGCTTTCTACTTTTAAAGTATATTCATGTGCAACATCTAATTTTCTACTTACAAAGGACGATTTTTAACATATGAAGGAGCAGGTTGTCATAGTGGAAGGCAAGCTGGGGAGAGACTGGAAGTGACACAGTTGACCCTATTTTAATTATAGAGCTACAGCATCTGTGAGGATAAGAGGAGCTGAAAGGAGAGCAAGTCATGGGGAAAGGTGAATGAGGGTGGGGAAAGAAGATGAAATTCTCCACTTTTCCTAGAAGTGGGGCTTTCCAAAACATGAGAGTTTAAAAAATTCAACTAACTCATTCTAATTATATGCGTGATTGACTCCAACTGATTCTTTCTTTCCCCACCACCCTTCTTCCTTTTTGTGGTATGTTTTACTAAATTACCATATTGAGTTTCTGTTATAAATATTTAGCTTATGGTAACTTGGAGTTGTTATAAGTCATTCTACAGCCTTGATTTGTGCTTTTTCTTTAGAATTCCTTTTAAATCCTGCCTTGTCATTTGCTTCATGCATTTATTTCCGTTAAAATTATTTCTCTTTTAATCTTATTTATTCTTATGGTTTATTCCATTTTTAACTTCTAAAACATTAATATGGCTTAAATTTATTGCCTAATATTATTAAAGTGAGAACAATTTATTCCACACTTATTTATTAGATACTTATCATATGCTAGGCATTATCCATTAATAATGTATGAACTAGGTTCAATTTAGAACCCTCTCTAAGCCACTTGCACTAGCCTGTTTGTTATTCTGAGTATGGGGTTGAATATTGTTTTTGATAGTTTTCACTACGTGCACCACTTTACTACATTTTTTTTGTTCATTACTGATGCCATTTTTTCCTTGAGGTGTTTATTTTTCATATTAATTTAAAAAGAACTCTTAAAAATATGTATATTAATACATACATTAAATATTTGCTTTCTTAACCAATACTTATTATTCACACTGTTTTTTAGTCATTATACTTTTAACAAATATTATCCTATATAATTTTCTGATACCCTGTTAAACATTACTGTATTCTTCACTGTAGAATTGAAGGAAAAACAGGAGATACTTAGTCTGTAGAGTCACATTGCTATAACAGATAGGCTAGTTATATATATATATATATATATATATATATATATATATATATATTTAAACCCATTGCTTAACTCTATTTTATGCTACCTCCCTATCTATGCTGTAATTATTTCCCCCAGGCTTTTACTCTTAACTTTGTTAACAGTTTCTTTCCCCATAAAACTTGTTTAATATTTATGTAGTCAAATCCATCCACATTTTACTTTAGGGTGTGTGCTTCTGCTGTTAAGCTCAGGCAGTCTTTACCTGCTTAAATATTATATAAATATTATTTATATGTTCCCCTACTTTAATATTTTAAACTTTAAAAAATTTGTAATTACAGATCTTTTCACAAAGCTTATGAGATATAAAGTGTCTCACGCATATGCACAAATGACCATATACAGAAAAGTTTGCCACCACTTTAGGAGTTCATAGAATCTCTGAACCTGTGCCTCAAGGTCAAAAGGGCCATGTTTTGTTTTTGGTTTTAAACATTCCATGATTATTTTGAAATATATTTTTTATACGTGTTTTAGAACAAATTGTGCCCCTTCCCCCAACTCATATGTTGGAATCTCTAGCAGCTCAGAGTGTGATGACATTTGGAGACAGAATCTTTATAGAGTTAATAAAGGTAAAATGAGGTCATATGGGTGGGCCCTAATGTGCCTGATGTCTTTCTAAAAAGAGGAGATTTAAACATAGATCCACACAGAGGGAAGATTATGTGAAGACATAGGAAGAAGGAAGCCATCTATAAGCAAAGGAATGAGGCCTCAGAAAAAATAAACTAATCCTGTAAATGCCCTGGTCTTGTGTTTCTAGCCTTCAGAAATATGGCAAAATTTGTTTATGTTGCTAATCCACTCAGTTTGTAGTATTCTACTATGAAAGCCCTACCAAATTAATGTAATGAGATAGGGATCTAATCTTTTTATTTTTTGTTTTGCAAATGAGTTTATTATCTCAATGCCACATATTTATTAACATTACACACTGGCCTGAGAAGTCACTATAATCATATCTTAAATTCATACCGCATGTGATGTACATTGATCTATATGGTATATATACATACACATGAACTTCTTATTCCATTTTCACTCTTATGCTGTAATCATATGCCTTTAATTATCCTTATTCTGAACTAAGTTACAGTATAAAGAAAGACAAGTCCTCCCACTTTTTTAGTTGTTGCTCTTTTTATACCCTTTCTATGTCAATGGAACTATAAAATTATTTTTCATATTCCAAGACAATTCAGTATTTAGCTAGAGGTAGATTTGATTAAATTCTCTGTTGAGGAGAATCAACATCTTTGCAATACTTAGTCTTTAAATATAGGATAATGTATATGGCTCTTTATTGTGCATAGTTTTTTGTCCTTCAGTCTGGCTGTCTAGCGTTCTTCCCATACTCTTACATATTTCATCTTTTGTCTGTTCCCAGATGTCTTATATTTTTACATGATTATGGATGAAATTTTCTTCATATTTATTTCCTACTAAATTTTTGGCAGTATTAGAAAAGCCAAGGAAGAAGAAGAAGAAGAAGAAGAAGAAGAAGAAGAAGAAGAAGAAAGAAGAAGAAAAAGAAGAGGAGGAGGAGGAGGAGGAGGAAATAACATCTGTTGTAGTCCCATTATCTTTCATTTTCTTTTTTTTTTTTTTTTTTTTTTTTTTTATCTTTTTATCTTTCATTTTCTTTTGCTTAGAATCATTCTTTTTTTTTTTTTCATTTTCTTTCTCTTTTGATATCCATTTTGGGATTCAGATATATCACAGAGTCATTAACAGACATTAGTATAGGCAATCTTAAATGGTTTGGCTCTTAGGGTCTTAGAAGAATGTTAATTTTGAAATTTTTAAAGAACTTTTCTGAAAATCCCTCTTTCATAGTATCTGTGTTAAATGTAGGAGATAACTCTGTTATATACCTTCTTTGTACATGACCTTAGGGTGCTCCCCTGCTAGATCCTGGTACTCATTTTTTTTTCTTTTAAGCCGAATAAATAAAAGGAATGCAGAATGGCAAATCTTTTGTATGTATGTGACCTTTATTGTTACCTGGGAGGCTCATGTATTGTCTTTGTTCATTTTATTGTATTTTCTTCTTTGCTCTTACTTCTGGCTTCCTTCCTCCATACTTGTTGTATACATATGCACTCACAAACTTTCTGACATTTTTAAAACTAAAGCTATCACTCAAAAACAGCTCTTTTTATAAGCTACTCCTTCCCTAGTAAATGAAAAAAAGACCTTTGCATTCTGTTAAGTTGACTCATAAATGAGATCAAATGAGAGGCCTAGATAGCAAGACTGTGGAGGCAGTAGTATTGGTTACAAGGCAAGAATGTGAAATAAAACAAGTTAACTATGTGGATGGGAACATGGAAAATCTAAAAATAAATTAGCTTGTAATTCTGAAACAGAATTGTCTGGGAGTCTCAGAAAGCGGGTAGTTGCATATATAAATTTAGAGCTTAGGAAAAAGGTTTTCTATAGGGCACTACTCAGGACTCATTCTCACTTTTGTGGCTCCCCCTCATTCTCTTAACAGCCACATAGAGTCCCAAAATTCACCTTCATAATGTTTCTAATGTTTCCCTAATTTATTTTTTAATTTACACCCCACTCATATTGCCTTTCAACTATTTTCTTTCTTTTTTTTAATATTGCAAATGTTTTCAAACTCTTCTTCCTTTCTCCCTTCTATAATGCTCTCTCCAGGCTTGAATAAATATATTCATTTGTCAAAAAACCTTGCTTTAAATTGTTTACAGAATAAAGTCTATGATTTTTAGCAAAAGAAAGTAGTTGCTTTTTTTTTCCTTCTCTATATTAAATGGGCTTCTATCATGCACTAGGCTATTCTATGTTTGCAGCTTTGATTAAGACAGAATCTTTCCCCTCACATTGGTCACAGTATAATGGAGATGCCAGAATTTAAAACTAGTAGACCAGGTGGCTTGATAGTGGTAGTATCTATCATACAAACGTAGAATTATTTCGGTTTTGTTGTTTGTTTATTATTTGAGATGGTTGCTTTTTTATTGTACTGAAAGTAGCAGTAGTAATAGTAATATTTTAAAGAGTATATTCTTGGGCCTCATTGGTTTAAAAAAATTTAGAACAAATTTGTTAGTAGAATAACCCCACATTATTCTTACAAGAAAGTTCTCTAGATTTTATGAATTTTGGAATAGCAAGCACCTAAATAGATTTATATCTGCTTATGTAGGGAAGGTGCCTGAGAAGTAAGGGATAGAGCTGGGTTAGCAGAGCAGGAATGGTCAGATAATAAACATTCTACTCTCTCTTTAAGATGGAGAATAAAACCCCAGAGCTTTGTGGCCTAAGGCAGGAGTGGCACTGATTGATCACTGCAAGCCTCACTGGAGTTGATGCAATCTAGACAGCAGAACATATTTCTGCATTTTTCTAAATATGTAACATAATTAGATAATTTTATGTTTCTATTTATTATAATTGCACTACATTCCATTAGGCCTTAGGGCATAGTAAAATTTGAAAATGCCAACAATTAAGTATTTTAAGTCACTTAAAAAATCAGCAAAAACCAAAGTCACACTCTTTCCATTAAGGCACTATCAACAATTTCAATATAGACAGTTCTTTTTTTTTTTTTTTTTTTTTCAATTCAGACAATTCCTAACAGAGTGAGGCTGGTCAAGTTTACAGAAAAACATAGTTTTGAAAACATGAGAATGTATTGTTCTTCTGATAGCCTGATGTACAAATTAGGCAAGCACAAGCTGAAATAGGTTAGCTAATTCATAGTATCATGAATAACATGAAGGCCTCTGAAAATTCAGTATTTTTATTTGACTCAGTTTTCTCCCATAAGCTAGAGAATTTGAAGTCAGATCTTTAGCTCATCTATGGTATAGGATTCTATGTAATAGTAAGATCAAGGAAAGTCAGAAATAAAATCCATGTCCTGTGGTATCTTTCAAGACTTAGGGATATCTTTATACTTTATTCATAATTTTATGACTATTTAATTTTTTTATATTTTGAGGATTTATATTTTAATATATTAAATATGATGCTACATTTTTTGTTGTCTGCATATTTCATATAAGGAGGTAGGTACCACAGTTAGTATTATTCCCTAATGCTGGAAATTTAGATGGTTTGTAAGAGAATATTTTAAATCTGAAAAAAAAAATTTTTCTCACTAAATGTACGAAATTCAGATTATTTTCTTAGAAGTATTAAGGTAAAAATTTCAAAGATTTTATGTTATGGAATAATAAAATACATTTTTAGTTGTATAAATATTTGCTTGACCAGACAATATGAAATCTAGATATTTTAATTAGTTTTTTAAATGTTTTTCAAAAGTTCTTGTGAGACACCAATAACTAAAATCAGGAATGAAAGTAGGGACATTACTATTGATCTTCCAAAAATAAGAAGAAAAGACTGTGAGAGAATTCTCTGGGTTTTGTATGTGATCAATTAGATAACCTAGATGAAATGGACATATTCTTAGAAACAAATTAAACTTACAAATTAAGTCTAAACCAACTCAAGAAAAAGAAAATCTAAACAGAGCTATAAGTAAAGGGATTGAATTAGTAGTCAAAAGCTTCACAAAAAACAAAAGTCCAAGACCAGAGAGTTTCATTGGTGAGTTCTACAGAATATTTAATAGAAGAGAAGGGAACATATCCTCATTCACTCTATGAAGCCATTATTACCTTGCTATCAAGCCAGTTAAAGACATAGTAAGAAGAAAATTACAGACCAATCCTTTATGAATATAGATACAAAAATGATTAATAGCGTCCTAGCAAGCCAAATCCAAAGCATCTTAAAGGATTGAATACCATGTGCAAGTGGGATTTATCTCAGGAATGCAAGAGTGGGTCAACATAAGAACATCAGCCAATGTAATACAATACATTACTCGTATGAAGGAGGAAAAAAAAAAGATCATCTCAATTGAGGCAGAGAAAGCACTTAATAAGGTGGTCCAATATCCTTTTGTGATAAAAATAATCAAGTAGGAATAGAAGGAAATTTCCTCAACATGATAAAGAGAATTTATAGAAAACCTATAGGTAACATCACACTCAATTATAAAAGACTAAAGATTTTCATCTAAGATTATGAACAGACGTTTTTTGTGTAAAGGAAAAAAACTGATTCTCAAATTCATGGGAAATTGCAAGGAGCTCCAAGTAACCAAAACAATATTTAAAAGAACAATGTTAGAATACTCACACTTCCCAATTTCAAAACTTACTACAAGGCTATAGAAACCAAAACAATGTTATATAGGCATATATCTATGCATGTCTATTTGCATATAGAGAGATATATAGACAGAACTGAGAATCTAGAAATCAACTCATATGACTTAGCAATTCCACTCCTAAGGATATACCCAGAAGAACTGAAAAGCAGTCTAAGACAAATACTTGCACACCATTGCTTACAGTAGACAGAAAGTGAAAACGATCCAATGGCTCATCAACAAATCAATGAATAAACAATATATAGAATATACATAAAAAATATTATTACCATAAAAAGTCATGAACTTCTGATATATATTACAACATAGATGAACCCTGAAGGCATTATACTAAGTGAAATAAGGCAGACACATACAAATATATATGATTCAATTTTATGAAGTATCCAGAATAGGTAAATTCATAGAAACAGAAAGTAGAATAGAGGTTACCAGGACTTGGAGAAGGGGGTAATGAGAACTTACTGCTGAAGGAATACATAGTTTCTCTTGGTGGTGATATAAACATTTTGGAACTAGTAGTGACAGTTGCACAACATTGCAAAAGTAATTAATTGTGAATTTAGGTAATGGTTCTCATTCGTGCTTAAAAAATGGTTAAAATGGCAAATTTTATGTTATATATATATATATTTTATCAAAATACAAGATATTTTACAAATAAGTTCTTGTTGGTTTTCAGAAGATGGTCTATAGCTAGATCTAGCAATTGCTAACTTTTATCTAGAACTTTGTTCTAGTTCTAAGGATTTTACAACTAATTCATTGCCACTTAAAACAGCTTTGTGAGGAAAGTACTTACTTGTGCTATATCCATTTGATAAATGAGGAAAGTCAGACCTAAAAATGTTGTTGATTTTCCCAAAGTCACACAGCTAGTGACAGGTACAGGATTTAACTCAGTTCAGAGGCACCTGGTGGCTCAGTGGTTGAGTGTGTCTGCCTTTGGTTCAGGGTATGATCCCTAGGACCTGGGATCGAGTCCCGCATCCTGCTTCTCCCTCTGCCTATGTCTCTGCTTCTCTATGTGTCTCTCATGAATAAAAAAATAAAATCTTTAAATAAAATAAATCCAGATAGTTCAGAGGCCACATTTCTCAATCACACTGTGCTGCCCAAACCCAAACCATCTTTTTCTCTAGCCATTACTTTTCAGAGGATACTCCATTGTAATATAATTGTAATATTTCAATTATATTACATTAAAAATATACCTTAAGTTGTGTATTTTTACATAGCTTTTGGGGTTAAATAGTGTAACCAAAAATTCATGTCCTTTCAAACCTGTGAATGTGATATTATTATGAATAGGGTCTTAGAGACGTAATCAAGTTAAACACACAGTCATACTGGATTAGGCTGGACCTTAAACCCGTGATGACTTGTGTTCTCTAAGAAAAGGCATTTTGGAGAAAGGGCCATGTGAAACCATGGCAGGGATTGGAATGATCCATCTGCAAACCAAGCAATGCCAAGAATTCTGAGCAACAGTAGGGAGAGGCAAGGAAAAATCTCCTCCTAGCATCTTCAGCCAGAACATGGCTCTGCTAATTCCTTGATTTCAGACTTCAAGCTTCCAGAGTCATTAAAAAATAAATTTCTCTTGTTTAAAGACATTGAAAATTGTGATACTTTGTTACATCAGTCCAGGGAAACTAGTATAGATAGTGTACAAGTATTCTTTTTAATTTTGCAGATATGTTTCATTGAGATTCAAAATCTTCTTGACTGATGTTTCATTGTAGTATATTTGTATCTATAAGGAAAATCTGCTTGCAATTTTAAATAAACAGTTATGTGTTACAAAGTTTGTAAAATTCTAGTGGTGCTAATGCTGGCACTATATTTTGATAATAAGCTTTTGTTCTATAGTTTTGTCCTAGCAGGTGGTAGAGAGCATAAAGAATAATTATATTTTTAAAGTTCTATTATTAAAATTCATTTGAAGATAAAAGGTCAACCATGAAGAATTTATGATTATATATTGAAGATGAAAAAAAGTAAGCAAATTTCACAATGATTTTTCTGAAGTATCTATGTTGACTATATTTAATAATCATCTGATCTCTATTTTCCCAGTAGACACAAGTACCGGCCTAGTTTATCTGAAATAAACTCTGAGAATGTTATATGCAGCATGGCACTTACTCCCCTTGCTAGAACACACACACACACACATACACACACACACACAATCAAATCCAATATGCACATAATTGAAAAAAAAAAACTTTGATAGTTGAAAACAAAACAAAATGTTATTGATATAAATGGAATTTAGACAACCACTAAGATCGCTTCTCGGCCTTTTGGCTAAGATCAAGGGTAGACAACCACTAAGAGATAAAATTAGTTAAAGATCTATTTGAAAGAGCAAAGTATCTAAATATTTAAGAAAAACAGTACTAGAGATTATATATTTTTTACTGACATTTCAAAACAAGTATTAAAAAACATGTATAATATTGCTTTTTAAAATAGGGCTCTATGTCTAAACAATGAGCAGCTGGAGGAGTTGTAAATGCTTAATTGTGACTAGTAATTTTGAGATTGCTCTTGCTTATTAAAAATGAGACTCAAACCAGTTGGTTTGGTCAGAAAATCTAAACAAGGCTTGCCATCTATTTTAGGTGCTGGTCTCTATATTGGATATTGGGCTAATCTATAATCAAAAAGAAAGTAAGAGAAAATTTGCCATCACCATTATTTGAAGTGTTCAGTACAACAGAATTTTAAATATACTTCTTCAAGTATTATAGTGTTTATGGGAAACTGATTTAATCTTTGACTTCTTTTGACCTTCTGCTGGGACCTAGAAGAGCAGTAAACAAGGCAGATATGATCCTTGCCTGCATGGAGTTTCTACCTAGCAGGAGTGACAAATGTTGAGCAAATAATTATAAAACATAAATGTGTTAGACAAATAATAAATAATGAAATAATTAGCCATAATGATAAGAAATGTAATGAAAAGAGCATACTGTATTAGATTCTTGGTTAAGTTGGGTTAGAAACCCAACTCAAATTATTTTTAACAACAATGGGAAATTAAGGAGCTATCTTCAGTTAATATGTCAGCAATACATAAACTGAAATGAGGAAGGATAGTTTTGAAGTTGGTGGGAACTGTAGAGAAGTAAGCGCCATAGAAATGGAAATATACGTAGTAGAGTAAGGGTATAAGATTGAAGAATGTTAAGATGAATGAGAGGATGTAAAAATCAATAGGATTTTCAACCAATTTGTTGGAAGAGAGTGAAAGAAAGGAGTTAAAATGAGTTTGAGGCTTTGACTGTATTACTTGAGGGGTGAGTGCTACTATCAATGAAAAGAGGAAACAAGGTCAAAAATTCAGCTAGGGATAAATCCTCCAAGAAAACTCAATATCAGGAATAATCAAAGAAGTATGAGAAACCAAGGGAACCTATTAATAGCTACAGAAAACATCGAGAAGGAAAGCCAGGAGATAACTGCTGGCTTTGGAGACAGAATATCATCCAGGGGCTTTGAGAAACCCCATTTTGTGTTGCAGTGAGAAACCCCATTTTGTGTTGCAGTGTGTGCTGCAGTGAGTGTGTTTCATGTGTGTTTCATGCCACACATGAAAGGATATGAGGTGTTTTGCTCAACTGTTTAGAATCAGTGTCTGTTCACTCTTGCCAGCCTTAATCCTTGACATATGGCTGTGCCCCCTCCCTGCCCCACCTTTTCATCACTTTGCACATCTAATTCATAAACACCTTCTACTGATTTTATTCATTAAATGTCTCTCAGTCTGCCCATCCCTCTCTTTTCCCATTCCCACGACACTTTTTCCAAGCCAGGTCTACTACTGTGTCTCTCTATTTAATCACTGTAACAACATCGCTCAATCTATTCTGTGCATAGCAACTAAAGTGATCCTTTAAAACACATATATCTGATCTTGGCACTAAGCAGTTGAATATCCTTTAATATCATTCATTTTCTCTCAAGATAAAGACCAAACTCTTCAGTATGGCTCTGTTAGCTATGAATGATTTGAATGTGATATATCTTTTCCAGCCTCATTTATCATTATTCTTCTCCAAATATTACAATCTAGTTACACCGATTTCCTTTGAGTTTTTCATATATATTAGTCTCCATTATTTACTGGATCGAAATATCTATCAGGCAGGAAGATCTATCATTTTCATTATTATTTCCTTTTTGCCTTCTTTACTACATGGAGTATAGTAAGGTAGTATGTTTTTAATAAATGTTTGTGGAGAAAATACACATGATAAGGAATTTTCCTTTCCTGATGGTAATGGGGCCCAGTAGCATAGCATAGTTTTAGAAGACATTCAAGGTCAGTAAGACCTACTTTCCAAAGGATCTTTTATGAGCAAGAAGAGTCTTTTTGGATAATACAAATAAAGAGGAAAACTGCTGATTTTAGATATTTAAATCATCAAGATGCCTTCTCAGAAGCATGATGCAAATCATTATCTGAAAGTATTTAATCTTTCATGGAGTTCAACTAGTGAAACCACTTAGTATCTCATACTACCTCTGACCTTCAATGTTTATATTTAAATTTCCTTGTTAGCTCTGTTTTAATCTCTAGGGCAAATATCAACTTGCAAGGAATTTGATAATATTGTGTACATAAATGTCCATTGTCATTAGAATTATTTTAAATACTATTCCAATTTTATTTCTGGAAACTTTGATAGATACAGATTTCAAATAACTCAATTTTAAAATATTAATTAATTTGCTCATAATTTAATTTATGTTAACCCCTTAGTAATAAAAAAAATATTTTCCATGTGTCGGTTACTTGTTAGTTGGCTTGTTTTATTTTTTCTGCCTTCTATGCTTCTCTCTGCTATGATTGTGGGTTCCTGGTTCACTTATGTTTCCCTAGTGTTGTATATTTCAGTGAATGCACCTCCATTCTCTTGGTTGGGTAGGCAGATTTCTCCCTTTCCTTAATCCCCACATGCAGTCCATCAGATCCAACAACCTAAAGAGCACACTGACTATGGGCTTTGGGTAACATGATTTTCCTTTTTGCTTCTGCTGACCTATGGGTAGTAAATAGTTTCCCCAAAGAGAGAGAGAAAGGGAAGCCAACAAAAACTGTATCCGGTATTATGGCCCAGTTTTGGATCACCAACCGTGTCAACTTTACTGCACATTATTTGTTAGAAATGAATTGCTAAATATGGTGTTTGCAACATCCATCTTTATAAGGGTCTGTTTTAAATACTTTTGCCACTTTTTAAATAGTGTAAGTATCTAAAAATTTATCTTCATTCACCTTTTTCTTCTTCTTTTTTAATTGTTCTCATGTATCTCATCCCTACATATATTTTAAATAATGAGAAATGTTTATTACTATTTTAAACAGTCAATACTTATTTAGATTTATATGCACATTTTTTTTGGCAGTCTTTGTTTATTTCTGTATTATAATACCTTCATCTGGAATTGTATCTCTTCTACCTGAAGAACTCTTTTGAAGTTCCTTCTACTTTGTGGGTTTCCTGTCAACACATTTTCTCAATTTTTTTGGTGGAAAAAAGTTTTATTTGTTCTCATTTTAAAAGAATATATATATATAATTTAATTACTGAATATAGGTTCTAGATTGACAGTTTTTACTTCCAGTCCTTTAGAGCTGTCACTCCATGGTCTTTGGCTTTCAATGTTTTTGTTAAAAAGCCAGGAATGGGTCGTGTTGTTCACATTTTGGAAATAATCCCTCCTCTCTTCAGTTTTGATTCTCCTATACTTTTTGTCTTTGGCTTATAGTAGTTTTACCATGTTGTACCTGAGTGGTTTATTTTATACATTTCTTTATATATCTGTCATGTTTGGAGTTCAAAGATCCTCTAAAATTTGGGACAGAATATGCTCTATCAATTTGAGAAAATTTTGATGAATACCTATTTTAATATTGATTCTGCCTCATATTCTCTCATCACTTTTTTACATTCCAATTAAAAATATATTTAGGGTTGTCATTATGTTTCATGTCCCTCTATTTTCTTCATTTTTCCATTCTTCTTATTCATGTATTTACTTCAATCTAGAAGTTTTCTATTAATAACATTTTCAGTCCTCTAGCTGTCTTTTCTGCCATGCTAGTTGCTCAATCAATTGATTGATTATATCAATCAATTACTTATTCAATTGATTGAATCAATTGATTACTTATTTTTCAATCCCAGAATTTCTATTTAATTGCTGTCTATGGATTCTAGCTCTTCAGTCACATCGTATATGTTTGTTTATTTTAGGGACATATTAATAAGTTACTTTAAGTCCTGTCATCCAAATTGTCAAGTGAAAAGTTAGTAAGACACTAAGAGCTATAGGTACTGTTGGTGGCAGGGAGTGTTATATGGACTTCAGAGTGTTTATTACGATTATCATGGCAAAGTTAATATTCATAACAAAATTCAAACTATATTCTCTGGTAACCCCAATATCTAGATTACCTAAGGGTCTTAATTTATTACGTGTTTATATATTTTTCTTTCAGTCTCTTGATTTTTTTTCTGCCACAATTTTTAAATAAATGCTTAATATTTTATATAAAATAATAGTAGAGCCTCTGGATCATGGTGTAGTCAATTCTCACTATTTTTGGTATTTATGTTATAAAGTCACTGAATTAGTGAATATTGAGCCAGTGTTCCTAGAGGAAACACAAGATCAGGTTCCTAGGGGCATTGGGTCATAGTATTCTCATCATTCAATCAAACATACCTTTGTTTTACTATGTGTGTTTCTATTTAAAGAGATCTTATTTAATATACATTGTTGATTCATTAACATTGAACTCCTGGCCAACAGCACTCCAACTCATGCCTAGATGGAGTCTATCTAATGTGTATTTTCTAACATCGGCAAATATAGCCTTCTTACACTTAGAAGCACTAATCAGCACATCAGCCCTATACCTTAGGCTCATTTTAAACAGTGAAATCACAAAAAGAGAATATCACAATGGAAAATATCTGGCACTAAATACATCACAAAAAGGACACTTGTTTTTTTTCTTAAAGATTTTATTTACTTATTCATAGAGGCAGAGACACAGGCAGAAGGAGAAGCAGGCATCATACAGAGAGCCTGACGTGGGACTCGATCTCGGGTCTCCAGGACCACGTCCTGGGCTGAAGGCAGGCGCTAAACCGCTGCGCCACCGGGGCTGCCCCTAAAAAAGACACTTGTTTACAGTATGAGAACTGAAACAAAAACAAGGCAGTGTCTGTCATCTGTTCAGCTTCAGCTGAGAATGTTTTGGGCAATTCAAATTTTTCATCACTCTCTTCATCTCCACAATGACCACACACACACACAAACCCAAACAACAAAGAAACAAAACCCCAAACAAAACACAGCTAAGTATTGATTTGGGGGGGGGGCTTCAAATAAATTTTAGTGAGGAGACAAATTTGCAAATATGAAATCTTTGAAGAATAAGGATTAACTGTATCTGTCCAGGACAGAACTTAATTTCCTGCTGGCAAGATAATTGTATCCATCAACTGGTGGCTGAAATGATTCTAGGATCTTATTTAAAAGCATTTGGAAATGTTCCTCTTCATTGATGGACTTTAAACTCCAAATTTGTCTCTTACTAACACCATATTATTTTTAAAATGAGATTTTAGCTTGTTAGCAGCCATCTTTTAAACACTTAACCCAGTGCCTGTGCAGTTTAGGAATCCCCAAATGCCTTGAGGAACCTGTATAAAATATTAGACCCTTATCTTATTATCTCTCTATATCCAGGATGATCCTAGCTCCTACTTTCCTTCTTGCTTCACTGGAGCCTTGAACTACAATTTTCACCTTCTTAACTCAGTATGACTCTGAATTCTCTAACCTATAAATTTCTGTCTGAACTCTATGCCCTGCTATGAAAATTAGAAAAAAAAAAATGCCCCTAGGAAAAAAGCTGTGGTGAGTATCAGCTCATTTTATTTTTTTTTCTCTAGGACCTTTGTCTCTCAAATCCTCAGTGCCTGAATTGTTCTCCTAAGATTCCAGACGAATATTTTTGTATTTTTCAAAGTTTACACTTAGTGGGAAGGTTAATCAATATGAGCTCTTCCTTTTTTTTAGGCTGATAGAACAAAATCTGATATGTTATCTATTTCATGAATAATGAATAGGCATTCAGTTCACGTGCCAAAAAGTTTAGTAATTATTATTTAAACATATATTTTAATACCTACTGTGTAATAAGCACTTGGAATATAGCATTGAGTAAAATATATATAGTGGTTTTTCTCAGGGGGTTTAGCATCTAATGAACAATACAGAACTAAAAAAAAATAACATTGTATAATAAGGTTGATAAGAGCAGAGATTATTGTGCTGTAGGGATACATCTGAGGGGTACTTAACTGGGAATTGTGTACTCAGGGAAGACTTAATAGTAATTAAATATAATCCTGAAGATTGAATAGAAGTTAGATAGGAGGTAGAGGATTTGGGAGAAAGGGGAAAGAACATTTTAAAAAGTTTTAAACATCATAGAAGAAAAAAACTGGCTTTAAAAGAACTAAAGAGAAAATTATGCCAAAAGAATGAAAATAGATGAGATTGAAGAGAAGACAATTCACTGGGGTTTTCCAAGAGCTTTCATGACTCCTGGCCTTATCATAATTAATTTATCCAATTGCCTTTTGTTGACTATTTAGGTTTTTTTTTTCTTTAGAATAATTTCTCATTAACACTCCCAAAGAACATTCTTGGAGGAAACTATTTTTTGAATATTCATGTTAAATTCCAGAGATTACACATGTGTAATCATAGGATATTAGGGTGTTTATTTTAAGATTTTGTTATGTGCTGTGAATTTGATGTTTAGAAAATCTACCTTTTTGTGTGTGTTCCCACTGAAGGCATTTGGGAGTGCTGAACCTTTTCTAGTCTGGACATTATGCTTTTGGTAAAAATTCCACAGCATTGAAAACATTTCCTTCTGGAGGCAGTAAAGTTGCTTCAGAGGCAATTTGTACTGCCTGCTTTCCTTTCTAGTTGCTGCATGCTTTTTCAGCTGGAACATTTGATAAGAACTTCCCGTTAGCAATCTTATTACTGGTTTACTCCTTACAATATTACCTACTTCTTGTGACAAAACATTTTACTGTTCACTTTGCATGTTCCTGATTCTCTGTTCATCTAATAGCATTTTAGTTTTCACTGGTTACCCAATTTCAACATCTTATTGGCTAACCAAGGGGAATATCACTTCTCCTTGATGACTTTGAGTCACATTTTGACTAAAACTGGAATGTCTTTCTGGTACTGTTCCTCTCAAGTGTGAACTTATTTTATTGGGATAACAATTCAGAATTAATCTATACATTTTATCTTTACAAGCATACACAATAATATTCAATACTCAACAATGTAGTAGAGAATTATAATTATAAAAAGTAACATTATTTCCCTAAATTGCTAATAATATAAAAAGCACTTATGTAAATCATGTATAGTATAAAGCTGATGAATTACTATTAAATATTTAAGTCTTGAACATTAAAGCAAAATATTCTTACTATATGTTTGAGAATTAATATTCTTAATTTATGTTTGAGAGTTTGCAAATATTTAGCTTTAGTATTGAACTTTTTATCTAAAGAATAATATATTTTAAAGATAATTTGAAATTTGGCCCTTAATGGACTAAACTGGATAATGATTTGTACTTCTTATTAAATAGATTATTTTTAGGAAATAGTTCATTATTGGATTTTTGGTTTAGCATTATAATTTTTGTAATTTATTATTTTCAAAGGCAGTATATTATAATGCCCATTTCTTACTAAAGAAATGCATTGCTTTAATTAAAATAATTTATTAATTTATAAAACACTAAGAATTTGTCAAAAAGTAATTAAATTGTAGTAAGAAAAGCAGTGGTTTCTATTACAAAGTCATTGGTTGTTGGGCAATGAGGATCTCTTGACTTTATAACTCCTTTTTCCTTAGCATGGCCTCATAGTCTTCTGAAAGATGATAGGGAATACTTGAGTATTTAGGTCAAAACCCCATTTGAATCAGTAACATATTAAAAACTTATCAACATTTTCAATAAATTATGACTAAAATTATGTCAGAATTAATTTATGCAAGGATGCAAATGAGTTTAATCAAAATGTAGCTTAAACAGTTTAAATTCTTTTACAATCAATATTGAAATAAATTGAATATGTTAATAAGGGTATTAAAAAGTATATATTAAAGAATTTACCATTCATGAGAAATTATTCTTTTTTTTTTTTTCATGAGAAATTATTCATGAGAAACCTTGAATGTCTATGAGCCATCTGTCTTGTTCATCACTGTGTATCGGGTGCCTAGCACAATACTTTAGCCCTAGCAAGTACTTAATTATAGATGAATACAATAAGATGGTGAAAAAGACTGACTCAATTAGAGAGGTAGCCTAGACAACTACCCAGCAGCTGCATTTAAGTAATGATTTCTTTTAACATCATAATAATGCTTCAGTTGTTATTGTTATTTTCATTTTCCAGGAGAAAAAAATATAATAGTGGTTTTTGCAAATTACAATGTATTAAATTCTCATTTAAGTAAAATCACAACTCTGCTGGTATAAATGTGATTAGTTGAAGGAGTAGTTAATATATACTGCATGGTTACTATATGCTTAGGACTATTCTAGGTTTTTACAATTAATCTTCATGCCAACTCTAAGATAGGTACCATTGTTCCCTCCAGTTTATACTGTTATGTTATAAAATATGATAAATTTTAAATATTCCATCTCTCTCTATATATTATCACACAGAGTATACTTTTTTGAAAAAATGATAAGCTTTCTCTTTTATTAAAATTATATAGAGCTACTACTAAAAAAGTCCAAGTAGTCCAAAAAATGCAATGGAGAAAGAAAGAAAAAAAGAAAACATGTAGAAAGCATCTGAGATATTATCATTTGTTAACAAATTTGTTAACAAATTTGTTAACAATTGAAAAACATTGGTCTAGACTTATCTCTATAAAAATATAAAGGCATATAGATAGATAGAACTAATTTTAAAACCTAACATTATTTTATATATCATTTTAACATAAGTCATTAAACAATATATATTTTATAAAAGGAAAATAAGTTCACAATGAAGCAGTTGTTAAATTTCTGATATATATTTCTTTATAAATGACATAAATATTTCTCCACTTATAAAAGGAATACTGTGAAGAGCTTTAAGGTTATGAGTTCGTTATGTGTGTTTTTTTGTAATATTATATTTCAATTTTAGACTGTATTGAGTTCTTGACAAAAATAATGAGGAAATTATCTCACTTCTATTTCTTTTTCCTTCATCCCTACATTATATTATTTAATTGTACTTTTATTTTTAAATTGTCAAGGTAAATACTACTTTTTTGCAGTTATGAAACTAATTGGCTACTAGCTTTATATCTATCCAAACTCTATTCACCACAATATAAATGTTATAGGATTTTTTAATTTGATTAATCTGTTAATAATTTTTTTGAAGGATTTTGATGTCTCTGACTTTATTGGTGTTCAATTTGCCAACATATAGAATAACACCCAGCGCTCATCCCGTCAAGTGCCCCCCTCAGTGCCCGTCACCCAGTCACCCCACCCCTCACCCACCTCCCCTTCCGCCACCCCTAGTTCGTTTCCCAGAGTTAGGAGTCTCCCATGTTCTGTCTCCCTTTCTGGTATTTCCCACTCATTTTTCTCCTTTCCCCTTTATTTCCTTTCACTATTATTCATATTCCCCAAATGAATGAGAACATACACTGTTTGTCCTTCTCCGATTGACTTATTTCACGCAGCATAATACCCTCCAGTTCCATCCACGTCGAAGCAAATGGTGGGTATTTGTCGTTTCTAATTGCTGAGGAATATTCCATTGTATACATAGACCACATCATCTTTATCCATTCATCTTTCGATGGACACCGAGGCTCCTTCCACAGTTTGGCTATTGTGGACATTGCTCCTAGAAACATTGGGGGTGCAGGTGTCTCGGTTTTTCACTGCATCTGTATCTTTGGAGTAAATCCCCAACAGTGCAATTGCTGGGTTGTAGGGCAGGTCTATTTTTAACTCTTTGAGGAACCTCCACACAGTTTTCCAGAGTGGCTGCACCAGTTCACATTCCCACCAACAGTAAGAGGGTTCCCTTTTCTCCACATCCTCTCCAACATTTGTTGTTTCCTGCCTTGTTAATTTTCCCTATTCTCACTGGTGTGAGGTGGTATCTCATTGTGGTTTTTAATCTGTTAATCTAATGTAGTTTATCATCTAATATAATTTTCATATATGCTATCTTTCCAGTATCCAAGCTTGTTAGAGAATTCCTATTTGTTATTGTAATTTTGAAAAACAGATTGCCTGAATATAAATTTCTTATGCTACCATCTTTTTCTCTCACAATTTTTAAGGTATTATTATACTATATTCTGAAGTTGAATGTTATTATGGAAGAGGCTAAAGAAAACATTTTTAAGACATATTTTATATGATTTGTTTTAACTTTCACTTTTAAGCCCTTAAGTTCAACCCTTTAGTTTCAAAAATGTTTTTCAGTAATTTTAAATTACTGGACCCATTTATTCCACCTTTCTGTTTTTCTCCTGAGATCCACCCATTATGTACTTTTTCTTCCAAATAAAATATGTTCTTTGCAATATCTTTTATAAATGCATACTTTTATATATGCAGTTGGATAATATCACATAAATGTTAAATATAATAAAATGGGAGAATGTTTGTAGATGGACTTGAATAACTAGCTAGCTTCAGTGTTGCTACATTAATAGATTAGTGTTGGTTGAGTCCACATCTTTTGCTTTATAAAGATAAGGTATAGGTTCTTAATAGCATAAACCAAGCCAAAGTAAATGTTGTGTCTTGTATTTTGTTTTGTTTGTTGGTGTCTTTTTTTTATAAAAACATATTTTGTAAAAATGCTGATAGAGTTCTGGCATAGTCCATTTTAGCCATTAACTTTTTCAAAGCTTTGTTTTTTATTCAATATGATTTGAAATTTAGAAGAAAATCTTAAAACATTGGGCTATCTTGGGGATCTGTGCTTATTTTAGCACAGTTTCCATAGGAAAAATCTTTTCTCCTTATCTTCCACCATATACTTCCAATGATCTAAACAATAAATTATTTTATAGCATTTCAGTTAAGACATGTTTATTTTCTCAACTTTCTGCCATAAATCTTTGCCATATCTTAATATTATCTGGTAATCTCTAACAAATTCCAATTTTTTGTAGCATTTCTACTCTCTGTGCACTCAATTTCTTTCTTTTTTTTTTTGTGCACTCAATTTCTAAGAGATTAAGTGCTCACTGGAGCTTTCCTGATATATCTGTTCTTTCTTAGAATTGAATGCTAAACTCTTCAATTCTGTAAACTGTAAAATATCCTAAAAATATTTTTTTCATTTGGTTTATATTGCTTGCAACCAAATAACTATTTGCAAATAAGAGAATAAAATGATTTTTCTTACCCTTCCAAAAATTCCTGATCCCAGGCAAAAAAAATAAATAAGATATTTACAAAGTCATATTTGGCATGAATTATTTGTCTTTAAATATTTGTGATAATTTTACAAGTCTTTCCATATAAAGTGTAAATTTTATCTTTACTGTTGTTCAACCTGTTCTTGGAGTGGAACTTTTTCTGGTATTAAAATATTTCAGTAGTAAATATTGTTAACAGGAAAAGAGTAAAGTTGAGATTTAAAAGTGAAATGTATGGTAAAATACAGCAGGATTGAAGTAGAAGTTTTGTAATGCAGCTTGGAAAATTCAAAGTATCTCCCTTCTTGTCTTTGAGAGAATGGAAACCTGATTTACATGAAGGGAACCCAGAAGGACACGTGGTGTCTTGTCACATCCTAATATGCTATAAGAAAAAGTCACAGAGTGTCAGGCTATAACGAGTGTATCACATTGATGATGAGAGAAATACCATGAGTCCATATGACACTATCTTTATGACTCAGCCAAGATAATGCAAATAAATATTTTCAGGAATTTTCCCTATATCTAATATCCATATTACTCTTCTTATAGAGGCAGCAAATACTGGAAAATTTCTTTAAAGCCTATACTTAGTAGCAAAAACAATTAGAAAAATTCACCTTTTACGGCTCTGGAATTATGGAGAATTGAATGTTTTACTATACATTATTTTTTTTAATTTTTTTTAATTTTTATTTATTTATGATAGTCACACACAGAGAGAGGGAGGCAGAGACACAGGCAGAGGGAGAAGCAGGCTCCATGCACCGGGAGCCCGACGTGGGATTCGATCCCAGGTCTCCAGGATCGCGCCCTGGGCCAAAGGCAGGCCCCAAACCGCTGCGCCACCCAGGGATCCCTATACATTAGTTTTTTATTCTAAATATGACTTACAATTTATTTGAAATTAAATCTAAACAAATCCAACTAAGGGTTTTTTTTTTTTTTTTAGAACCTTTCAAATTCTATAGTTACATAACAACCACATTTTTATAAAACAGTTCTAATTCTAAGCCCTGATTTGTAAGAGAGAGAGAGTGACTACCCTGTTTGAACCTAGCAGTTTGTTTCAATGAAAATTTTAAAGGAGACTTGGTTACCAAATGTGTGTTATGCTCAGCTATTAACTCTGTTACAAGTAAAAGATTTTAACAGAAATCTTAGTCCCAATAACAAGGTCCAACAAAATACAATATCTTATGTTCTGTCAATAGCCGGCCTAAAGACCTAAAGAGTGGTGATAGAGTGATAGATAAGTAACAAAAGACCCAAGAGTTTTATAAGTGACTGTGTTCATAAAAGGGAATTGGTTTTATAGTGGTAAAATTATAGCAAGAACTAGTTCTGGCCACATGAAGATATATTCCTATTGTGGGTTGAATTATGCACTCTCCCAAATTCATATGTTGAAATTTCAACCCTTAGTACCACAGATTGTAACCATATTTGGAGACAGAAACTTTTAAGAGGTAATTAAGGTTAAATGAGGTTATATGAGTGGCCCTGATCCATGTAATTGTATTTGGAGACAGAATCTTCAAAAAGGTGGTTAAGTTAAAATGAGTGCAGTAAGGTAGGGCATTATTCCAATATGACTGGTATCCTGATAAGATAAAAGGAACTAGGAGCATGCACACAGAGAAAAAAAAAAAAAAACATGTGAGGGGACACCAAGAAGACTCCCCATCTGCAAGCTAGGGAAAGAGGCCTCAGGGGAAACTAAATCTGCTGATGCCTTGATCTTGGACTTCCAGACTCCAGAATTAGGAGAAATGAGTTTCTGCTGTTTGAGTCACCCAGTATGTGATACTTTGTTACAGTGGCTCTAATAAACTAATATAATTCCCATCTTTCAAAGGTTCTCTCTTTCACAATAGTGGATTTTTGTGTTTGCTTGTTTTTGTTTTTTAACCTCTTAGTATGAATTAGATACATTTCTCTTTATGTGGAACCAAGTACAGTCAAACTATTTATGGTACAGTTAATTTTTCAAGCTTCTAAGTGTCTAACGCAGCACAGGCATGCATACTAAATTCACTTGACTATTACTGTGTTTTTTTTAAGAACCCAATATCTAATTCTATAGCATATGCTTTGATATTTGTGGTGTACTAAAAATTCAAGTACATCTTACTGAAACTCTCTCTCAGCATCAGAGAAAAGTTTAGCAAAAGAAAAATGTTTTACTGAATTAAATTCATAGTGCTTACACAGCCTAAGAACATGCTCCCAAAGATCTCAATAATACATTTCACTATTCTCATAGGCTACAAAATTACCCAGTATGAACCTTGGACTGAACTATTATTTGAATCATTGTATCCTCCTAACTCAATTAAGTGAAATATAGGTGAATGAAATAGAAAAAAAATGGCTGAATTGAGTCTTTGAGGACTTGCTTTTATTTACCTACTTTTACCAGGTTTTGATTTGAGTCTGTTGGTGACCACTGAGAAAGCAGTTGATCATTGCTTTCATATGAAAAATTCCTGGTCAAGATATAAACTCTAGTAATCATTTACTCGTTGCATTTGACGCTCCTAAAAATCAAATTTCTTATGCTATCCTTTAGCCTGAATTCCAAATGTATTTGCACACATAGAGATGCTATAATATAATCAAATAATCAAAAGATACTATCCTCCTGATTGCCAACTACTATTGTAGGGCTGATCTGCTCTTCGTTATGTAATTTGACTTCAACTGAATGGATGTTGCCAAATTCTACAATTTTTACTGCTTTTAAGAAGATCTACAGGAAATCACCACACCAGTATATGAAAAGGATAAAGGAAATCAGTAATACTGTCTAACTTCAGTCAGGCAACTGCTTTCCTTTGGCATAACATTAATCCCCTTCAGGGACCTTCTAGAACATATATTTGCAACCCCAGTTTAGAGAAGAAACTGAAGTTTAGATAAGGCTAAAATACTTATCAAATGGATAGATAATGCTATTTCAAGATTAATTTTCCTAAAACCATTTTAGACCAACTGAGTCATCTGTCTGTCTCTTGTAAATATATAGTAACTCATCGTACTTGCATTATTCCTTGTGACATTTAAGGTCACTGTGAGCACTGAGATATAGAAGTTTTAACAGCAAGTAGCCATACTAAAGAAGAAATCTTTATATAATGAAACATTTGGCCAAAAAAAAAACAGTGTCAGATGGACCATGAGTCAGCACAGTTTTTTCCTCCATATACACAACCTGAATCTACTCAGTTGGGTTCCTCTCTTAATTAAAATTGTGTCCTGACCGACATGATTCCACAATTTCTAAGTAAAAACACTTATATTTTGAGTTATATGATGTTTTCTTCTGAAGGAGTTAAGTGGACTTTAAAAAATATCTAACTTTAATACATGGGGGCAATGCTTATATTATGGTTTGGGCGTTATAAAAACAACAATAATATTTACTTAGAACCCATGGGTTTGCTAAATTATTTCACACGTTAGGTAAAGATGCAGAATAGCGTAAGTTGTTTATTTGAGAAACAAATCCGGTATGAGTATATCATCATTAATATGAATATTCACTGTATTATTGCTTTACTGGCATACTCCTTTATTTTTCCCTTTCACAACTCAAAAGAGGATCATTCAAGACTCAGTTACTTGTCATTCCTTTTTCACTAGACAAAAAGCAAAGAAAGAAAATGAAGGAAGGCATTTGCTTGTGCTAAGAAAGCCTCCTTTAGCAAGCTGAAAGGGGCTGTAATTAGTTCTAAAATACCATCTTATATCCACTGTGCATATATTTTTCCACACAAAAAAATTGAACATTGGAGACCAAAGGGCCTGGAATGTAAAATGATGCAGCTAAACTTCATTTAGAAATAGTTGTAATGCAATTCCCAGTTGCTGGATTGATTTGATCTTCTTATCTTGGGAAGAAATTGAACCCTGCAATATCCCTAATATTTTCTAACTCCTCTCTGATTATTGTTATAAACCGACAGTGATTGATTTTGAGTAATTATTCTGAAAAATGAATTAGATTAAAAAATAATCTTCTTGATTATAGAGGAGTCTAGTTGATTTTTGTAATTAGTCCCTTTTTAGAAAGAATGATGAGATCACATTTGATTAACACAATGGATTTCTTACATGCTATTTGCTTTGCTTTGGAAAAAAAAAAAAACTATATGTTAAATGCCAGATTTTTAGTAAAATCCCAATCATGGGTAAAATTCTTCTGGAGGGAAATAGCATATAATTAAAGTAGACAGAATAGCAGAAGCAGGGGGTCTGAAGTGTGTATTTTTGGCTTAGCCATCAGTTATCTCTGTGAACCCAGATGACCTCTCTGGATCTAATTTTCTGCATCTGTAAAATGAAGCAGTTCAAGATGCTCTCCAAGGTCCTTTCCTCTTCTAACATTCTGTTTTTATGTATTACATAATTCTATCTTATGTAAATTAATGGCTCATTTTCCATGTAGACTCTAAAGGAACATTGGAGGGCGATTAAGGGAAAGTGTAAAGAAAGACAACCTAATAGGGGAAATCATAGTTCCTTTATGTTTCATTGCTTATAGGAAGGTACTCTCAAGAGTAGTGCTTCTTAAACTTTAATTTGCATTCCAATCATCCGGGAATCTTCTTAAAATGCAGACACCAATTCAGTAGGTTTGAGGAGAGATCTGAGAATATGCCTCATCACTAGTACATTCCCAAATAATGTCCTTGCTGTTGGTTCTGGAGCATATTTTGAGTAGCAAAGCTCTAATTGTAAAACAAAAGTGTATATAAGAATCTGGGAAATAGTGAAAAATTCAGATTTTGGGGTTAGCTCCAGAGATTCAGAGATCAAATGAGGTCTGATCATAAACACTGAATTCTTAACAAACATCTTGTGTGATATTTGATGTCAGTGGTTCAAGAATCAAAACCTGGGATCCCTGGGTGGCGCAGCGGTTTAGCACCTGCCTTTGGCCCAGGGCGCGATCCTGGAGACCCGGGGTGGAATCCCACGTCGGGCTCCCGGTGCATGGAGCCTGCTTCTCCCTATGCCTGTGTCTCTGCCTCTCTCTCTCTCTGTGACTATCATAAATAAATAAAAATTAAAAAATAAAAAGAAAATGTGTTTAAAAAAACAAAAACAAAAACAAAACCTAACACAGTTGTGGATTCGTGGAAGGAATTTATCTACTAGGTCTTCTCTGTTCTGTCCAGGTTCTTTTCAGACTTCAACCAACGGTAACTTATTACTGCATTTGCTTTCAAAATAATCTTTCAAAGTCAGGGTGGTTTGCTTTTTTATTACTATTATTTTATTAGTCTTTTTCATTTCATGAATTATCTGTTGTCCAGTTAGAATGGCAGTAGTGTATGTTGGACTTTTGTTTATCTTTTGAACTTTAAGTCCAGGGATCCTTCTACCTCTTTGACAAGTATTTGTAAAGTCACCATAAAAGAAACACACTGTAGTAGAGAGAAGACCACACGTGAAGTGAGAAAGCCCAAGCCCTGGTTCTAGTGCTGCTCACCATTCATTCATTCAGTCCTTTTTTTGTGTGTGTGTATACCTGAAATTGAGAGATCTTAGGTCTTGCCAGTTAAATTAGTTATTAAATTATTAGCTAAATTAGTTAGCATGCTCAGTAGCATGGTGTTTTAATGAGAGCATCCAACTACAAAAATGTTTAGAATTTAGAGAGATAAATTCATAGAATGCTTTAAAGAGCCCACTTGTAGTTCTCTGATCCTAAGTAGAATATTTGAGCAATCTATTTCATTTGCGAGCATAATAGGAGAAAATAGGAGATTGATATGTGAACTGAACATGTTATATATATGATTGTGCATATGGCTCTCGGGTAATACTGAAAGTTTGTTAAAGAAAATGTCACTTTCAGAGCATGTGGGTGGCTTGGTTGAGCATCTGACTCTTAATTTCATCTCAGATCATGATCTTGGGGTCCTGGGGTCTGGCCTCATACTCAGTGGGGAGTCTGCTTAAGGATATTCTCTTTCCCTCTTCCTTTGCACCCCCCCCCCCCAATTGCACGCTCTCTCTCTCTCTCGGATAAGTGAATAAATTTTTGGAAAGAAAGAAAAAAAAGAAATAGTCTCCATCATTTTGGAGACTGTATTAGCCAAAGTTCCCCAGAGAATCAGAATTAATAGTAGATATAAATATGAAGGCAGAAATAGAATGAGAGAGATAAGAGAATTATTATAGAAATTGGTTTATGCAGTTAAGGAGGCCAAAAGTGTTAGAATGTTCTGTCTTCAAGCTGAAGAACCAGAAAAGCCACTGATGGGATATAGTCTGGTCTGAAAGCCTGAGAACCAAGAGTTCTGATGTTTGACAGCAAGAGATTGATGTGCCAGATCAACCAAAAAGAGAGCAAATTCACTCTTCCTCCACTTTTTTTGTCCTATACAGGCCCTTTACAGATTGCATGACCCCTGCCCACATGTGGGGAGGGCCATCTGCTTTACTCAGTTTGCCTATCCAAATGTTAATCTCTTCTGGAAGCTTCCTCACAGAAGCACCCATAAGTAATGTTTTACCAGCTATCTGTGTACTTTTTAATCTAATAAAGTTACACCAAAAAATTAACCACTATAGAGATAGAGACATAAGAAAGGGCATCAAAAACTTCATGTAAAAAATTTAGAGACAAAAATTGGCAAATTACATTAAAAACCTTAAATAACTTCTATCATATAATAGAATAATTTCTCTTCTGTGAAATCAGGCCAAGAACCTTCTCTTGCCCTTCTCATGTTCATCTACTATGTTTCATTCAACAAATATTTACTTATTAGTCCTCAATTCTATAGTAAAAACTGTCCTAGACACTGGGGATAAAGTGAGGAATAATTATAATAAAATTATCCTCAAGTAGGGGCAGGTAAATAAGAAAATTAAACTTTTTTTTTTTTTTTTTTTTTTTTTGCATACCAGCTGGTGTTGGTGAAAATTTCTACGGAAGGAAAATTAAGCAGGAAAAAAAATAGGGCATGTTGGGAGGATGGTGATTATAATTTCTTAAGGGGGACAGTCTTCACTGAAAATGTGACATTTGACCAAGAACCTGAGGAAGGTGAAGAGTGAGCTCTCCAGTTATATCAGTTCTATCACATTCTCTGGACAGAGGGAATAGAAAGGAAGATGCTCTAGTATTTGTGGCAATTTCAAAGACCCACAGAAAAATCAATATGGCTGGATCACAGGGAGCAAAATTGAAGGAACATATTGCTTAAAAACTGTGTGTGCAATATTAAGAATTTTGGCTTTTACTGTGAGTGACATAGGAAGCTGGAGCAGTTTTAAGTAGACACATCGTATGCTATGGTTGTCATTTCAAAAAGATCACTGTGGCCCTTGTGTTGGAAACAGATACTAGGAAAGAAAGATGGGCCAGGGAGATGAACCAGAATAGTGGTTAGCAAACTACAGCCCATAGATCAAATCTAGCTGGCTTGCTGTTTTAGTAAATAACATTTTATTGAAACACAGCCACATTCATCCCATTGCATATTGTTGATGGCTGCTTTCACACTGTGGCAGTTACATAGTTGCAATGGGGACCTAATGGCCTGCAGTACCTAAAATACTTACTGCTTAATGCTCTACAGAGAAAAGTGCATTCTTCTGAATTAGAAGGTTATTGAGATAATCCAAATCAGTGGTATCAGGGGCTTGTATCAGGGTAGAAGTAGCAGAGTTAATGAGAAATATTCAGGCACTGCATATATTTTGAAGATAGAAACAAAAGAATGTGCTGGCAGAGAAGAGGTATGAGAGAAGAAAAGTACTCATGAATGACTTTTTAGTTTTTGGCCTGGCCAATGGGAAGACAGAATGTTGATTTACTTATTGCTTTTAGAAAAAAGATTGTGGAAGGACAGGTTTGGAGGATTGGAGGTAGAGGTCATGAGTTTAGTCTTCGAGATAGCTAACACATCACAATAGATGTCCATATTTGGTAGGCAGTGACGCATCTCGAGTTCAGTGGGGAGGTCTAAGCTGGTTATATAAATCTGCAAGTTTTCAGCTTACAAAATTCATGCAGGAGATCACAGGAAAGTAGTGGTAGAGAAGAAAGAAGTTTTAAGTTCAGAACTGAGGCATGGGCCTTCCCAGTTTTGAGGAGGAGGTCATGCAGGTATTTTAAACTAAAAGTGGAATGAGAAGGAGCAGCTAGTAATATGGGGAGAGAGGGAAGAACACGTAAATCCTTGATGATCAGTGAGGAGAGTATATCAAGGAGACCATCATCAGCCATATAAATACTGCTGGTCTTTCAGATAAGCTGAGGATGGAGAATTTATTATTGGCTTTGAACAATGTGGAGATGTGATAACCTTGAGGGAATTTTGGTGGCATATGCGGTGAAATACTGACTGGACTGCATTCAAGAGAGACTGGAAAGAAAGGAACTAGGACAGCTTATAAAGGAGATGTTTAGAAATTTTCCTCTAAGAGAGAGTAGATGAGGTAGTAGAAGGATGTGGTATTTTTGCCCCTTTCTTAAGATGGGAGAAATAACAGAATATTTATATTTTGGGGGATAATTTAGTCGAGGGAAAATAATAATATCCAAAAGAAAGAAAAATTTCTGGAGTGATACGTTTGAGCAAGTGTACCATGGAAGGGAAGTCCGTCAATGAAAGCACAAGTTGTTCACTCAAAGTAACAGAAGGGGGATCCCTGGGTGGCTCAGCGGTTGAGCGCCTGCCTGGGATCAAGTCTCACATCAGGCTCCCTGCATGGAGCCTGCTTCTCCCTCTGCCTCTGTCTCTGCCTCTCTCTCTCTGTGTTTCTCATGAGCAAATAAAATCTTTAAAAACAAAACAAAACAAGTAACAAGGGAAAGCAGAATGTATGAGAAGATGCAAATAGGTGAAGAGATAAGATTATAACAGCTTGGGGCTTTCTCTTCTGATTGCTTTTTTCTCTTCTTTCTCTCTCCTTTTTTTCTTACTTTCCTTGCGAAGGAAGAAAAGTCAACAAGCTGAAGGGCTAAGATTCATAACAAACATAAATTATAACAATAATATAAAATGAAAAGTATCCTAAATATCCAACAAGGGGATAATAGTGAGATAAAAGTTTAGATATTTCAGTATATGGACTATTGTGCAACCAATAAAATTACTTTCTAAAATGTTTAATAACATGAAAAAAATCCCATCAAACAATATTTATGGAAAAGGAAAACCATAACTCATTATGTTTGAGACTATTATCATCACAATTTGACAAGTTGTATAGATATTAAGACTCCAAAGTCACAGTGCTGGGGAGTGATGGCCTGGATTACATCTCAGGTCTATCTGATTTTAAACTTAGATTACCACACAGCTTAAATTTACATTTTAAGTAACTGGATCACAGAGTTAATTGAAATTTAGCCTTTACTTTTCTTTTTAAATAAAAGTGATTACAGAGATAAGTTTCCTCTGCAATATGTAACTTTTCATATAAACTAATTTCATTTCTTTTTAATGTTACAGGTCATCACTCTAAACTATTGAGTTTTTTTTTTTTAAAGATTTTATTTATTTATTCATGATAGAGAGAGAGAGAGAGAGAGAATGAGAGAGAGAGGCAGAGACACAGGCAGAGGGAGAAGCAGGCTCCATGCAGGGAGCATGACTCTGGGCAAGAAGCCCAATGCGGGACTTGATCCTGGGACGCCAGGATCACACCCTGGGCCAAAGGCAGGCGCTAAACCGCTGAGCCACCCAGGGATCCCCTAAACTATTGAGTTTTTATGAAAGTTCTGTCATTCAACACCTGAGCCATCCATACCTTTGTCAACATATTCATTAGGCAGCTCTTTGTCATTTGTAAATTTAAGTGTTCCAATGAAATCTTCATGTAAATCACCAATATCTTTAATGTGCTAATTCATTCTTAGAAAATAGTATATAAAAGTGATAGAATTATAAGAGGATTTTTGAATGATGCAAGAGGGCTTGTTTAACTAAAGAGAATGAATAGAGAGGGATAACTTAATAGAATGACTTTTAGGTGTAGATGAATCACAAAACAAAACCCAAATTTAGTGTGTTCATCAGAAAACCTCTCTGATGATTTCTTTAGTAAAAATACTTTCAAGTTTCAAGTTTAGCTTCAACAGACTTTTAACTCCACACATGTTACTTAGCTTTGGTCTCTAACAGCTGGTACTTAAATGATCTTAACTAGTTTCATGACTAAATAATATTTAGTTATGATCCGAATTACTCCCAAATTCATATATTCAGTCCAGGTCTCTTCTCTGAGCTTCAGTCACATGTATTCAACTGTCTTTTGGACATCTTCCCTGGGATAGTTCAATTATAATACATTCAAAACGGATCATTTGAGCTTTTTTTTTGCCACATCTACTGTGAAATGAAGAACATTCTCCATGGTCAGACTGTCAACATTCCAGGAAATGTCACCATCAGTCTGAAAAGACATAGTTATTTTCAAATTGGGAGGAACTCTGCAGAGGGACGTCCATCATATCAGTGCAGAACTCAGTCTCCTTGGAATGGAAAGAGGCTACACCCTGACAAATGGGCAATAGAAAAGATCTGACTACTGTTCACATTATCTCTAGTCATATATAGCACATGATCAAGGGTATCACAGTGGGTTTCTGTTACAGGATAAGATCTGTGTCACTTCCCATCAACTATGTTATCTAGAATGGACCTCTTGTTGAAAGTTAGAAATGTCTTGGGGAGGTGGGTGGGGGGATGGGGTGACTGGGTAACAAGCACTGAGGAGGGCATTTGACGGGATGAACACTGGGTGTAATACTATATGTTGGTAAATTGAACTCCAATAAAACATATCTATATATCTATATATCTATATCTATATCTATATATATATTTAAAAAAAGAAAGAAATGTCTTCATTAAAAATATATTCACAGGGTTCAGATGAAGCAGGGCATTGCTTATTATTTCAAGTCCAGAAATATGAATTAATTCTTGAAGAATATGACATTGAACTTGTATCAAATCCAGCTTCTTTGATTCAGCAAGACACAACAGTTAAAAATAAGGCAATGAGAAAAAAAATTTGGATGGTATCTATACCTACAAAAAAAGAAAAGTTCAACAGACTGATGAATAAGGTTTAAGAGTTGTTCAATATAGAAACAACAAAATTCTGGATGATTCCTAGGACCTATTTGTAACATTTTAAAGATTCAATGAAAAGACCTCTATTGGGCAGCCTGGGTAGCTCAGCAGTTTAGTGCTGCCTTCGGCCCAGGGCGTGATCCTGGAGACCCCGGATAGAATCCCACATTGGGCTCCCTGCATTGAGCCTGCTTCTCCCTCTGCCTGTGTCTCTGCCTCAAACCTGTGTCTCTCATGAATAAATAAATAAAATCTTTAAAAAAAAAAAAGACCTCTATTGAAAAAAAAAAAAAAACAACAGCAAAAAAACCAACGAGATCAACTGATTTCCCTGTCCACCTGCAAGATATTCTCCATTTTTTTTTTTTTTTTACTGGTACCATCATTTGTTCAAGACAAAAACCATTCTTAATTCTTTTCTTTCTAAATTGTATTTGCTCAATACACAGTTTTCTAGTTTTTCTTCTAAATTGTGTCTATTCAATGCATTCTCCTTTTCTGCTCTGCCACTCCCTAGTCCAAGCCCATCTCTATTCCTAGAACAGCCTTCTACTTAGTCTGTTTTTGTATTTCTTCCTTTTAGTTCCCCACAAAACAAATCTTTTTGAAATATCATTCATGATCACGCTACTTCTCCTTTTACATTTTCTCAATAGCTTTCTGTTGTGCTGGAATAAAACTGGTGAGCTCTTAATCCTGATCTAGAAGATGATACATGATTTGACTCTAGTCTGGATTTCCCATCATGCTTCCTCTCGCTTTTGCTTCAAGGAGGTTCTCTAGCCTTAGAGTCTTTGTGTCGAGTCTCAACTTTACCTGGACAACTTTCCCATGATTCTCCTTATTCTTTAGATCTCAGATGAAATGTCACAAACTGATAGAGGTGTTTCCTGACCATCTGTCTGGAAGATTTCTCACTTTGGATTTCTGTTTTCCCTCCCTAAACACCTGCTTATTTCTCCTATAGTACCTCCCATAGCCTTTTGGTATGTTGTTTATCACGTGTTTCATTGATTATTTTGTGTCTAACCAATTTCTCATAGTTTGTCACTGAAACCCAACTCTCTGTCACATTAGATTATTAATAAATAGTTTTTGAATAAATGGATGAGCATACTGTTTTCCTTCCTTGAGGTAGCTATAATTCACTTTCAGAGTTTATAAATCCATTAGTTTTCACATGGAGTCAATTGATAATTAGATTACAAGTGATAATTGCCTTCTTAACACTTTCATATTCCCTACTTTTAGCATAAAAGCAATTTCTAGAGCCCTTTGGTATATCATACTTAAAAATTCTTTAGTCTTGTTTCTCCCTGAATAATTCCAATGGATATTTATAGGGAAAACACTTAGCTGGATACCCCCCGCTGTTTCTCATTTTCACTCAGGTTCATACCTCTAGGTAGATGCTTCTTCTGTTTTAACCACCTCTGAACAATTTTAGCACTGCACAAATCAAAATGCAAATTTTCAAAGCCAAAGAGGTTTCTTTATCCTCCTTCCACCATTTGCACAGCCTGTCTGCATAAATTTGTAGAAGGTAGTAAAGATTAGACAAAAAATGAGTTTGAGTCAGGGGAAAAGTGTTTAATCCAAAAAGCTCATCTCAAGTGACTAAAATCACAGCATGAGTCAGTGCATTTATTAAGATGCTACATAGGCAGCTGAAATAGATCATATTTTTATACTACCAACCATGCCTTTGGCAAATAAACATGACCATAGCCATTCAATTTTAATTTTAGAGATGCCATTTCCAAACTTTTAGTGATCTTTAACACAAATTCCACAGTCCCACAGAAAGACATGATCAGAAGTTCTAAGTCTTATATCACAGACTTCTGTAATAAAAGTCATTAAAATTAAATTGTCTTTGGAGATTTAGTGAATTGATGCCTAGCATATCTACTTGGCCATCCTTTTGTATCATAGAGAATATTAACAATGTTTCCTTTCAGATTCTGCACTAGTCTGATGGACCAAGTGGGCAGTCAGAGCCCACTGTTGGTCAATATACTGGCCCATATTACCCCATGTTATACTTCCCTAGAGTTAGAAAATATGCTTACTTTCACTATCTCATTTAATTTGATTTATCAACAGGCACTCCAGGACACAAAGACCTTGTTATAGTCAAGGTTCTCCAGAGAAATGGAAGCAATTATGTCTGTGTGTGTGTGTGTGTGTGTGTGTGTATAATTGAATATAATATATAATGATGTAATAGAATATATTATTGAATATTATTATTGAATGCATATAGAATAATATGCGAATATGTTATATGTATATTGAGATCTTGGCCCCAGAAAAGGGAAGAGCAAATTGTAAGCTGAGGAGAATGAAAATGAAAATAGCCAGTCTGTTGCCAGGGGGAGCTGGCTAGGAAGAGACAGAAAATGAAGTATAAAACCATTCTTTTTGTCCTTCCGTTTTCTCCTCAGTCTACAACATCATAATTCTAGTAGTAGAAGCACCAGATACATTTTCAGGACTTCTAAAACAAGAATGTTTGGGACACCTGAGTGGCTCAGTGGTTGAGCTAGGGTGTGATCCTGGAGTCTGAGGATCGAGTCCCACTTCAGGCTCCCTGCATGGAGCCTGCTTCTCTCTCTGTCTATGTCTCTGCCTCTGTGTGTGTGTGTGTGTGTGTGTGTGTGTCTCATGAATAAATAAATAAAACCTTTTAAAAAATAAAAAAATAAAAAAAGAATATTTGTTTCTCACGTTCCTACCTACCAATTAGAAAAATCGAGGTTCTCTCAGAGGGAGTGCCATTTACATGTAGCCGCCCAAATGGTATCTAAGACAGTAGCATAACCACTAGAGAAAGGGCAGAAGCAGACTCCCCATTTTCCATAGGACTTTGTAGTTTTCTTTTAAGCCTTAGAGGAGGAGGCGGCAGATGGCTGGGATATGGTCTGACTTCACCACCTCACACCAAAGATTATCCAGTTAGGTAAAAGAGCCCTAGAGAAGGGGAAGGGAGGGGAAACAGTGATGCATCTGCAGTGTTCACTGGTGTACCCAATGGCAGAGTAGCCCTTTTCACCAGATTAGGGATGAGCAACATTAGCCTAACAAATCAGGAAACAAGTTATAGGTTTCCCTCACTATAGGCGTCAACAGCTGTTGTCAGCGGGGCATTAGAGCAATAGATACTGCACTGGAGCCCAGGATATTTCACAAGAACCGATCCACAAGGAAATGAAAGTCAGAGTAATTGATAATATCGTCTCTGCTGACTATTTAGTATGTATGAGAAGAGAGAGGCATAGAAGAGAGTTCTGAATTTTGAATTAAGGGTACCAAAAAAAAAAGTATTCTGAGTAAGGAGTGTCCAATGACCAATTGACTGCTACTAGCTAATCATGAAAAGTGGCTATTGGACTTGGAATTTGGAAGTTATTAGTGACATAATAAAAACAAATTTTATGAATGGATTGATCAAAGACAAATGCGTAGCTGTTGAGTAACTGAGAAAGTGAAGGATGGATAAGGAAGCAGAGGCAGCAGCTATAATCCTTTCAATAAATTTCACAATGAATGGGAGAGAAATCAGGTAATTCTTGGAGAAGAAAGTAGAATAAGACAAGGTTGTTTTTTGTTTGTTAAATCATTTATTTGTTTTAAGGCAGAATCCAAGCATATTACATTGTTGGGGGAAGAAACCAGGACATTGGGAGACGAGGTAGTTTTCCCCAAAGACCCTGAGATGAGCAGGAAAGGTATCATGGCCTTTATTTTGCAAATGAAAAAACCTGAGACTTTACACTAACTGGCTTGTTGAAGGTCACAGAGCTGGATGATCTATCTGGGCAAGAAGCAAGGCATTTTTATTCAGTCTTTTTCTCTTCTTTCATTACATGGAATGTCTTCTTATGCATTATACTAAATATCTTCATTTGCATATTGGTGGATGCTGTGACTGCTTCAATGATCTCTAATACTCTGTTCCACTTACATTGAGTTTGTACTACTGAAGATTCCAAAGTAGTCCTTCGTAGTACAGGTGTTTGATAAACACCTGAAGCTATTTCCCTGTGCTATTGTCTCTTTACGTGTAATGTTTTACCAAAACAAACATGTAATGATTTCTTGTTCCCTTCTTTAACTAGATGCCTTTAGATTTGAATATGCAGGGTCTTAAAAACCTAGGAAAGTAATAGGTGAGAGTTGCAGATGTAGATGTAATATCAAAGGCATTTCAAGACAATTTTTATTTCCTGTAGTAGGCTTATTGGGACAAAGGATATGTGCTGCTAAAAATAAAATTATGCCATTTTAAAATTAGATAAAATATAGAGTGCCATCCTGTTAGGTATATGCAGACCAAAAGAAAATTTAGTTGGGGAAATACTTATTTTTCCAAATTCTGGTGTTCTATTAAAATCAAAGAGGAGAAAAGGAAGATTTTTTTCTCTCTCTCAGATTCTTATACATATTTTAGATTTATTTCTGTTTTATACATTCCTTTAAATACCTGGCTGTTTTTGTATTACATATATTTTTAAATGAGCTAAACTTGTTTTTGGTCTCTGTTATTGAAAGGTACCAAAGCTTCTTTCTGTTTTCTTTTTTTTTTTATTTTTATTTTTATTTTTTTTTCTGTTTTCTTTTTTTTTAAACTTGATTTTGCTCTATAAGGTTTTGCTTTTTCTAGAAATGCTTTTCATTTAACAGTGTTTCTGAAGTGTCCGTGCCCACTTTGATCTGCATAATCATTGTTTTTAGATATCAGTGTGTATGCGTTTGTCTCTACAGGCACTGGTGAAATCTCAGATTTTATATTCAGCATTAAACAGAAATACATTCCAGAAAAAAAAAAAAAAAAAAAGTCCATGCAATGCTTGTCGTCTTTAAGTGGACAGCGCGCATGCGCCAACTTCCTCTTTTTTTCCCGCTGGAACCATGGAGGGTGCAGAAGAGAAGAAGAAGAAGGTTCCTGCTGTGCCGGAAACCCTTAAGAAAAAGCGAAGGAACTTCGCGGAGTTGAAGATCAAACGTCTGAGAAAAAAGTTTGCCCAAAAGATGCTTCGAAAGGCAAGGAGGAAGCTTCTCTATGAAAAGGCTAAGCACTACCACAGGGAATACAGGCAGGTGTACAGAACTGAGATTCGCATGGCGAGGATGGCGAGAAAAGCCGGCAACTTCCACGTGCCTGCAGAACCCAAGCTGGCATTTGTCATCAGGGTCAGAGGTATCAGTGGTGTGAGCCCAGAGGTTCCAAAGGTGTTGCAGCTTCTTCGCCTTCGCCAGATCTTCAATGGCACCTTTGTTAAGCTCAACAAGGCTTCGGTTAACATGCTAAGGATGGTGGAACCATGGGGGGACCCAGACCTGAAGTCAGCGAATGAACTGATCTACAAGCGTGGTTATGGCAAGATCAACAAGAAGCGAATTGCCCTGACAGATAACACATTGATTGCTCGGTCTCTTGGTAAATATGCCATCATCTGCATGGAGGATCTGATTCACGAGATCTATACCGTTGGAAAACGTTTCAAAGAAGCCAACAACGTTTTATGGCCCTTCAAATTATCTCCTCCACGCGGTGGAATGAAGAAAAAGACCACCCCATTTTGTAGAAGGTGGAGATGCTGGCAACAGGGAAGACCAGATCAATAGGCTTATTAGAAGGATGAACTAAGGTATCTACCATGATTATTTTTGTAATCTGGTCAGTTAATAAATGACTACTTTCAAATGGAAAAAAAAAAAAGGTGGCGGAGGGATATGCATATGAGGGAGTCATAGCTGGAATCATAGCAGGGACTCTTGTTGCTGTTTGTGAATTTTTTGGTGCTGTTTTTGTGACCACCAAGGGCTGTCTTTTCTAATCCTGGTGGGGGGCGGGGGTAAAAGAGGATTCTCAAATGAGGGAAGATAAAACACTTGTAGTCTTGGACAATGAGTAGAAGATGAATGACTTTTACAGTACTTGGGGCTAGGCCAACTTTAGCCTTTCCATGAGTTTGAGGGAAACCACAGTGATCTTTTCTAAATGTAAGGGAATTAGAAGGAGAATGGGGTTGACATTATTGACACCAATTTTTGATCTAAATCAATCAGAGGTAACACTGAGTCCTGACCATGTGCCAGTCACATTAGGGTATAACACTTAAGTATTTCATTGGATCCTTACAATTTTCTTAGGTACAATATATTTCTTTCATATTAGGAGTAGAAACTAACTGATTTAAGATCTTCACTCTATCATTTATAAGTGGTCAATTATCTAACCTCTAGTGCTTCGGGGTCCTTCCTTGCCCATGAAATTTGAGTGTTGATGATAAATTCTTTCTCATGGTGTTGTTATTAGGAGCAAATGAGTTAACATTTATAAGTTACAACAAACAATATCTGAGTGTTTGTAAAACAAATAAATATCTAATTTTAAAGCACATATTCTTTCCATTATACCAGACCAGAACTACGTTATCAGTTTCCCAACTCTCTTGTTGGAGCTGGTCATCCATTTTCTCAGAGCAAAATAAGCCATTACAATTCTTATAATAGTATAATTCAAAAAAATCATAGAATAAACACAATTTTATAGACTATATGAAAAACTAATGACCATGCATCACAGTAGGACCTGGAATATATTTTCTTATAGAAGCAAAAACAAGTATCAAAGAAATCTTTCTTGTGGAATGGGTTGGAGATTGCTTGTTGATTAAGTACAAGAAATGTGGGAAAAAATATAACACCTTTCACTGAGTTCTCAGTGAGATAAATTCCTATTCTTATTAGGAATTCCTATTTACCTGGTTCAGTTCAATTATTTAATAGCTGGAAATATACCTAGGAACCACAGTGGAAGATTATCTGAATGTTCAAATGAAAAAGCAGGGATGGAGGGCTGACCTCTGCCCTGTGAAATTTGACACTCTAGTCTTTACTGAATTATAGGGTCAGTGGTTTCCAAATAACTACAGTCATTTGAACTTGCATTAGACTATTGTTTTGGTGGGGTTTTGTTGTTGTTCTTGTTTTGATTTATATGGTTTGGACTGCTGACATCATCTATTTTCCATAAAGCCCAGAGATTCTACTGCTTCAGCCAAGTCTGTGTCTTTTACTATTCGTGCTTTCCTTAAGAGTTGAGTTCTTAGATGCGAAAATGCTTTGAAAAAAAAAAAAAACACACTATCAAACGTAATATTTACCTTTATCATACTGTTGTTGTTTTTTATGTTGAAGAACTCTACTGGGATAAGAGGTAATGAGTTTACCCTGAATTACTCTGAAAGTAGAAATCAGCTTGAGAAAATTACCGACCCTTGAGAAATGGGATGGTTTTCCTGCATCTGAATTATCTGTTTCGACTGAGGATACTATGAAGGTCAGGATAAGAGACAAGAGAGAAATTGGTTGAGAAGATAAGCAGAAATTCAAGTGAATTAAGTATGCCTTTATCGGGGATCCCTGGGTGGCGCAGCGGTTCGGCGCCTGCCTTTGGCCCAGGGCGCAATCCTGGAGACCCGGGATCGAATCCCACATCGGGCTCCCGGTGCATGGAGCCTGCTTCTCCCTCTGCCTGTGTCTCTGCCTCTCTCTCTCTCTCTGTGACTATCATAAATAAAAAATAAAAAAAAATAAAAAAAATAAAAAATTAAAAAAAAGTATGCCTTTATCTTCTGGAAAATCTCTGAAATTCTCAATACATGTTCAATAACTCCTAATAATAATTCCGAAATGTCTGCTTTGGTAGTTTATATATGAGTAAACATACATCATTTTCCCACTGACATACTGACTAGAATTATTTCATTAAAAATAAATTCCATAATATATAGATTTTATACACCATTGCCCAAGAATAAGAACACATTAACAACTTTAATGAATTAGTCATGTTCATGAATTATTTTCAGGAATATATGTATATATTATGTATATAAGCTTCTGCACATATGCATTCTTTCTGAACAAAATATAGTGAGCTCTTAACAGTCTGCTGTGTACATGAGAATACTTGGGGTGTGTTAGGGCAGTATGTTGTTACCTTCTGTTTATGCTTCTAGTTTACATTCCATCCTGAGGGAGGAGAGTGATGAAGGGGTATTTATTTCCCAACGTGTTTGTTTGTGGGTGATCAGTTGACTATGCCCTTATAGGAAAGGCTGACTTCCATCAGGAGGCCCTCTCCATATAGCTATGCTGTTTAGGTTACAATACTATCTTGCTTCCAGTGCCTTGTTAGACCTACATGATAGTACTTTTTTTTTTTTTATTGTTGCTTGCCTTGGTGTATACCTTATTTGTTAATAATATCCTTAAACCTTGACACACTCTTGGAAATAATCCCTTTGGTAAAACCTCAAATTACACCATTTAAATGATCCATCTGTCTCCTGACAAATCTGTTTTTTGTGTAAGGAATGGATATCCCAGAGCACAGTAGTTTTGGAGTAAAATCTTCAATGCCACATCATCTTTTGCCTGATTTATTGCAATAGCCTCCTCTTGGTCTCCCTGCTTCTACCTTTGTTCCACTAAAGTCAATCTTCAATAGAGGAACCAGAGTGAACTTGTTAAAATGTAGGAAAGATTAGATCATATCTCCGTTCAAAGCTGTTGCAGGGCTTCAAATCTAAAAGTTCGAGACAGCTCTCTGGCCTCAAAACCCTAATAATCCTCCCCAATCCGTGGCTGATTTACTCGGGCTCTGATCTCTCTTCTTAGCAACTTTGTCATATATTCCCCTGCTCTAGGCTTTCACTGTTTCTTAAGGACGTCAGGCATTCTCCCCTTGGAGGATCTCAGCATTTGTCATTTCTCCTGCCAGTAATGCTCTTCTTCCTTGTGGCTCTTTCACTCACCAATCAAATTTTAGCATCTAAATTTCCTGAACTCCTGATTTAAATGAAATTCTATCCTACCTTAAACTTCCTCACACAGTGTATTATTTTTTCTCCAAAGAACTTACTACCAATTAACATTTATTTTATGTCATCTTTCCCTTAAAAATGCATAAGAATTGTTTTTTATTTATTTGTTTGTTTGCCCAGTACTTTGAATTTCTACAACAGTGCCTTACAATTAGTAGGAATTTACTACATAGATTGAATGAATGAATGGGTACAGATTACTCACTAGAATTCAGTTACATTTTATTCAGGTCACAGTAATTTTAATTGTAGCATAATACTGATTAAACTAATTAAATCAATCATCTAAGAAATTATTGAAACAGTTCTATGCTGAAAATTTTAGTGCTCTTGATACTTACATCTTTTTAATTTACACAAATAGGCAAATTACAAGTCTTAATTTACTCTTAAATCAACAGTTGAAGATAATGTAAGCAAAGTGAATCAGTAGACCTAGATTTCTAAACTAGCTCTACTAATAACTTATATTGCATAACCTAAAGCAAAGTCGCTTTAATTTCTCTGTGTTCCAGTTTCCTTAGCTATAAAACTAGGGATGGTTAGATGATTCCCTAAGTTTTATTCTTCCTTTGAAATTCTGAGAGGTGGTTATATAAAATACTTCTGGAATATATATTTATGTATTTTAAAATGTCACCTGAAATTATAGTGTAGTCAATGCTAAGTATTACTGGTAAGTGACATCTACAGGAAGCATGTAGAACTTGTCTTTTATCTTCTTTGTTAGCAATATATCACTAAGTCTCTTTCTGGAAGATAAAAATAGATGCAATATTCATAAGACCAGTGATCACAGGTAACTATTGAGTGGGACCAAAGTATAGTTTTGAGTTAATTATTTTCACTAGTATAATGAGAATTTATTGAAATTGAACTATATCATGACAGATGAACTATGTCAGAGTTTCAGATGATACTGCAATAAATATTTTTTCTTTTGTATTTCTAGAAAATTATTGACTACAATCTCAGAGAACTTCAAATCCAAGCAAA
This sequence comes from Vulpes lagopus, assembly GCF_018345385.1. Lineage (NCBI taxonomy): Eukaryota > Metazoa > Chordata > Mammalia > Carnivora > Canidae > Vulpes > Vulpes lagopus. Next base: position 24,146,572 of record NC_054836.1, read on the forward strand.
GACTCTAAATTGTCTTAAATGAGTAGTTTAAGCAGAAGATGAACCTTTTATATTTGACACATTTTTCACCTTTAGGATTCAAACTTGACTCCTGAGAAATTCATGCAAAATTTATAGAAGTCTCCAGATGGTTCTCTTTATCTATTTATGGATCTGAAAATATGACGCCACAAATTTCTAAATTTCTCTCAGTGCTTGTATTGTGCCAGCACAGCAAAAATCAGATGCTATTTATCACTTTTGAATTTTCACCACCAGAAATGTTATTAATTTTAATGAAAAAAATCCTGTTACACCTTGCATGAAGTTGACCTTTTGAGCTCTCAGACAAAATGTACCATATAACCATACGGTGGTATTACTGTTATTTGGAAATGAAACAGAATTTTTTATCCTTTCATAAAAGCATGATGAACAAAAGTATTTGTATCTCTTATCATTTTTTTCTCTGTGAAAAATGGTAAGTCCAATATTAATTTTGGGAATAAATATTTCCTATATTTTTATATGCACACCTTCTTTGAAATTACTGATAAGTAAAAACAAGTAAAAATACACAATTATTTGCATGCTTCCAGCAGGTACCTGGAAATCATGCTTTTCTTACATTTGTTATCTTATCTGCCTCGATTGTTTTCAATAAAATCTGAACTAAAATCATTAGTTATTAATACACCTGACCCTATAAGTGTCTTTTATCCTCCTACAAAATAATTTTCTTATCCTGCTGCGATTCATCTTGATTAGGAAACTGAAACAAATACAGTGTCTGCTCCTCAGACATTTGGACTGTAGAAAATTCTTTTGTTTGGAAAACAAAGAACTCACAATTTGTAGCCTCTTAGAGCTTGATAATATTTGCTTCCATCATGCCATTTTACTTATTGCACAATACATAAGAGAATGTTTTCTATTGGTTTCAGATGGGGTCTCATAACAGGCACCGTTCAAAGGAAAGGCTCTCTACATGCATCACAATTTCTTCCTTGCTGCTGTTGTTTCGTATGCACTTAGATGATACATCCATCCTCGTTAGGAACCACTCTTCCTTATGGACAGAGTATTCCCAACAATCAATCAAGCCAGTTCTTCGCTTGGATTTAAAATATCCTCACAACATTCATTCTCACTATTTTTCTTTCTGTGGTTCCCAATTAACACCAGCTTCAGCTTGGTTTTTCTGTTCATTCTGTTTGTTTAGGATAGCGTTTCCTACTTTTATTTATACTGATAGAATGTAACAGACTTTATGGGTAGGAGGAAGCAGCCAATACAAAAGGCCACATTAGGAGAGGGCATTGCTTAATACTGGATTTAAAAATAAATAGAATCCTCAAAGAGCAGCCCTTTAAAAAATATGCAAAATTATTGCTAGTAACGTAGGCAATAACTATTTTATACTTCCAGTCATCTATCATACAAGATTTATAAAGCACATTTTTGCCTTCATGAAGCTTAGATATTCTAGGAGATTTTTATAATTTCACAAGAGCCTCCTCAAAGAAAGTATACTGCAAGTTAGGAACTAACCTGATGTGAAAAAGGGAATGACGGCATGGCACGTGTGTTTGAGAGCTTGTGTGATACAATGCAGTGGAAGTTATTAAGGGATAGCAGGCACGGGTTGCATTCTGACGTCTGTCACCTGCTACATTTGTGACTGAGCCAGTTCCAGGGTCCCTATGTTCTTTAGTTCTCATACCCAGCAATGAAAGAAATGGCTGTTTTGTTGCACCTTTTATGTCATTTGAGAATTTATTGATATCTGTGAGAGCACTTCAAAACGAAAAATGTTTTAAAATATTATCTCAAAACATCACTTAAAACACTGTATTCTTGTTTAGAGATCACCAAGGAATCAGTTTCTTTTCTCCCCACACACATATAAAAATTGCTTCCCCTTTTATAAGAATATCAACAGTTGAAAACTCCTCCTCATGGGTCTCTGTGAGTCCAGGCTCTCTCTCCTTTTACCTCTTGATTTTTGTTGTTATTGTGACATTTTGTGTCAATTGTCTCAGGCCACTTTTAAAAATCCCTGAACTATAGTGTCACCATTAATTCATAACAAAACTACACCTGCTTGGCTGTCAATTTCAAGATATTCACACCAATTCCACTACATTTTAATGCATATGTGTCTCAAAATAGCCCTTTCTAAAGCTTGAGATCCTCTAGATTGAGGCCCAATGCTCATTCCTATGCAAAGATACCACATTTTTTTTTACTTCTTTAATTTTTCACTCAAATTATCCACAGATAAGCCAATTCCTTTTAATAGCTCCATTTTCATGATCACTAGCTTTAGATGATATCACATCTTATTTACTAGACTGCAGCACCTACTAATATTACTACTACTTGTTACTACCTAGTGTCTTATTTTGTCATCTATAAAACAAGGATGGTAATAGCACCTAAACTTTTTAAATTTGGATTAAGTTAATAAGTAAAACCCAGGGACGCCTGGGTGGTTCAGCAGTTAAGCGTCTGTCTTTGTCCCCTGATCGAGTCCTACATCGGGATCCCTACATGGAGCCTGCTTCTCCCTTTGCCAATGTCTCTGCCTCTCTCTGTGTGTGTCTCTCATGAATAAATAAATAAAATCTTTTAAAAAAATGAGTAAAAACCGTGTGCATAAATTTTTTTGAAAGGGGGCGCCTGGGTGACTTAGTCGGTTAAGCATCTGTCTGTGGCTTGGGTCATGGTCTCAGGGTCCTGGGATCAAACACTCCATCAGGCTCCCTGTTTGCAGAGAGCCTGCTTCTCCCTCTTCCTTTGCTGCTCCCTCTGCTTGTGTTCACTCTCTCTGTCAAATAAATAAATAAAATCTTAAAAATAATTTTGAATAAAAGATCCATATGGTATTTCATGCATATTTGTATATTCCTCATAAAATTTAACACCAGTTATCTACCTGTGGATATAGTGCTTATCCTTTGAGCCTTTGAGCTCAGTTAGTGCCAGGGAGCTAATATATGTATTATATATATATATATATATATATATATATATATATATATATATATATATAAACATATATATATATGAATAGGAAAAAGTAGAAATACATATATATACACATTATATTTGTTGTTGTTCAATTTCCTACTTTTTTTTTAGCAAGCAGTTCTGAGTAATTACTATTCAAAAGAACTCTGAGAGGTAGATGTTACTATCCTCATTTCACAGATGAAGAAACTGTGGTTTCAAGAAGTTATAATTTCCTTGGAATTACTCAGCTAAATAGTGCAGAACAGGATTCCAAACACAAGTTCTTGTCTCATAAGTAAATGCTGCTCACACCACTTCATCTACTTGCCAGACACTGTTTTACCCAAAGATGATGGAGCAGTAATTTAGATTAGCCTCCACATCTATTCTTCTTTCCCACTCCCAAGCTTGAGAAGAATCTCCTCATCAACTATTTTAATAGGATGTGACAGGAAACTTTTCCTACCTTGGAAACCTGAGCATAGTATGGCCTTTTTATTCTGCACTCTGAGAATATGTATGATTTCCTCTACATTAACTCTAGTGATCAAATGGCTTTGAAATACTCTTTGCCTTATTTAAGCATTATTAACTTTCAGTAAGTTTCCTCCTTCATGAATTGAGTAAAGAAGATAACTCCTTGAGAGTGCAAGAATCCCTTCATATCAGCCTAGGTGTGTTTTAACAGCATTGGTGAAATTCTATTATGTTATTGTATTGTGACATAAAACTGGCACCATTTATGGCAGATGCTCACATATGAAAATTACGATGATACAGTTGCTTCTTCTGGCCCATGATACTCTTAGTATTTTTGAAGTGAGTGTGCTTCCGTAGATTATTCATAAATTATTGCATCATTGTACTAAATAGAGTCACACTTTCTAAGATATTTCCAAAATATACTTTATAATGCATTTCAGGTGGAAAGTTCTTGCATTCCTGGCTGCCCATTTCCTGAAACTTAATAGTTACTTACCTTAATCCTGTAGATTCAATGTTCTATAAAGTAAATTTACTTCAAATGAAGAACACTTTTCTATAAACATCCATGTGTATCATTTTCATTCTCTGGTGCGTTTGACTTTATTGCTCTAAGCAAATACTCCTTGATTTCATTTGTAAAATATTTCTGAAGAAACAAAGATGGCTTTGAACATATTTTCATTTTTCCCCTTTTACTGAGATTATAATGTTTTTTGAACAATTCTCAAATGAATTTCACCTTTCCTTTTTGTCTATTTCAAAGAAAGGAAGGCTTTGAAGAACAGTTTTTTTTCTTTTTTAATACATCTAAAGCTTCTATTACACATAACTGAAATTTCCATTTAATACTTTGCATTTTCACTGAGAATAGCCTATGCTCAATGGACACAGAGGGAAACAAACCTATTAGTAATTATTCCTGTTCTCTGTGGGGGGCTCATGCCCCAGTCAGCTGTCACCCTTGTTTACTTGGCCACAATGAGGATATAGCAGAGTCCCAATTCAAGCACAATTTGGGACTATAAGTATGCATAAAGTTGGTGCCATTTACTCTTTGTTTTCATGAGTCATGGGTTCATGAAGGAAATACAACGGGGCAAGAATATGGGGGACATGAAAAGCCCAATTCTATTTTACCTCTTTTATGCCCTTCTAACCATGCCTGACTAGGGAAACAGGAGATTGATTTTACTCATTCACTGAGTAATGATGATAATGAGTGATGATTATCAAAAGCATGAGTCTGCTTCTTCCTTCTTCATTTTTATAAGAGAAACTGAAATGTAAGAACTATTTTTATAGAGTGCAAGACTCATGATATAGCTACCCTATACTTTCTGGGAAGAGCTTTCTGTTTTTCCTCTTTAATTAAAAAATGTATTATTCAAGTTATATCTAAGAGTGTGAGTTCCTGTTCAGTGGCAGTTCTACTTAGGCTTCTTATATGCCAGCAGAATATATTAACCAAGTTTTGATTTTAGAAATTAAAATATGATGGGCTATTGATTTATACTTAGAAAAAGAAATTAGAAGTTGCACTGGAACAAACCTTATAAATAGGACACTTGGGGCTAAATTTTAGACCTGCTCACTAATTTTAAATTGGAGTTGAATAATGACAGTATTTCATACAAATACATGGCAATATAAAAGTAAATTTTTCAATTGTCCTAGTTTTCAATATTTAAATAAATCAAAACTTGCATTCATAAAACTAAAGTACAGAAAATAGATGTTACAGATCTGTGATACTGGCTACAGACAGGAGATGAAAAGACTATTTTAAAGTCGTGCCAGGGACGGTGGCATCTTCCATTCACATCCATTCTTCTTGCCTCCTCTTATCAAATAAATAAATAAAAATATTCTAATCATGTATCTTCTTGCCAATAAAATGTTCTGCATCTCCCTATAATGAAAAAATAAATTCCAAACTGGATCTTGTGTCCTTGATTTTACCTTTTTAGTAATTTCAATTTTCTCTTTTCCAAAACAAAAACAAAAAGTAAGACTCACAAAGCAAAAACCAACCAAACATAAAACCTTCTGCTATTATCAAATAGTTATATTTGTTTGTCCTGTATTTTCCCCTTGCATTAGCTTTGCTTAAGCCGGAAATTCAATGCCTTAATACACACTTCTGTCCTACATAAACACTCCTCATTACATAACCTCAATCAAAGACCAATCTCCTCTTCAAGTATATGTTCAAATTCAACCTCAAACATAAAGCCTTCCTGATAATTTCTCCTAGTTCATTATTCTAAGCACTTGTTTTGTATCATTTCTGGTACTTATCCTAAACAACCTAGTATATTTCAGTTAACATATTTACTCAATTATATTTTTAATTCTAGAGAAAAGGGCACCAAGATTTTAACATCTCTTTATTCCCCCAGCACATAAAGTAAAGCTCTCTAGGAAAGATGTGGATCAAAAAATTAATTGTTCTTGAATGTCTCTGAATAGCTTGATTCCACTAATTATAAATGAAAAATAGTCTCATTATTTTATAATTTACAATTTGTAATGCTTGCATACTATTAAAATCCATTTAGAAATTTAGCTTTTTCAAAAAAATTAGAGATTAATTTTATTGTCCTTCTCCCTTTTTAGTCTGCATCTCCATTTATAGTCCACAACACCTTTTACTCTTTTTTTTTAAATTTTTTATTTATTTATGATAGTCACAGAGAGATAGAGAGAGGCAGAGACACAGGCAGAGGGAGAAGCAGGCTCCATGCACCGGGAGCCCGACGTGGGACTCGATCCCGGGTCTCCAGGATCACGCCCTGGGCCAAAGGCAGGCGCCAAACCGCTGCGCCACCCAGGGATCCCACCTTTTACTCTTTTAAAAATGACTTTACCACCTCATTTCATTTCTTCGTTAACAAACTTTCAATGGCTTCTTGTGTTTACAAGGTTTCCAATGATCTCACCCAATCCTTTCTGTCCTATAACTAGTCTTATGCAGCTCTCCTTCTTCTCCACCTCTTACTCTTCTGGCTTAGTTGGGCTCTTCATCTTCACAATATAATTATTTTTACAACAAAGAAGAAGACAAGAATATTCTTTACACCATTATTATTTAACATTGTTCTGACTTACCAGATAATGTAATTAGTAAAGAAGTTACCTACTAATGTAATCAAAAAAGAAGAATAAAAAGTAGGCACCTGGGTGGCTCCCATCTGCCTTTGGCTCCGGTCATGATCCCGAGGTCCTGGGATCAAGTCTCGCAACTTCCTATGTGTCTCCACTTCTCCCTCTGCCTATGTCTCTGCCTCTTTCTATGTATCTCTCATGAATAAATAAATAAAATCTAAAAAAAAAAAAAAAAAGAAAAAGGAGACATAGGGACTAGAAAGTCAAATGTAAAATGATCACTATCTGCAAACAATATGATTGTTCATTTAGAAATCCTGAGATAATCTGATTTTTTAGAAAAAATAAAGAGAGTTCAGTGAGGTAGGCACAGAGTAATATAATTGCCTTCATATAAATTGTCTTTTTGTTTTCTTTATTTTCTAATAAGATAATAATTGACATAATTCAGAAATGCAACATAATGATCTATTATTTGTGTGTAGTTCAAAATGATCACAATGAATTTAATTAACATCCATCTTCATCCATACTTACAGATTCTTTTTCTACTGATGACAAATTTTAAGTTCTACTCTTAGCAACTTTTAAATATATGATACAGGATTATTTTTTTATTTTTAGTTTTTTAGAGTGTGTGTGTGTGTGTGTGTGTGTGTGTGTGTGTGTGAGCGGTGCATGGGGGCAGAGGGAGAGAGAAAACCTTTTTTTTTTTTTTAATTTTATTTATTTATTTATGATAGTCACACAGAGAGAGAGACAGAGAGAGAGAGAGAGAGAGAGAGGCAGAGACACAGGCAGAGGGAGAAGCAGGCTCCATGCGCCGGGAGCCCGACGTGGGATTCGACCCTGGGTCTCCAGGATCGCGCCCTGGGGCAAAGGCAGGCGCTAAACCGCTGCGCCACCCAGGGATCCCGGGAGAGAGAAAATCTTAAGCAAGCTCCAGACCCAGACACTTTTTGATGCTCTTAGGCATGCCTTCTTGTGACTTTATCTCAATTCTCCATCTAAAATAAGCCAGGGTACATTGTCTTTTGTATTTCTATATATCTCAAAGCGCCTATCCTGGCATCTGAGAAGTTTTAGCAATTTGGAGTAGAAACTTTTATCCTAATTAGTTACGGATTCTTTCTTTGATTTTGTTTTTAAAAATGTCTCACACACATTGGCAGAGTGGATCTTAACCAAATTAAGCTCCAGGTTTAAAATTTGCCACTCTGTTGCAGATGTTCTGAAATGCTGTGTTGCTTGAAAGGAACCGAGGAAGTTGGGCACATGGTGTAGAAGTCTGTAGCTCTAACAAGCCTGGCTACTGCATGGAAGAGTAGGTCTTTATTTCAGTTCTGTCTCTAAGCAGATACAAAATAGAAGCTTCTTTAATAAGTGACTCTGTGTTGCCTGGTTTAGTATGGAAGTTAGACAATGAGGAGAGAAAGGAGAAAATGAATCGAAGATATATGAAACTTAGTGGCCAGGAAGAGCAAAGAAGAGCTGAAAACACAGAAATGGGGTCTGGGCAGCATTGCTCTAGCCTTAGAGTTGAATGCTACTGTCTCCCATTCAGATTATGAGTTACAAGAGTGCAGGAGCAAAGATCAATTCATTCCTCATATCCTGTTAGTTTTTAGTCTTGAGGCATCCTGAAAATATGCTTTCCTTTTGATTTTGTTAATTTTTACTTAATCCGGTTTAAAGTGCTGTAATCCTACAATCTAAATGTAAAATACCCAAGAAAATAGCTATTAGATTTTAGAGCGTGAGTTTTGTGAAATTAAGCAGACTTGATTTTGAATTCTGATTTTTGCCACTAGCTGACTGTATGACTGTGGAGTTTACTTAACCTCTCCCATTTTCTCAACTAATAAAGGGAAGAACTGACTTCACTGTGAGAATTAGATGAGATTAGAATCCATTTGTGAAAATGCTGAACACTTTACTTGACCCATGTGTATTCCATAAATATTAGCTTTAAAATGCAGCCTTTATTTTTCCAACATTCAACAATATTCTAGTTCTCTTCAAAAAATAATTTCTGATGAAAAATTGTAAGAGAAGGTAACTTGCTTTTACTTGTCCACAAAATTCATCAAAAATCTCTTTCATTGTCAGAGCATTGTATATAGGTAGTAAATTTATTTAAGAGTCAAGAGAAATATTAATATCCCACTTTTAATTAGAGTTTTTATCAGAATATAAGTTTGTAGGTTACTACAACCTCTGAATTACACTCAGCCAAAATTTAATGTCATTGTCTTCTCATGGCAATGAAATAATAGCAAACATTTATTCAAGGTGGTGCCTAAAACAAAATAAATAGAATCTAGACAACGTTTCCCTTTCACAATCTGGCATGAATATTAGTAGGTGCAGACCATTCTCCAAGCTTCTCAGTTATAGTGCAGATATATATCAAGTGTTATGGATGTGGTGTCTGGGGAAAGTCACAGGTGTTTTCTGCAACCCATGCTCTACATCTATATAAAGGGAATAATTAATACCTGACTGCCAAAGCATGACGGGGATTAATTAGGTATTTATAAAAGTCTTTAAAGATACAAAATGCCATAAGGACAAAGTATTTCTTTGCTTGTTAAATCAGTCACAAAATGTAGAGATTTTCCAGGAAAAAGTACTTAAACTATTGGAATGTTATTACTCAATTTCAGTAGATAATTAATCAGTATCTTAACTCAGTATCTTTATTATAGAATTTTTTGATAAGAGTCATAGCTCTTTTAATTAGAGGATTGAGGAGAGGTTAAAATCAAGTTTCCATTGATCCTTAATGACCACATAGCAGAGGTGTTTCTTTATAAAAGTTATTGTAAATGAGAAATGAAGAATCCATGAATATATGTGCATTAGCATCCCCTTTATCTTATCAAAAAAACTTTGAGTATCTGAAAGAACTGGCCATCCTTTTCCTTACTTCGAACCTTATTTCCAACACTACTCGCCTTTGAACACCTTATTAGTTTTCATTTAATACAAAAACTTTAGCAAGTTTAATTGTTTTTTCTAGTCCATACAGAAGCTTCTATAGCCAGCACAGTGAAAATAGAAGAAATGTTATTTGATGCTATACGGGAAGGGTGATAACAGAAATATTGCAGTACACTAGGCAATGGTTTTGCTGCTGTGTCCAATGGCCTAAGGAAGCAGAGACATTAGTGAAATTCTTTAATGGCATGTTCATCAATAGTAACAGAATAAAATGTGTAGAAGCTGTAGCATTTGGAAGGTTTAGTTTCAGACTCTGAGATGTTTTGAATATGGAATACCTTTTTGTTTTACAATGCCACATGCCATGAGACTCTGTTGCATATAAACTATGCTTAAAAAAAAAAAAAGAACTCTGTATTTCAATATATGAGTACAGAAATAGCAAAGAACTTTTCTTTGAGAGCATTCCTCTTGTAGCCCAAACCTAAACATTGATAGTGCCCATGCATAGTTCTCTCTGACTTCATCCCTAATTATCCAAGAAGAAATCTGAGAAAGTGTGTGTGTGTGTATGTCTCTGTGTGTGTTTCCATTAAACACATTCAAGTGGTGACAAATATGTTTTGAGGTAGCAGTGGAGGGTGTTTTGTGTTAGGTTGACTTGACTTTAAATCTCAGATCCACCTGTCATATAGTTGAGAAACCTTGGGCAAATAACTGAAATAGTTTGTTGGGTAAGATGGAGGTAACAAGAGAACATAATATATATGTTAGTTGTAACTGAGTATCTAGTAAGCACAGAGTAATGGCATTATTATTATTATTATTATTATTATTATTATTAATTTTGTTAGCACAGCGGTTTTAGTAATAGCCTTGGAAACAATCCTCAGTTTATATTTGAGCAGAATAGAACAAAATCCACTCTCCATCTACCCCCTCATCCTCCGCACACCAATCTCTGTTTAAACTAGTGATTCTTAACTTTATTCCAAGACTAACAGCTAATGGAATAGAGAACAGTTTTTAGTAATAGGACTCACCAAGTAGTACTAAGGAGAGAGCTTCTCAAGAGTGGGTAGACAGAGGCAGGGTGAGTTATAGAAGCCTGGGAACTGTGTAGAAACTTCTTAGAATTTCTGATGCTTGTTCATTTTTCTCTGAAAATCTTTAAGCACAATACTCTTGGAGGACATCATCGAGAGGAAACGACCACCAGTTGACCCATGGGCTAGATCTGGGCAACGAGAGATTCCTCACCCTCTGCCCTGTCCTTGGAGTGTACACTTCTCCCACTGTTCCCATAGGTGGAACTGTTTCAAGTATGTAGCTTTGAGAGAATACCGTGTTGTTGAGACCATCTGGATTGAATATATAACTGAACACTGTTAAGACCTCTATATGAGCTTTTAAGATTCTAGTGGGCAGGTACAGAGCTCTGCTCGTTTGGGGGCTGCCCAATACAAGCCTTGTAAGTAATTTACATTGTTTATTAAAACTGCTACCTCCTGGGGCACCTGGGTGGCTCAGGTGGTTAAGCATCTGCCTTTGGCTCAGGTCTTGATCTTGTGGTTGCTGGGATAGAGCCCCGCATGGAACTCCCTGCTTTGTGGGGAGTCTGCTTCTCTCTCTCCTTCGGCATCTCCCTCTGCTTGGTTCTCGCTGTCACTCTTTCTCAAATAAGGAAATAAAATCTTAAAAAAAAACTCACAAAAAACAAAACCAAGAACAAAAACCCTGCCACTTACCAATCTGGAGTGGCCTGCCTCTCGTCAGTCTCTTCCTGCCTCCATGTACAGAGCACAGTTTGCAAACCAGCAAATACAAATTGAGGACTCTGACAAAGTAAGAAATTATCTCAGGACTAGACCCAAGGGGTACTTTTCAAAATATTTGGAAATTTCTTTTTTAAATTGTTGGACATTTTTTTCATTTCTGACATCTCCCTGTCACTATTTTATATTCTTACTGGGTATACAAAAGAGAACCATTCTGTCTATTGGCCCAACACAGTTCTGGATTCAAGATCCACTTTCAGGAACAATTCCACAGGCCTTATAATTGTGGGTTCATACAGATAGATTGCTTGCTAAGAATCCTGCAGAACACAGGTTAAGAGGGGGTAACCTTAGAGCTAGATACTCTCTTCACAGCCAGCCTTTGTCTCTTCCTAGATTCGGTCCTTGAGCAAACTACTTAATCTTTCTGTGCCTCAGTTTACTCAATTTAAAATGAAGATAGGAATAATTAGATGTTACCTCACAGGATTTTGTAAAGAGCAAACGAGATAAGAGATATTTAAAAAGCTTGTGATAGAATGGTTTCAAGCTCATAATAACCGTTCAACAATCTAACTTATTATTATTGTTATTATGTTGCTCCATGGTAAGGGTATGCTCAAGTACTATATTAACAGCCAGTTAATTGAATAAAGACACTGTATACATTTAAGAGTGATCCTTAATATCCTTATATCAATATGCTTATGGATGGAGGAGTAACCAGAATGAAACTATTGGTTGTGCAGTTATGCTTAGTGGGGATAAGCTAAGTGGCTGTAACTTCAGCCAATGGTAATACCTAACATTTCTTTAGGGCTTTATAAATTACAAATTTTTTATGTATTATGCTTGGCAATTTGCAGAGAGCTTCACAATTGCTGTATCATTTAGACTTGGCAACAATCAAGCAACTCTGGTTATTATTTTCATTAAAAAAAGAAAGAGGCCAAAAGCAGTTAAGTCATCCAACCCTAGTCAAACACTAGTACTAGTTAGTATAAGTCTAATAAAACAAACAAGAAAAGCTGTAAACCACAAAGTGTGCTGCTTTTTTCTCTTTGTTTCCATCCTCTCCCCTCCCCCCTCCTTGCCATTTCTCTGCCCTTTCCCTCCCCTCCCCTTCCCTCTCCGTTCTCTTCTCTCTCATCCCGACTCCTCCGCCTCTTTCCCTTGCCTCTCTCCCTTCTTTCCTTCCTTTCTTTCCTTCAATTGTTTATCTTTCTTTTCTTACCCCCTTCCAAAATATGTATTAAACCTGACCATGTGCCTTGCACTGTGCAAGATGCTGGAACATAGCAATGAAATATAGACATGATCCCTCCCTCTTTGGAGATAACATTCTTGAGTCAGAGCCTTAAACAGGCTAGGAAACAAATCTGTAAACCCAGTGACTATAGATTTTGATAATATAAAGAAGCAAATGAGGCGAAGTGTTAAGAAGGAAATGACTTGGGAGCTCGGATATGTCAGGTAGAACAACCAAGATATACTTCTCTGAAGAAGTGGAAATCTTAGAACTGAAGGAAGAGGACTCTGTTAAGTAAGAGCATGGTGAGGTGTGTAGGGGTTTTAGAGGCAGACAGGTACAAGTTCTTTCAAGCCCTAATGTCTTTCCTGATGAAGTACCTGAACTGAATCTAGAGTGCAAACCCTCCAGGGAGCTGAGGGATTTTTTTTCTTTTCTTTTTTTTTTCCAAGGTTGTGCTCATAAGTCTTACCTGAATATCTGTGAGTACTTTATTGTATGGTTCTAGAAGGACTACCCAGAATGTCTATTCTGGAGGCATCATTAGCTATTACAAGTGGGGCTTATCATGTATTAATTAATCCCCAAAAGAGTCTCCAAAGTTCTTTTCATGTAACAACTATATTCAAGGGGTATTTAAATTTTTTTCTTAATATTTGTTACAAGGAGATTATTTTTATGTTTTTTCTGCTTTAATCTCTAGAGTTCTTTGTTGTATCACCAGTGAGATTTCAACTCAGCATTATCAATTTTGAAGTCTAGAGTTTTCATTCTTGTCTGTATAACAAATACAAATCTTTGAAAAATAATACTGATCTAGACAGGATTAAAAAGAAAACTTATCCCCCAAAGGATATAGTGAAAGTAAAGGAGCACATGGCCAGCTGTCAAAAAAAGTCTTTTGGCTTTATTCTCCTCTCAAGAGTGCAGTGAACAGGTCTTTTCAGTATATATCTACCAGGATACCAGTAAGATGTTAAATGAAAACACCTTTAAAATATCTGAATCTGTCAATAAATCCTCAGGCTTATAAATCTGGTGGATATGACATACTGTTATTATGTGACTTACACTGAGTATTTATTTTTCACCATGTAAGCCAAGCTCTTTAGTATCAGATATGGAATGCCAAAAGATGTCAATATATTACATTTAAGGTTTCCTGCAGTATCTTTGGCATATCCCATGAGACATCATCATGTACGTAGCTCAGAATACAGAGTGATGTAATAAAACAGGATAAAATATGACTACAGAATACAGTGATGGCACTACGGCAGGCCTCTTTAGCTTTTTTCATATTGAAAATTCAGCAGGACTATTAAAGTGTAATGGCACAGAACATCTTGTTAAAAAAAAAAAAGCCACAACCCTGTATGGTATTCTTGTTTATGGATGATATTTATTGCTTTTGTATTCTTATTGTGTGCTTTTGAAGTCAATTGAAATGCAAGGGCTAATGAAACCTCCACCGTAACACATTTATTTTTCCCTACCCCAAATGAGTCTACAAGATGTAAATGACTTGCATATATCAACTGCTCAGGTTTTATTGTTTTGGGTTAATTTATTCACTGTAATATTCTTAATGAAAGTAATGACTCTTACACTAGTTTGTATATTCATTCACATACTACAGTTTTATTAAATCATGCTGGGAAAGTTCACAACGAAGCCCCTAAAATAAAGTTCTGTGTTTAGTCAAATATATATAAATGTAATCCACTTACCAAATATCAACACTATATATTTTTCTATTTGTTGTTCTTCCAATTCAGTTTGTCAAAATTTTAAGTTTAGAGCAGTCTTGGATCTAACATATTAGTAATCTATTCCTATTACAGAATTTTTAGGAAGAATTATCAACTTGTCTTTGACACCCAGAGTTTATTGTGCATTTTATTGATTGTGACGGGCTAAAACATTCATTTCAAATTTTAAATGTTTACATTTCTGTGACTCTTTGAACTTTAGGCAAAAGCAAACATTTTCGTAGAATTATTGAAATTCCAGACTAGGTGAAAACAGAAGCTTTTCAATATGCAACTGATTTCAAACTATATGTTAGAAAAATGACAACAATCAGTGAATGGGATTATTGTGTGATATAGTTTGATAAAGTAACCCAAAATATTTTTCTTTAGATATGTTCCTTTTCATATACTAGATGCCTGGTACTGGTATGACACCTACGAGACTCTCCCAAAATGTTGCTGAATAAGTGAACAACCTACTAATAGTTAACTTCTTGTTGCCATCAACCTCAATCCATTCAAAAGCTGGTCCTGTTATTCTCACTTTCTTCCCTAATTATTCATTTTAAATGGTTTCTCTTGCAGAAACCTCATCTTAAAGTTTCAGAATAATCTTCAAATCAACCTTTGTATAGGACCAAGTTCTGTCAATTATCAAAAGCTATTTCCAAATATGTTTCCTCCTCTCCACCCCTACTACATACTTCAGTCCTGTGTTTCCACTTCCCGATTGCAAATAATCTTCAAGTTGGCCTTGTGATATCTTCTACCACTAATCAATCTCTTTGTTTAGCTTCCTAAACTATAACTCAGATCCTGTAACTTCACTGCTCCAATTGTAAAGGCTCCTTCTCCTTGTAATCCAAATCCCAAGCCTAGCATGTAAATCTAAGATCTGATGCCAGCCTACCTTTAAGATCTTTCCCAACACTTTGCCTCATTTATCTTATGCTACAACCAGTCTTGAAATTTCAGCATTCTCAGAATCCATTAGCTGTGATCATTCTCCCAATTTAAACTGCCTTATTGACCCTTGAGGTCTACCACTATAGCTGAAACTCTACTCAGCTTTCTCTGAAAAAACTATTGGAAAATATTCATTTGTTTCTCATAACAGCCACCTCTCCCCCAGCAATGATTTGTTCAAATCTCCTTTAGATTTATTGAAGCATTAACAACAAACTGCAAATCATGTCCGTTCTTTAAAATATTTGCCTTCTACATTAAAGCCCCTTGAAGATCAATTTCTTTGTTTCTTCTTCATATCCTTTTGTGATGTTAAGCACAAAGCCGTGTACATGTGTTCAACAAACGTTTGTTGAATTAAATGGAATCAACCATAAAATATTTTACATTTTAAAAAACTTTAATTCTCCATCTAATGTCTGTCAGATAACTCCTGTCTCTGTTAATCTCTATTTAAAGCCTTATTTTCTAACTTACAAGTTATTTTAATTATCTTTCTTGAGGCAAAAGAATAAAGGAAGTGGGGAGATGAAGGAGAGAAATGCAAGATGTGGGTGCTATGAGGGCACCCAGTAAAGTGAAATCTTACATGTGATTTGAAGAAAAAAAAAATCTGAGACCTGCCAGGTCTCAGAAGGTCAGTGCATGCTTCCTGCAGTAGAGAGTGGTTTTATCCATTATATGAAAAGCATTTATCACATGGTCAGCCTTTCCATTTTAAAGAAAATATGTTTTCTGAGTTTACAAAGACACTTTCTTCCTGATACTGATTTTCTGTCCATGTGGCAGCAATTTTAAGTTCATCTCTGAGTGACAGCTAATGTTGCATCAGTGTGAACTCGTGAATGATAGCTTCCAAAGAAACAGCCAAGAAACCCTTCAAGGTATCAAAAAGCTTTTGGTGAATAATCTGTTTTTGATTTAGAACCCTGTAAGAAAAGGGCTTTTTAAAGATGTCATGAGTTCCACTGTCCTTTTCCTTCTCTATCCCCTGATGCTGCCTGGGGTATTTATAGCACAGTAATGGTTACATTCTTTGTGCTCTGGGCAGAAGATTTTCATTTCTTTATAAAATTAATCATTCATGTAGTAGAAAGGATTTTTTTAAAATCAGCCTTTGCATTTTGATCTTCAACTTAGTTTGACATCAATGCATCAATGCTTTTTTTGTTTTTGTTTTTGTTTTCTAGATGACAGCACAAAGAAATGATGGGAGCTCTTTTTTTTTTTTTTTTCAAAGTCAGTGCACCCAAGAGAATCTGGGATGACTGCCAGTTACAGAAAAGGTGGTAGGAGGTGAGTATGAAGTTATATTTCTCATTTTAATGTCCTGATGCGTTTCATTAACCATGTGATCAGAAAAATTCTTCCTTATGTTAAATGAGATCCTCTATAGGGTAATGACATAAACTATTTTTATCTGAGACTCTGTCAAGTTAAAGTCAGACTTTTCCTAGTGACTACTTAATGTTTATATGTGTAGGCCCTGTGATAAGTAGGTTATATAACCTCTTGATAGATACATATGGATATTTTGATTTTACAGATAAAAACATTTAGGTAAAAGTTTCATGAACACGACCTGGATTTGTATCAAGGTCTATTTGGCTTTAAAACCCTTGCTTTTAAGTGCTCCATTCTGCTGGCTCCTGACAATAAGTTTTCAAGTATTCAAGCCACAATGATAGAAACAACTTTCTCTTCTCATTCTTTTAGTTTTCCTCACGGGAGCATGGGCTGTTATTTGTTTGTGGGATTTGGTAAAATCTTATTCAAGTAGTAATACCAATTGCTAACTATCTGTGGAGTTCTTACTTGATGATGCTAACAGTTCATTGGATCTACAACATACATTATAACCATAAAGGTTTCACAACTATAAGGCATTAGTCTTTTTTCCCCCCAAGACTCCTTTCCAATTTTATTTTATTTTATTTTTTTTTTTTAAATTTTTTTTTTTTTTTTATTTATTTATGATAGTCACAGAGAGAGAGAGAGAGGCAGAGACACAGGCGGAGGGAGAAGCAGGCTCCATGCACCGGGAGCCTGATGTGGGATTCGATCCCGGGTCTCCAGGATCGCGCCCTGGGCCAAAGGCAGGCGCCAAACCGCTGCGCCACCCAGGGATCCCCCTTTCCAATTTTAATGCAAACTTCTAGGGTTGTTTTTCACTTTCAAGGCTTTCTTTTGCTTAGATTTCCATTTTGGGAGTGAACTAAAATTGTCCATTTTTAGTGGCATGCTCTGTGATGTGAAAACTGAAGGTTAGATGGAAGTTTTGGGTGATAGCAAGTCTATTGTTTCAAATGCTTATATTTGACATTATTGCATTTTGTTTTAAAGGTTTATTTATCACTTATTTTAGAGAGAGAGAAGAAGAGAGAGAGAGAGAGAGAGCACACATGAGAGAGGGAGAGGGAGAGAGAGAGAGAGAATCCCAAGTAGACTCCCACTGAGTGTGGGGTCCAGTGTGGGGCTCAACCTCACAACCCTGAGATCACAATCTGAGCTGAAATCAGAAGTCTGACACTTAATCGACTGAGCCACCCAGGCGCCCCAGCATTAACGCATTTTCTTTTTCTTGGTTACTTAGTCTTATTATCTTATTCCCACTGCTATCTAGTTACTTGGAGAGGGTTTTTCTTTTTCAGCTTCCAATTTTGTTATTTTTAAGGAAGTCTCTCTGTAACTTTGGAGACATGACAGTAAATCATGTAAGGAATATATAAAGTCACTGCATTTTTTTCAAAATCAGAATTTATTTAGATGTTGTGTACTGTAGGGCACCAGTGACTACTAAGACACGGCCTTAGCCTGAGTTCTAAAATAGTAGGTAGAAGTATACATGATTATTATATGAAATGAATAAAGGGAGGATTATAAAATGAGTTGTGGGATTTCAGAGAAAGAAGAAAGTAATTCTGCCCAAAGGATTGCTTAGAGAATTCCTTGGAATAGATGGCATGCTGTTTGTTTTATGTTTTAATTTTTCCATGAAAACATATTAATTTTATAATTAATCTATTCTACTGTTGGGAACAGAGACAGTAGGCTTTTGACACGTAGTTGGGAGGCATCGAGGTAGAAAGTATATATTCCATATATTTTTAAATACAAAGTCTAAATTTTACCTTGAAAGATAAAACACCAAAGCTTTGCTACTGACTTTTCTAATAATCAAAGCAAGAAGAAAACAGGGAAGTTAAGGAGGGAGGCCAGGTAGAGGCTGGCAGGAAAGACAGAAGGAAGCTAAAGCAAATATTCTGGATAAGCTTATTAACCACAACTAAAAGCTGGAGCAGATAGCTGAAGGAAGTGTAGGAATATCTATAATTTCACCCAATTTTGCAGTGTTTCCTCCTCTACTTTTAGCTGGTGTCTGCATATACAATTTAAATTTGTATTTGCAGGCTTTTCCTAGTTGATTGTTTTTTCAAGTATATGCACCTGATCCTCCCTTCAGTAAGGCAGAAAGAATTAGGGAATTCTCTTTCCAATAGTTCTTGGCCATTTAACTATTAATGTACTCCATTCCAGAGAATGATCCAATCCCTTTTCCAGAAAATATTAGCTTGCTCTCAGGTGTCTAACAATTTTCTAAGAACCAATTTTATCATGTCATAGTACTGTGTTGTGCAAATGATAGTTAGCTTATAAATGACAAGTAGTAACATTATAGCGTTTTCAATGCTATTCAGATTGTGAATAGCCAGAAACATCATAGAGCTAGTCTGCTATTGAGATAGTAAAATAAATATTTTTATTGAAATGCATTAAGTGGTTGGGAAGTCATACATTGAAATAAAATAGAATAGGAGCACTTACTCAGAGATAAATTTGACAGGGGAATCTCAGAGCTCCTTCCTACATAATCTTAGTGCAGGGAAGGAGAGATCCTGTGATAGAATTTACAGCAATGGTATAATATTGAATGACTACAATAAAGAAAGTATGGGGGCTGAGCATTTTATCAATTATTGAAGGATACTCGATGCTGCTTGGGCTGACTGGATATAAGCTTTCCTCTCCAATTACAGATGTGACCCAACCAAATTCCAGAGATCCAAAACAGTGAGAAGCAGTTCCCTTCTCCTATGCTGACTCAGTGAATAAATGTGTAGAAATAATGCACGCATTTATTGCACATTTGGGATGGAGATTGGGAACATGGTTGTAGTTGCCACTATTTTCAATTATAGAAATAGTGAGGAAACAGAAATAAAGAAAAATATGGCCAAAGTATAAAATGAATCATAGACATACTTGTGGATTTGCTTTTAGTGGAGAATGGTCTATCTCTGAACCAGGAAGGTAAGTTCAAATCTATAACATATTTTTGAACAGGAAACAATTAATGATGGTGTTTATCATTCAAACAATGCAAAATTATCAATGGCACAATAATAATAATATCATTTCTGGCTTCTGGACTATTTCTATTGCAAATCAGGAGTAGTAAAAATACAAGCTTATTGACCATTTATTTCATCCTTTAGTGGAGAGTGAGCAGAAATCTAGGTAGGTGCTATATAGTCATGACATAATTAGGATAATTTCCAGTTTTGCTAAAAGTAAAAATATAGTACTTATTTTGAAGCTTTTATTGAAAGTTTCAAACAAAATGTAAAGCTTCAAATATTGAAGTTCTATTAGTGAGACATTGACATTACCTCATGGGCATATTGGTTTATAAAATCCTAATAAATGGAGTTCCCAAGCATATTTTTTTGAGGAAATAATACCAAGAGTCCAACCACCTTTAGACCTCCCAATAACAATATTTTATTTTGAATTTATGCAATCAGCATGTTGTGAACTAAAAAAAAAATCAATCATATATTCCTAATGAGCTTAAACCTTATAAAACTTTAAGTGATCTTTACAAGACTTTTAGTCTTAATAATAAAATGTTAGCACGCATATCCGCTGGAGGTGCATCATGGAATATTTGATCTTCACTACATCCTTATGGCTAATGATTTTGAGTTCCCAGATAAAGGGAAGATACTTTGAGCATGGTAACTTGTCCTTTTAAAATAATATACTTTTGTTTCTCTCCATGCTAGTGCTAAACTGTTTTCAGCTTCACTGAAAATTTTCATGCAATTTATGCACCAATCACACTGATAGTTAAGAGATCCCTCAAAATGTAAGCACTTTCAAGCTTCATACTGTTTCTTTACTCTTTGTATGCTTCTCTGTTTATTAAACTCTCAACCTTATTGTTAGATGTGGAGTCTAAGTGGTCCACTATTAATTCTATCACAGTTAGCATAACAATTAGTTCAGGGATGAGCAAATGATGTAACATGATCTACTCAGAAAGAATCCTGGTTCTTTTGGTCAGAAAGTTGAAAAAGAATGAAGCTTTTCCTGCTACTGGATGTAAGTAAGGAATAATAAACTTTAGGCTGTTTCATATAGCTCACCTGTGATAATGGAGACATTTCTACAGTAAATTTGAGGCTATGTTTTCCTTGCCAGCAACCAAATTTAAATTGATATAAGGAGATGTGCTATCTTCACCCTCTCTCTTTCTTTTTTCATCTCCATGACTTATTTATAACTGCAATTTTGCACTTCTTTATCCCCTTCACCTATTTTGTCCTTGCCTGTACCACCCCCTCCACAACCACCATTTTGTTCTCTGTATTCTTGAGTTTGTTTCTGTTTATTTGTTTTTTTTTTTTTTAAGATCCCACATTTAAGTTAAATTGTATGGCATTTTCTTTCTCTGTTTGACTTATTTCCCTTAACATATGTCCATCCACGTTGTCCTAAATGGTAAGATCTCATTTTTTTTAATAGCTGCATAACATTGCATTGTGGATATATCCTACATCTTTTTCATTCATCTTTACAAGACACTTATGTTGCTTTCATAGCTTGTAAAATAGTATTGCAATGAACATAGGATTGCATATCTTATTGAATTAGTGTTTTCAAATTGGGGGGTAAATACCCAGTAGAGGATTTATTGGATCATAGGGTATATGAAATATAAAAATAAATAGAAAAATAGAAAACAGAAATCTATTTTTAAAATTTTTGATAAAACTCCATACTGTTTTACACAGTGGTTGCATCAATTTACATTTCTAAAAGAGGGTTCCATTTTTCCACATCCTTGCCAACATTTGTTATTTTTTAACTATTGTCATCTTTTCTTTAAAGCTTTTCATGACCATTCTACAAATACCCAGTACTTTAAGAACATACTCTTGTTAATTCAACAAATATTCATAGAGTTCAAGAGAGGTCTGGCTGAAGTTGTAAAACTGGGAATGAGCATATATGGGATAAGTGAGGGCTTGAGACATGATGACATTACCAAAGAAGCAAATGCAGGTAGAAAAGAAGACCTAAGACTGATCCTTGTGCTACACCATCACAAATGAGATAGATGAGGAGGATCCTGCCAAGCATATGGAGAAGCATATGGAGAAGGAGGAACAGTGAAGTAGAAGAAAAGCTAAGAGAGTATGGTGCCTTGCAAGAAAGCAGAACAAGATGACAGAAGTGAATAACTGTCAAATGAAGAAGATAGATGAAATAGAATGAAAACTAAGAAATCAACATTAAATTTAGTAATGTGAAGGTCACTGGTGACATGGACAGAAACAAATTTGGTGGAATTTTGGAGGCAAAAACTGATTAAAATATATTTTTAAAAATTTATTTGTTCATGAGAGACCCAGAGAGAGAGACAGGCAGAGACATAAGCAGAGGGAGTAGCAGGGAGCCCGATGTGGGACTTGATCCTGGGACTCCAGGATCATGCCCCGAGCAGAAAGCAGATGTTTAACCGCTGAGCCACCCAGGTGTCCCTAGAGTATATTTTAAACATAGAGGTGATAATTGAGACTTCAAATATATGTTGGTTGATTTTTAACCATTTCACTGTTTACCTGCCACCTGTACAAACAAAACATCATCCAGTGTAGGGTCAAGGGAAAATACTAAGGAATTTCCCTAATTTTTGAAGTTTAAATCTTTCATACAAACACACATACACACGCACACACACACGCACACTCACATTTTCCTTTAGCTTCAATGTTCAGAAAAAAATATCATATTGAATTGACCAGCTTAATATAAAACATCTAGTATTCTTTAGTTATTTCACTTTTAACCTTAATGTCAGATTTCATGGAAACTCAGAGTCTTTGTTCTTACCTTCTCTCCATAGATATATGGTAGAGACTGTTCTAATAAATGTACTAATTACATGTCCAAATGCCATCTCTGTAGCCACTTCCCATCTTCTAAATTTTTCACAATTTTCTTTAGATAATTGGTGAATTAGCCAAAAGCATTTTTTTTTTTTTTGCTTTTTAATATTGGTCTAAATCTACAAATTCCATCTTCTGAGTCTACCGTTCTGACCCAGAAGTCAATTCATGAAAATTTATCATCAGGGAAAAATACTAGTCAAGTCAAAATATATATTATTCAATCCTTGTTATTTACCCAATGAATTGAAAACCTGTCCACACAAAAAACTGCACGCAAAATTTGAAACCAGTTTTGTTTATAATCACCAAAATGGAAGCAATCAAAAAGTCCTTTTGCTGAATAGCTACATAACTGCAGTACATACAAATAGTAGAATATTATTCAGTGTTAAAGAAGAAAGGATCCATTAAGCCATGAAAACTTGTAGAAGAAACTTAAATGTGTATTATTATGTGAAGGAAGCTAATCTGGAAAGGCTACACACTTAGGAATCTAACTATATGGCATTCTAGAAAAGGCAAAACTATGGAGACAGTGAAAAGAAGAGTTTCCAAGGGTTCAAGAGAGAGAGGGATGGATAGGCGGGGAACAGAAGATTTTTTAGGGTGGTGAAACTATTCTGTATGATACTGCAATGGTGGATAGATGTCATTAGACATTTATCAAAAACTAAAAGAGAGCAGGCAGCCCGGGTGGCCCAGCGGTTTAGCGCCTCTTTCGGCCCAGGGCCTGATCCTGGAAACCCCGGGATCGAGTCCCACATCCGGCTCCCACATCCGGCTCCCTGCCTCTCCCTTTGCCTGTGTCTCTGCTGCTCTCTCTCACTTTCATTAATAAATAAATAAAATCTTAAAAAACAAAAACAAAAACAAAAACTAAAAGAGTGTATAATACCAAGAGTGAGCCCTAATGTGAATTATGGACTGTGGATGATGATAGTGTGTCAATGTAGGTTCATTGATTCTAATAAATATACCACTGTGGGGTGTAATGTTCATAGTGGAAGGGGTTGTATATGTGTGTAAGGGGGTGGCAAGGGGTAAATGGAAATTTTGTACTTTCTGGTAAATTGTACTGTGAACCTGAAACTGCTCTGAGAATTGAAGTTTATTAATTAAAAAAAATAAGCAACAACATATATGCTTATATAACACATAAAATTTTCAGTGCTTGACCATGACTAGTTCCATTTCTAATGGGTTGTATTGAATTTAATTTGGAAGATTAAGAAAATCAATTAGTGTTCTCCAAACAGTTTCAAATGGTTAATTTTTAAAACATGTAATTGCATGAAGCTGAATATTACTTTATTAGTTTTCATTTTACAGGGGAATATATCTCTCATCTATTTGAAGCACAAAATTCTCACTGTATGTTTGTGTGCCACCAACTCTTACCCAAACCCAGCTGCTTGATAAAGAAAGGCCCTCCATTTTAGATGAGTGAGTGAGAGTCAGGGTAAGTGTGATTGACTGGAAAGGCTATAAGGGAGGTTCAGTTGTGGGCCATCTTCATACACATTATATGATGATCTACTGTAGATGAATTGATTCGGTGTCTTCACAGGAGATACTTCATGTAATGTTTGTCCTGAGTGATACAAAGAACAGAGATTACGCTTTCTTTGGCATTTGGGGAGATAAATGGACAGAGAGGTGAGATGACAGAAACAAATGTAGGTACTAGTGTATCTAATATGCACCCCCTCAAACAAACAAACAACCCTCTGAGCTATCAATAAACTTTACTGTATATGACTATCTTCACTTCGGCTGAATATGGACTTAGCAGCTGCTCAGAACAAGCCTACAGGAAGGGAGTTGTAGAATTTCTGCTGTGTTATGTATTTGCTTCCTGTTTTTTTTTTCAGAAAACATGAAATAATTATAATAAAAGCAAATCAACACAGCAAGAATCATCCTTTCACTCCCCCTCCCAGGCTTCTTATATCACTGAGAAATATTTGAGAACTTTGTTATCCCATTGAAAATGACTAGTCATGTCATTTTAGCACAATAGCAGCAAACACTAGGTATGTGGCCTCCCTGGGATTAACAAGATCAGGATTTAAGGGAAAAAAAAATCTGGTTTCAAAGGCCTTCGTGTTTTCCTGAATAATGGAAAAAAGAGCTTTAAAATGAAGCCAAATGAAAGCATTTAAAATTGAAAATAAAAATTACTAACATTGTATTTTTGCTTTCTCTTAACATTTTATTTTCAGTTAATAAAGAGCATAATCTATTTGTACCTGCTTTTGCCTTAGGAGTTAGAGGACGATAATGAAAATATTTTACTGTCTATTTTCAAATTATAAGCTGCTGTTTCCAAAGAAAGTCAAACTCATGTATATTATCGCATTATTGTTCTCATGGGACTGCAGTCACCATAGTGATTGTAATTACATGGCTTCATTAACTTTATACATTCTACCTGTTATGGGGGGTTCACATTAAGAAAATTTGCATATGCAGGAAATGAATGTCGTTTGCAAGGAGCTAATGTCATTAAACATTTAGGCAGTCCCTATCAGGCAAAGGGGTTTCCACCGGGATATGCTTTACAGCATGCCCTTTATAGTCATTGTGGGCAGAGGAATCTATTTCAAAACCCTAAAAGTAAAATCTCTTTTTGAGGAAAATATTAAAAAACAACAGCTATTATAACAAATTTCATATGTTACTAGAATTTCAAAATACTAACATTGAGATTATTAGAATCTTGGATTCTAATAATGGATAATGCAGTTCTGAAAAATGCCAAAGCTTTGAATATTTGGGGGCTCTTGCACAGTGTGAGTGTGTGTGTGTGTGTGTGTGTGTGTGTGTTCATACATGTACAGCTTGAGAGACTGGACGGCCTCCATTTTAAAACACCTGTTGTTA
Organism: Vulpes lagopus; assembly: GCF_018345385.1. Classification (NCBI taxonomy): domain Eukaryota; kingdom Metazoa; phylum Chordata; class Mammalia; order Carnivora; family Canidae; genus Vulpes; species Vulpes lagopus. The sequence continues at coordinate 24,171,968 of NC_054836.1, forward strand.
TATGTTGGTACTTTTCTATTCTTATTGATTAATTTAATCTATTAACTATTAAACATAAAAACATTCTAATATAATTTCAGGTGAGGACATATAAACAATAGACAAAAAAGGGAAAAAACAGAAAAGAAGTGAACTTCTTAAATAATAAATTGAGACATGACTCCTACAACAAATATATTTCAGACATTTTGAAGAACAAGATTAATAATAATAATAATAATAATAATAATAATAATAATGGCTCCATATATGTTCTTGTCTAGAGTAGATGTCTTAACCTTTTGGTAACACCAGAGTTCTAGTTGTCTGGAAAAGAAATCTACAAGGTGAAAGCAGGTAAGGAATGGACACTTCATTCTGTTTAATACCTAATTACTGTATAATACCTTCATATTGTTGCCCCAGGACTCTCCAAGGCATGCTCAGAAGTTCTTGTATCTAATTTCTGTTTGCTGTATTAGGATCAATATTAACTATTAAGAGCAATACTATTAACAAACAGTAAAGCACTCACTGTGTACATAGGGAAATAGGATGATATTTGGGATATGGCAGGGCACTAGTAACTCCTAGGGAACTTTCTTCCAAATAAGACTCAAAACAACTCATGATTTCTTTGGGTATTAAAATTCATGGTAATTCACAATAATAGAGAAATTACCTATTTTCTGGTACAAAATTGCATCCTAGGGAATTACATTACACATGTAAATTATGGTAGATTCTTTTCAATCTGTACCTTTTTGGGTTAATTAGTTCTTCAAGAGAGGTGGTATATGTTATGATTGAATAAAAAACATCACTTTATACTGGCAATTCACATAGATCTTTTCACTTAGGGTTGAAAGGAAGAGTTAACAATGAGATAGCTCAGAGGTAGCTGAGAAAAATAAATCTATTTTCATCAAATTATTCCCAAGTCTTCTGAGATTTTCTCTACGTGACTATGTTTACAAAATTCATATTAAATATTTTAGAAGAATGAATACATTGAGTAAATGAATTAAAATATACTTTTCCTTTTCTTTCATCCAAACGATTTTGATCTCCTTTTTTAGGGTAAACTTTCCTAGGCTAAAAGTAATCACATTTTAGATCAAAATTGCAACCTTATTTGTTGGCACAATATCATGTAAGTTAATTTATGCCTATTTCTAAATGAAAAGGATGCCAAATCAATTGGTCTCCCATTAAGTGGGTTTTGTACTGTTATTAATTTTGGATACTGCAATCACTGCCTATTTACATTTATTGGAAAAAAAACCCACATAGGCTTTTCTATTCAAAATAGTACTGAGGTCTATGGTCTTTTGCCAAGTATATCAACATTTATTTTGTGCTTTGGAAATAAGGCAACTTTTAAAATAATATTAATGTGATTAATTATTTTACAGTGACTACTGAAAAATATTGATTGGTTTATTCAATAAGTGTTTTTGAGCATCTACTCTTCTAACTCTTCTAGGATGCTTCGCAACCCTGGCAGTATCCTGAATCATCTAGGAAACAAGATATAATTATTATTGTGGTGATTGTTTCATTATATATTGTTTCATTATATATATATATGTATATATATATAAAACATATACAGTCTGACTATAAATATCTCACACAAATATATATATATATTGGAATGTCAATTTTATTTAGTAATATATTATAAAACTCAAACAGCATATCCGGCTGATTGACAAAATCCATCCAATTGTTAAGGGTAAAACAAAACTATCTCAAGATGTACAGTTATCCAGATCTTGCTTTTATGTATAGGCAGATATTTAAAGAGAAAGGGAGAAAGAGACAAAAAATGTTGGAGCAGAATGCAACATCTGGAATTGTCCACCTGATAAAATTCAGAGAGAATAAGGGAGTGAGAAGCTAGGATAATAAATTAATATATACATTACCTCACACCATCACCATTTTCTTTATTTTGTGTATGTGTGTGGTAAGAACATTAAAGATCTACTCTCTTAGCAAATTTAAGTATACAATACAGTATTGTTTACTATAGTCATATTGCTACACATTAGATTTCCAAAACTTATTCATCTTGCATAACTCAACTTATATCTATTGACCAGCATCTTCCCATTTCTTCCACCCCCTAACAGCTGGTAGTCATCATTCTCTTCTCTCCTTCTGTAAGTTTGACTATTTTAGATACGTCATTTAAGTGGAATCATGCATTATTTGTCTTTCTGTGTCTGTATTATTTCACCTAACATAATGTCCTCTGGCTGTATCCATGTTGTCACAAGTAGCAAGATTTCCTTCTTTTTAAAGACTGTATAATATTCCATTATTTTCTTAACCCATTGATAAATATATAAGACGAAACCTTAAAAATAGGGTTGCATGGCTGCCACTTTAGACTTACTATATCACAATTTTGAAGGGTGAGATAAAGCTCTGATTTTTTTAAATCTTCATAAGATTTCTGATGTTCAATAACAGTTGAGATCCACTGCTCTAAGTATTGTAAACCATATAGAATAGACAAATGTAGATGACATATATTTCCTGACATCTTGGACCTTCAAGAAAGGTAGTGAAATGCAGAAACTTGACTACACTGAAAGATGTTTTGTGAAGAAGAGCATGTGAGTAATAAAGACATAGTGCAGACTTAGGTAGGATATTTAATTTAGCAAAGTCTCCAGCAGTTTCTGCACAAGTGTCTTGCTGATCTCTTTGACACCTTACATTGTATCAGTACAGAGAGAGCAGAGACTCTCTTCACCCAGGGAATGGCACTGACAATCCTCGAGGATAGGAACAATCTTCGCTTGCTATATGTCTAATTAGTTGGACATGGGAGAAAAGAACTCAGAGGAGAGAGGCCTTGCTTAGAGATATAAAATTGAAACTCTTTGACTACAGTTATAAGTTTGGAATATAAACTGAGAACACATTGATGCTACTTACAAAACCCACAGAACTGATATACCTATGGAAAATGTGTACTTGAAGATAATTTGGGGAAAAAAGAGCACTCGAGATGGATCACTAAATATGTAAAACATTTTGAGTATAAGTGGAGGGAAATTCAACAAGGATACTGAGAAAGGGCAGTCAGAGAAGTAGAAGGAAAAATGAAGAGAATATGGCTTCCCAGATCAAAGTGAGGATTTTTTTTTTTTTTTTTTTTTTTTTTTAGAGAAAGACATTAGTGCATAATGGCGACATTAGTCGCCAGTGGCAATGCTTTAAGTTAGGTCCACATAGAAGAGTGTCCATTAAATCTTGCAACATACAGACCAATGATGGGCCTTGAAATTTTGGTCAGATGATGAGCATAGAACCCAGAATGGAGTGTATTATAAATGAATAGGAAATGTGGACATGGAGACAGCAAATGTAAATAATCTTTCTGAGAACTTTGTTAAGAATACTAAAGACCTGAGGAATAGTCATTAGGCTCAGTGTGCTGCTTGTTGTTATGCCCCTTTGGACAAATTAGGAAAAAAGTTATTGGTAGATAAATCAGAAAAAAAATACTCTGTCTGGACAGATGCAGGTATAACCAGAGTGCATATAGAAGAGAGCAGAATACACACTAGATTTTATCTCCTTGGTCTTTATTCAGTTAGGTATCTTTTGAGTAATACAGTCTTATGTTGTATAGGACAATAAAAATTTGCTTAAGATAGGTGAGTATTATGTTGTACTTAGCTTTTGTACCGGTTTAATAATCTCTAAATATCATACCCACTAGCTGATTAAATGAATGATTAAAATGAATCTTAATCTTCCTAACTCTAGCACAGGGAATTCATCATGGAAATATTCAAGACAGGAGTCTGGAATTTCCTTCCTGAAAGTTGAATCATGAACATGTTGATTATTACCAGTAAAGGTGTCAATTGGCCACTGGTGGGAGAGCAAAAGTGGTTGCCGAGATCAAGAGAGTAGTAAGTGAGTTAATTCCAGATTTGATAGACCTGTGTACATTAAATGAGATTTTTTGCAGAATCAGGAACAATATTTTCATTTTTGTATTTCCAGCACATAGCATGGTGCCTGCACATGGTAGGTGTTTAATCAGTGTTTATTGAATTGCATTGAATTCTAAAGGGATAGTTTAATAGCCAAAAATAAGTAAGTACAGATGAGTGGTTGGATAATAGGATATATGTCAAGAATGGTAGTTAATAGACAGAAACTTGTACTGAAGTGGATAAGCCACAGGGAAATTTACTTTCCTGGAGAACAGATAGAATAATGTCAAGCAAAACACTCTCATTGAAACTTCTTTTATCCCAAGTGGTTGTTTCTCATGTCCTGTCCTAGAGGGAAGGCACTGAAGGATAATATATTAGAAGGCATATACTATAGATTGCCCTTTTCAGGTAAATTGACAGTGTGATGGACCAAAATAAACATGTATTGTGGGGAATAGGTCATACTCATTACAGGTTTTATTGGTAGTAAGTCAGGTAGATTTGACAGTCCCTAGGAAATGTATCAGTAAGCAATAAACAGGCATGCAAGTGAAGGACACAGGAAAAGAAGGCAAAAAAGTAGGGAGGAATCCTGACGAGTGAGAAGAATGCTGAAGCAGGCAGGCAGGTGTTTGCCATTATCATGGCTGTACAAAACATAGAAATGTATCTTCCTAAAGAACAGGATTAAGGGCAAGACCAAAGAGAGTCTGGCAGGAAAGCAATTTTAGAAATCAAGTAAATGGCAGTTCAATGAGACAGGACTCAGATACCAAAGGAAATGCCAGGGAACCAGTCAAAGTGTTTCTATAGTCATAGTAGACTTGATTCTTACTTGTTCAAGTTTGAACTGGCCTAGGACTCTACTTATTGCATGAGCTAGAAGGATTGGAGAAACTAAGAAGAATGCAGACTGGCATGCCACTGTATCTGTATCTACATTTCCCCTGCTATGTATGATACACTTACTTTATTGACTACGGTGCTTAATTCAGCACATACACATAGCCTCCATTTTTAAGTTTTCAAAACTATTTTTCTCTTCAAAAAAATAATTCCCAAAAGTTGAGCTTCATGTGATTTTTTTTTTGTATGTTTATATTTTTTGTGTATTTCCACTTCTAGGCACAGTGCTACCAGTTTAACAAGTCCTTGGTAGGTACTCGTTGAATTGACATGTCAACTAGTTCAAGTCAATTAGGTAAATTTGACTATTCTAAATTATGAGGTTGAAGTAAGAAAGTAGCCATGCTATCCTTAAAAGAGTGAATTCTTTCAAATATGCTGAACCACATAAATGATTTACATTTGAATGTAGAACACGAGTTTAATAGAGATGCCATAACTACTTTTGCATCTTTCCTGCGATACTTGGCTGCTACCATCTTGATTGGTTCAAGATGTTTTGTGAAATCTACACCTTTCCATTTTATGAAAGGAGAATAAAGTTTCTCTCAATTGACTTGATGTATTGAAGAGAATTGCATGGGCAATCTCCCTTTATTACATTCAATGGTCCAAGGCACAGAGTAGCTTAAAAATGTGCTTTTAGAAATGATACTTTTCAGAAAGGTGCACTAATATGGCATTACTAGATATCTTTTTACTATCTTTTCACTGAAAAATGCAACTTTTAAGGAAAACTAAGTACTTCTATTGTATGAACTTCGTCAACAATCAAATGACCATATATGATTTGTTCTCCATGTCCTTCCTTACAATAAATGGCTCTCACAGTACCTCAAAACGAAAATGGTGGCACCCCAGGAACCTACACCTAGAGCCAACATCTATTATGATGAATTTAGTTCCTATACAATGCCTTCTCCTTATTAGCATTAATTATGTGGTAAAGGAAATTGGATGATTCATAAAAGCAGAAAGCATTTGGCTTGACCACATTATACAGCAGTGCAAATAAGAATTCTTAATGCTGTTTAACAAATGACTTTTTCACTCTTCATTAAAGCCCCTTGTTGCCATCCAATCTTGATTTTAGAAATTAAAGCTAACAACCAGATTGAGAGAATCAGGAAAGTGACAGCATGGGGCAAAGTCTCAAAGCCACAACTAACAGCATGAAGCAAAGTGAACCTCAAGCTATTGCTGCTCTCAGAGAAGGCTGGGGAGGGGAGGGACTCATTTGCAGGGAAACTCAATTACAGCAACCCTCAGCTATAGGAAAGTACTTGTGAATGTTGACACGAAAGCTTTTTCCCTTAATGTTTTAATTAAATACCTAGAAGCCAACGCTTCTTCTCAGTTAGTGTCAGAACACTGCTTCTTGGTAGATAAATGTTTACAGCAAGAGCTCAGCTGAGGGTTTCTACAAACATGACTCTAAGAACTGAGAAGGCTTTTGCTGAGGCACTTGAGATCAAGAAAGCAGTAGTGATTATAAACTAGCAGTACAATAGCAGGATGGTTTAATCCACCGAAATGTCAGTCATTGGTTTGCAAGTTGGCAATCCCACCTTCATCTTCAGACAAAAGGGCACTGGTTAGTCATCTGTTTAATTCTCCAGCTTCAGTGTGTCATTTGGATGTTGAAGGAAAATCCCTTGATTCAGTCTGCCATTTCTGACAGCCTCCCTCTAGACCCCATTAATAAGCCTTTTAGAGAACAGAATGCAAAGCAGGCAGCAGGCAGCCTACAATCAAAATGGAGATAGAATAGACAGTAGAAATGTCTTCCCTTTGTGAAGATGGTGTTTAGGTGACCTTTGTTGAAGAGAATTGTTTTTTTAATCTCAAAACTGTGTCTTCCAAGATATTAAAGCAGCATTTGTGATATGGTAGATTTGGGAGGTCATTTGGAATTTGGGAGTTTATGATAGGATACAGAAAAACTCAAGTGATATTTACAAAATGTGCAAACAATGGCACAGACAGGAAGCCAGCCTGGTTTTGGGCATGCCTGGGGAATATCCTTCAGAAAACAAATATGCCACTCTTTAATGTTGGTTTGAATCTCATTATAAAATCGCAAGTGAAATGAGACACACTTTGCCTCTGAAACAGTGATTCCAGAAGCAAAGCAACTGTTCTCTAATAAACCAGTCCTGTTAAGATTTGTAGGATTTTAATGTGCTTTGAAAGCACATCATTTGTTAGATAATGGACTCTTTCTATTGAACCTATTTTCCATTTTTCATGCATTAATAATTTCTAGTTGACTCTGTGTGTGTATGTGTGTGTATGGACATTCTGAACAGCATTGCTTAATGTGTCACAAGCAGATTGATGTATCAAGCCTCTAGAGAAGCCTCATTCCAAATAATCTTTCCCTAGGCATTGCCTGGTCCAAGGAAACGTTCCAAAATGCCTCATTTCCAGAGACACAAATTCAACCAGGAGTGGAGAACTTTAAAGGCAACAAAATAACTACGAGATCTCCTATGCAAGTTCTTCACTAAAAAGGCATGGTCTTTTAGAAATAGAGATTAGACCAGAATCTATGTTGTGCTGATTGCAATGCAATGCCAAATGTTTTGTTGTAATCAAAGACTGAGAAGCAAGGCCACAAAAGGAGCAGAGAGATCATTTATTACCAGGGAGATCACTTTTATTTATAGAGTAGCACCAGGGAAGTCACTTATTTTTTATGCATCTAGTCCTTTAATAAAACACTAATAAAGCTTTTATGTACTTTTATATCTCAGTAAACCATTCAGGCATGCCTTTTAAAATTTACAAAGGCAAAAATAGCTATTTTCTGCTAGGAATTTCTTTATAAGCTATCCTTTTATTAGAATATACATTAACCTGAATTCACTTGAGTAAAACAGGACAAGCATGTTTTCTATGAGTACATAAAAATGTACATGCACAATGGGTACTTAAATATGGCATGTATATAATGCTTAGTAAGTACTGAATATTAGATTATTTGTATAAAAAAGATGAATTACATGTGTCTGTGTGTTTGTTCCAACAAGTCAATTTATTTTTAAAAGATATAAATTAGAATATTAATAGCCTTAGGCTCACCTAGTTTTCTGACTTGCTAGGTATTGTTACTTATTTAACTCTCCTGGAACCAGTAGTTGGCATGTGGTGTGTTTGTTTTGGGTACTCCCAGTGAACTGTGTATTAGAGAAGCATCTACCTGTTATAAAATGATGTTTCAACTAATGAGACTAAGAGGTCCTCTAGTCATGTTCTATCATATTTTCTGGTAGATTTTATGAAAACATTTTGTTATTTTGTACATTGTAACTCCAACTATGTCTTTTCCTTATATTTTTTCTTTTATATTCAGGTCTTCAGGGTTTTATAAACTTTTTTGAGGAAGAGAGAGTGGGGAAGGGAGGGGAGAGGGAGAGAGAGAGAATCTTAATCAGGCTGCACACCCAGCAAAGAGCCTGACATAAGGACTCAATCTCACAACCCTGAGATCATGACTTGAGCCGAAATCACAAGTTGGATACTTAACTGACTGAGCCACCCAGGCACACCCAGGTCTTTAGCGTTTTAAAGTCTGTTTATTTTATTAGAAGGGATCCTTAGTAAATGTTCAGAGGAAAGTTAGTTGCCATATTAACTTTAATAGACCTGAAGGAAAACATCTTGCATCATATTGCGTGCTACATTACTCAGGTGAGAACAAATTTATTTTTATTGGTTTTTTTAAAGATTTTATTTATTTATGAGAAAGAGAGAGAGAGAGGCAGAGACACAGGCAGAGGGAGAAGCAGGCTCCATTCAGGGAGTCTGATGTGGAACTCGATCCAGGGACTTGATCCTGGAACTCCAGGATCATGCCCTGCGCCAAAGGCAGCACTAAACTGTTGAGCCACCCAGGGATCCCCTATTTTTATTAGTTTTTAAACAATATATGATACCTTGTATTACATGCAATGAAAGTATATTACCATGCCTTCAGTGATGACTTTTGCAGAAAAATACATTTCAAAAAGTCCTAACTTAACTTTGCATTTGAATGTTTAAATCCATATAAGAGGTGATAAATCCAACTTTCTTTTAATATCCCATGGTTTTCTCAGAGTGCTGTCAGGCATCTTTGTAGCTTTTACATAGGGAGAAAAAAGGTAAGCAATTAGTAAGCCACCACAGACACTGCCAGGGAGGTGCACTTTGCCATGTCCGAGGGTAAGGACTTACCCTTGCAGAAAATTGATAGCAAAGAAATCCAAGCAATGAGAATGTCCTACTACTGACATATTTACCCAGGTCAGAAACCAGAGGAGGGAGAGTAACAGCATATGTGCATTGTCACAGAATTTCCTAAATGTGTAAGCTAGGAGTTACATATTTACTCCAACCAACACAACTATCATTACCAAACACTTTTTGTGTTGAGTTATTATTGTTGCAAATGGAGCGTTTGGTGTCTTAGACTAGTGGTCTTCAAATTAGGGTATTTGTAACCATGGAAGTAATCAACTACTTTTGGGTACCTGGGCAGAGTTGGAAGATACTATCTTTCAGATCATGAAATTCTATACATACCCTTTCCAAAACTAATATGACTTGGCAGATCTGTGTGACTTATTTTCACCCATCTCTCATCAAAACCCTCATGCTACAGCTTTACAGAGGAAAAGGGTAACTCTCATCAACCCATTCCATATCCTATAGTGGCACAGTTCCAGAATATAAAAATCTCAGGGGCCAGTGTCTTTTCTGCTTGTCTGTGTGCCTGCCTGCCTTTCTATTTAGCAATTATCTGTCCATGTGGCCAACCTCTCATTTCTACATCCATTTGCTCATCTTTCTACTTATGTCTTAGAATTAAAAATCAAAACTGAGATTTTAAATTTTTATTTATTTAAATAATCTCTACACCCAACATGGGGCTGGAACTCATGACCCTGACATCAAGAGTAGCATGCACTTCCAGCCGAGCCAGCCAGGCAACCCCAGAAACTGAGAAAGGTTTAACAGTGCTGCTTCTTATCATGATATCTAATATTCGATAAAGGAGGAAAGACTATCCATTGGAAGAAAGACAGTCTCTTCAATAAATGGTGCTGGGAAAATTGGACATCCACATGCAGAAGAATGAAACTGGACCACTCTCTTTCACCATACACAAAGATAAACTCAAAATGGATGAGAGATCTAAATGTGAGACAAGAGTCCATCAAAATCATAGAAGAGAACACAGGCAACACCCTTTTTGAACTCGGCCACAGTAACTTCTTGCAAGATACATCCACAAAGGCAAAAGAAACAAAAGCAAAAATGAACTATTGGGACTTCATCAAGATAAGAAGCTTTTGCACAGCAAAGGATACAGTCAACAAAACTAAAAGACAACCTACAGAATGGGAGAAGATATTTGCAAATGACATATCAGATAAAGGGCTAGTTTCCAAAATCTATAAAGAACTTATTAAACTCAACACCAAAGAAACAAACAATCCAATCATGAAATGGGCAAAAGACATGAAGAGAAATCTCACAGAGGAAGACATGGACATGGCCAACATGCACATGAGAAAATGCTCTGCATCACTTGCCATGAGGGAAATACAAATCAAAACCACAATGAGATACCACCTCACACCAGTGAGAATGGGGAAAATTAACAAGGCAGGAAACAACAAATGTTGGAGAGGATGCGGAGAAAAGGGAACCCTCTTACACTGTTGGTGGGAATGTGAACTGGTGCAGCCACTCTGGAAAACTGTGTGGAGGTTCCTCAAAGAGTTAAAAATAGACCTGCCCTACGACCCAGCAATTGCACTGTTGGGGATTTACCCCAAAGATTCAGATGCAATGAAACGTCGGGACACCTGCACCCCAATGTTTCTATCAGCAATGGCCACAATAGCCAAACTGTGGAAGGAGCCTCGGTGTCCATCGAAAGATGAATGGATAAAGAAGATGTGGTTTATGTATACAATGGAATATTACTCAGCAATTAGAAACAACAAATACCCACCATTTGCTTCAACGTGGATGGAACTGGAGGGTATTATGCTGAGTGAAATAAGTCAGTCAGAGAAGGACAAACAGTGTATGTTCTCATTCATTTGGGGAATATGAATAATAGTGAAAGGGAATATAAAGGAAGGGAAAAGAAATGTTGGGAAATATCAGGAAGGGAGACAGAACATAAAGACTCCTAACTCGGGGAAACGAACTAGGGGTGATGGAAGGGGAGGAGGGCGGGTGTTGGAGGGGAATGGGTGACGGGCACTGAGGTGGACACTTGACGGGATGAGCACTGGGTGTTTTTCTGTATGTTGGTAAATTGAACACCAATAAAAATTAATTAAAAAATAAATAAATAAAACTTCAAAAAAAATAAAATGAAAAAGAAAGTCTTCTTTTCTGATATGAAGTAAATCTGAATTTGAGAAAGATAAGATTAGCTTTGTCATTTGGATTTTTAGACACACATTTTTCATAAAGTGAATAAACTAAACCTACAGCTCCAAATTTTTAATGAAAGCATACTTAAAGCACAGGTATAATATAATTTTGGCTGTAATCATATCCTTCGTTAAACTTAAGATGGATACTTTAAGAGTAATCCTAAATATGTACAAATGGATAAGTTTTTCAAAATTCTTTTAGGGGTACACAAGGTTTTGAACTCATAGACTGGACTAGTCTTACCTTTGTCATCAGTCAGCCAGAGTCAAAATCTTGGTAATTGTCTGTTGTCATGGCAAAATCATTGTCTTTTTCTCTTCTCCCTCTCCCTCTTTCTCATTCCCCTTTACTATTTTCTTCTTCTTCTTCTTCTTCTTCTTCTTCTTCTTCTTCTTCTTCTTCTTCTTCTTCTTCTTCTTTTCTTCTTCTTTTTCTTCTTCTTCTTCTTCTTCTTCTTCTTCTTCTTCTTCTTCTTCTTCTTCTTCTTCTTTTCTTCTTCTTTTCTTCTTCTTCTTCTTCTTCTTCTTCTTCTTCTTCTTCTTCTTCTTCTTCTTCTTCTTCTTCTTCTTCTTCTTTCTTTTCTTCTTCTTCCTCCTCTTCCTTCTTCAGGACTGGAACTAAAATGATTTTACATTTTTAGATGATTATATTTTAAATGGTTTTATAAGAACTTATATAACACTCTCAATTTTGCAACTTTGTGGAAGAAAATGAAAATATTTCCTACCTTCTCATTTTTGCCACACTGTATTAATTCATGTGCTCTGAGAACCAGACACAAAAGAGATTAGCTATATAAGGGGAGAAAACGAATGTGAAGAAAAACTTCACACAGAATCAGAAAAAGCTGAGAGACCTGTCAAACCACCGGGCAGGTCTAATTCAGAGGAGGTAAGATGGAAAGAAGGTTGAGTAGGAAAAGGATTAGACTGCGGAGCAATTCTGAAAAAGTTCTGGCAAAAACAGTGGAGATTCCTTAAGCCACATGAGTTCTCCTTGGAGTCCACTGTCTCCAAGAATGCATCTCTCCAGTATGTTGCTGTGTTTAGTCATTGGCTGGAGAAGCCTGTGGCAAGTGCAGCCTCATCATGAACTGGATGACAGATTTCAGATGACAGTATCTGTTGGTCAGTTGTGCTTCCTGCCATCTGTGATTTGAGCCATGTTTTTAAAGATTTTATTTGTTTATTTATTCATGATAGTCACACAGAGAGAGAGAGAGGCAGAGACACAGGCAGAGGGAGAAGCAGGCTCCATGCACCGGGAGCCCGACGTGGGATTCGATCCCGGATCTCCAGGATCACGCCCTGGACCAAAGGCAGCCGCCAAACTGCTGCGCCACCCAGGGATCCCCATGGCAGCCATATTTTATAGCAAGGGAATGTTAAGCCTTTTTTATTAAAATAATATCTGATTATGAATATTAATATCATTCTCATTTTAATCTATTTTTAAAAGATTTTATTTATTTATTCATGAGAGACACAGAGGGGGAAGTAGCTCCCTGTGGGGAGCCTAATGTGGGACTCCATCCTTGGACTCTGGGATCATGACCTGGCCAAAGGCAGACACTCAACCACTGAGCCACCCAGGTCCCCCACTCTATTTTTTATATCTTGTTTTATATCTTGGAAATCCCTTTCCACTCTGAAGAAATAAGAACCTTCATTATATTTGTTTCCAAACGTTTTAATAGTATTTAAGACTGGTTTCTACAATTAAGCATGGAGACACAGGAGAGAGGGGATAGATAAAGATATTTTATTTTGTTTTCTTATGAAAAGGCAACTACTCAACGTGATTTGTCAAATAGACTGTCTTATCTTCTCTGATTTTAAGGCTTACCCAGTTGCATACCAATGTCCCATATATGCTTCATTCTGTTTTTTTGGCTATTTTATCCCTTTGATCTATTTGTCCATCTCTTTAAAAAATACAATGATATCTTCAATTACTTTATGTTTTAGTCAGAAAAATTCTTCCTTTTTTCTTCTTTTTTTACAGTTTTCTTCAATATTATTGGATTATTAGTTATATCATATTGAATATTGATTTTAGAGTCAGTTTGTTGAGCTTATAAAAATCCGATCATCATTTTCAATGAAATTGCATTATATACTAAAGAAAATTGACATCTTTTCTAATAGAGAATCCTCTAATCCAAATATGATAATTTCTTTTTCTAGTTTTATTTTATTTTGTGCCTAAAAATGTTTCTTCTTTTCCATAAATGTCTTGTACATATTTGTTAGATTTATTCATAGAGACTTTATTGCTTTTTGTTGCTAGTGTGAATGGTGTCTACATAGAAGTCACATTTTCTCATTTGTTATTGCTGGAGTGTAGAAATTTTTGATGCCAATCTCCTAAGTCAAAATTTTGTCAAGCTCTCTTATTATTTCTAAAATATTTTCTATAGATGTTCATGATTTTTTTGTGGGGTAAGATATTCAAAATAATGGCAAATTTACCATTTTTTCCCAAAATATGTACATCTCATTACTTTCATATACATGGCCATACTAGTTAAGATATTTCTTGATGTCAGTTATTCTTTATTTTTTTCTGATATTACAAGAGATGCTTTCAATATTTTATCATTAGGCCCAATATTTGTTTGTTTATAGATATTCCTTTTCAGGTTAAGGAAGTTATTTCCTACACTATTACTAGCTGATCATTGCACTAATATTTTAGCCCTCTTAGGGCCCTAGCTTATGGTGGATGGAGGAGGGTGGCCCTAGAAAATCTGTCAGACTCCTTCCCTGGGAAAAGCTCTAGGCTTTGCTTCAAGTTTTCCTTACTCTAAGTCACTGTGATTACTGAAAAATGATCTTTTGCTTTAGCGATATCCCAACTTCAGAGTTAAACTGTACAGTCCTCTGAGGTCCTCCTTTCTCTTTTTCTCTGTGATTTCTTGCTTGCTCACCTATGCTTATGTGCTTAAAAAATATCTTGTGTCCCAGATTAGTCATTTTATAACACCACAGAAAGCAAGGTTTTAAAGTAAATTATGGCAGGTTTTACATAAGAAGAAATGCCTTTAGTAAATATACCTTGTTAAGACAGAGGCACCTGGGTGGCTCAGTGGTTGAGCATCTGCCTTCGGCTCAGGTCGTGATCCCAGGGTCCTGGGATCAAGGTCTGCATCAGGTTCCTCACAGGGAGTCTGCTTCTCCCTCTGTCTATATCCTGTCTCTCCTGAATAAATAAATAAACTCTTTTTAAAAAGCAGTGAAGATAATATAAGAAAGAAAAATAATTATTAGAAAAACATACAACAAAATCTGGGAGCTGAAATCAGTGACTAATGTTAACCTATGCAAAGACCTGTACTTGTTTTAAAAGTCTGCAGTACATTTTATTATGTCCTTATGTTTCCTTTTTTTTCTGACACTTTAAGAGATGACATCTGGCTAATAAAACACTGCAGGAAAACAGAGAATCATTGAGGTGATTGTGAAACATGAAATGCCATTTAGTGTGTAAGAATTGACAGTTCTTTCCTAATGAAATGTTCCACATGATGAGTTGGTACTGGGTAATCCATTGTATCCATTCAAAATAAATAGGGATTTTTAAAGTAAGATATGTAATCTTTAGTATGCCACAGAAAGAAGGTCAACACTAGAAAAAATAAAATGATTTATTTTGATAATCTGTAAAATTTAAGCCTCGGTTATTGTTTTGGTACTAAGGCAGAAAAGAAACCCTGTCTCACCAATACATTGCTGTGACCCCAGCATGTAAAACAGGCACAAGACATAGTATATCCCCCGTAAATCTCTATTAAGTTATTTATTAAATATCAGGACAGCACTTTGGAGCTGGTAAAGTAAATTAATTCTTCCTATAAAATTAATATTCCAGTTTTGTTTTCAGTAATGTCCTGTCCTTTATTAATACTGGATAGCTCTCCAGATAATAGATATATGGTTATGAAAGCACCAATTAATAAACTAAATTAAACCAAATTTGCTGAAATAAAATCTATAAAATTAATGGATTCAAATAGTAAAAATGAAAAGGAAATACAAAAACTCTGCAAGGAAAAGCAGCAGTAATGTGCCTTAGGCTTCTCCAACACTTAACTCGTATCATTTTTTAAAAATTGTTCTTGTTTGTGAACATAGATTTGATAGATATTTTCATATGTCTAAATATTAAGTTTACATTAGGCTTTAAGAATGATCTAATTACAATGCATGAGAATATTTAGGTTCTTGCATTGCCACTCCTAACCATTTTTCAAAGTTAGTTATATTTCAATTTACACCCATTTGTTCCTTTTGATGCCATGTTTTTAAAAACCCATCCTCTTCAATTTCAACATAACTGTTTCTAATGGGCTTAATGTTTATCCTTATACTTGTATAAATTCTTATAACATGCGCATTTTTGTTTTCATATGTTCTTATTTTATGTAAATAGGATTGCACTGTATTGCAATCTGTGTCCACATTTTTATCAGTCAGCAATATATTTTTAAGAGTCATTCCAGTTATTTATTTATCAGTTATAAATATAATAACTATTGCCACTAATTGTTCATTTATCATATCAAGAACCGGGTCATTGACAAAGGATAATCAATTGGTGCAAACAGTAAAATAACAAAAATGTTGTTATTCCCTGGCAAAGACATTAAAACAGCCATAATAAATGTTTCAACGATTGCAACCTTGCTTAGAACAAATGAAAAATAAGATAAAAAATAAAAATGGGAAGTCTCAGTTTAGAAATAGAAGATACAAGGAAAACTAAATGGAAATTTTGATGTAATATATATTACAACAACAAAACCAATAGATGGTCTTAACAGCTGAGTAGGGGGAATAGAAGAAAGAATTGAGATGCTGGTTGCTTTTTTTTTTTAATTACAGTATATTAACATAGTGTTATATTAGTTTCAGGTGTACAATATAATGATTCAACAATCTTATACATTAGTCAGTGCTCATCACAATTAGTACTCTTCATCCCTTCATCGATTTCATCCATTCCCTCTCCTCACCTCCCCTCTGGCAATTCTCACTTTGTTCTCTATAGTAAGAGGGGTTTTTTTGGTTTCTTTTTTTACTTTGTCTTTTTTCTTAAATTGAACATATTAGTGAAATCATATGCATTTGTATTTCTCTAATTTCTTTCACTTAATATTATACTCTCTATACCCATCCATGTTGTTGCAAATGACAAGATTTCATTATTTTTATGAGTAATATTCTATCATATATATCTATAGATATATAGATATATATTATATATAATATATATAATATAGTAATATTCTATTATATATAGAAAGAGATATTTATAGATATATATATCACTTCCCAATCCATTTATCTAACGGTGGACACTTAGGCTGCTTAGGCTGCTTCCATAATTTGGCTATTATAAATAATGCTGCTATAAACATAGCAGTGCATATACCTTTTCCAATTAGTGTTTTTATATTCTTTGAGTAAATACCTACTAGTGGGATTACTGGATCATATGGTAATTGTATTTTTAATTTTTTGAGGCAACTCCATACTATTTTTCACAATGGCTGCACCAGTTTGCCTTCCTACCAACAGTGCATGATAAATACCTTTTTCTCTACATCCTTGCCAACACTTGTTCTTTCTTGTTTTTTCTTTTTTTGATTTTTTTTTTTTTATTTTTGCCATTCTGATACATACGGGGTGATATCTCATTGTGGGTTTGATTTGCATTTCCCTGATGATGAACGATGTTGAGCATCTTTTCATGTGTCTGTTGGTCATATGTATGTCTTCTTTGGCGAAATGTCTGTTCCCATCTGATATTTTTTAATTGGATTACTTGTTTTGTTTTCTGTGTGAAGTTGTATAAGTTCTTTACCTATTTTAGATACTAACCCTTTATTGGATATGTCATTTATAAGTATTTTCTCCCATTCATTTAGTAGATTGCATTTTAGTTTTATTGATTGCTGTGCAAAACTTTTTTTATTTTGATGAAGTCCCAATAATTTATTTTTGCTTTTGTTTCCCTTGCCTCAGGAGACATATTTAGAAAAATGTTGATTCAGCTGATGTCAGAGAAATTACTATCTATTCTCTTTGGGGACTGTTTTTTTTTTTTTTCTTCAGGCCTCATATTTAGGTCTTTAATCCATTTTGAGTTTATTTTTGTGTATGGTACAAGAAAGTGGTCTAGTTGTATTTTTTTGCATGTACAGTTTTTTGCATGTACAGTTTTCTCAGCACCATTTGTTGAAGAGACTTTTTCCCATTAAATATTCCTGCATCATATTGACTAATTGACCATATTAGTCATGGGTTTATTCCTGGACTCTACTACATTCCATTGATCTGTTCCATTCTGTATGTCTAGTTTTTTTTGTGTGTGTGTGTGTGGCAGTACTATCCTGTTTTGATTCCTACAGCTTTGTAGTATGTCTTGAAACCTGAGATTGTGATACCTCCAGTTCTTCTCTTTCAATATTCATTTGACTGTTTGGGGTCTTCTGTGGTTCCATACAAATTTTAGGATAATTTCTTTTAGTTTTGTAAAAAATACTGTTGGTATTTTGATAGGAATTGCATTAAATCTGTAGATTGTTTTGGGTAGTAGAGACATATTAGTAATATTTATTCTTCTAATACATGAGCATTTCCATTTCTTTGGGTTGTCTTCAATTTCTTTCCTCAGTGTTTCATAGTTAAAGCACCAACGTCTTATAGTTCTCAGTGTACAGGTCTTTCACCTCCATGGTTAAATATATTACTAGGTATTTTATTATTTTGGTATAATTGTACAAGGGATTGTTTTCTTAATTTCTCTTTCTGTTTCTTTACTATTAATGTTTAGAAATGCTGTGGATTTCTGCACATTGATTTCATATGCTGCAATTTTACATAATCCATTTATCAGTTCTAGTAGTTTTTGGTGGCATCTTTAAGGTTTTTTATATACAATGTCATGTTACTTGCAAATGCTGACAGTTTTATTTCCTCCAATTTAGATTCCTTTTATTTCTTTTGCTGCCCAATTGCTGTACCATGTTGAATAAAAGTGGTGAGAATGGGCATCCTTGTCTCATTCTTGATTTTAGGGAGAAAACTCTCAGTTTTTCACCCTTGAGTATGTTAGCTGTTGTCTTTCATATATGGTCTTTATTATGTTGAGATATGTTCTCTCTAAACCTATTTTGTCGAGAGTTTTTAAGACAAATGGAGGTTGCACTTTTTCAACTGCTTTTTCTGCATCTATTAAAATGATTATATGGTTTTTAACCTTTCTCTCATAGATGTGATGTATCACATTGATTTGTGACTATTGAACCACCCTTGCATCCCAAGAATAAATCCCACGTGATTGGATCATGGTGAATGAGTTTTTAAATGAATTATTGGATTTGGTTTACTAATATTTTGTTAAGGAATTTGCATCCATGTTTATCAGAGATATTGGACTTTAGTTATCTTTTTTTGTAGTGTCTTTATCTGGTTTTAGTAACAGGGTAATACCGGTTAAGAACCAACAAAATGATACTTATTACCATTTTGTTACTAGTTTTGTGTTTGCTTTTGTAGTTCTTCTCTGAGCCTTTCTTCTTCTCTCTCTCTCTTCTCTTATGGTTTGCTGGCTTTTTTTAGTTGTATTCCTTTCTCTTTATTTTTTACACATCTGTTGCTGGTTTTTGATATATAGTTACTCTTAGCTTTGTACGTAACATCGCATGCATTAAGCAGTCTATATTCAGTTGATTTTTACTTAAATTTGAACCAATTCTTAACTCCTCTCCCCACCATGTTTTTGGTGAATGGAGTTATACTTTACATCTTTTTATTTTGTGCATCTCTTGACTGGTTTTTTTTTTTATAGATATACTCAAATTTACTGTTTTTGTGCTTCCTACTTTTCTTACTACTACTTATGGTCTTTCCTTTCCACTTGAATTATTTTTAACATGTCCTATAGGTTTGCTTTAGTGGTCATGAATTCCCTTAAATTTTGTTTGTCTGGGAAATCCTTTATCTCTCTTTCTATTCTGAATCATAGCCTTGTTGGATAGAATTCTCTTGGCTGCAGGGTTTTTTGTTGTTGTTGTTTTGTTTTGTTTTGTTCTCTTAGTATTTAGAATATGTCATGCCACTCCCTTCTGGCCAGCAAAGATTCTGCTGAAAAATCATCTAGTTCCTTATAGGGTTTCTCTTGTATGTAATTGTTTTCTTTTCTCTTGCTACTTGCTTATTTATTTATTTATTTATTTATTTATTTATTCTTCTACATAGGCTGGGCATGGGGCTTGAACTCATGACCTTGAGATAAAGACCTGAACAGAGAAAAAAATTAGACACTTAAAGAATTGAGCCACACAGGCACCCCTGTCTTGCTGCTTTTAAAATTCTCTATTTATCACTACATTTTGCCATTTTAGTTATATTTCTTGGTGTGGGCCTCCTTGGGTTGATCTTTTTGTGATTCCTGGATATGGATTTCTGTAGTGTTTTCTATTTCCTTGTTGAGGATCTCACTGAGATCCTCTATTCTTTTCTCAGATCCAGTGAATATATTTATGACAATCACTTAAAATTGTTATCAAGCATATTATTTATCTCCATTGCATTTAACACTCCTACTGTAATTTTGTCCTGTTCTTTCATTTGGGACACATTCCTCTGTCTTTTTGGTTTGTCTAACTCTCTGTGTCTGTTTCCATGTGTTAGGAAAGTCAGCTACATTCTCTACTCTTGAAAATAGTGGCCTAATGAAGAAGAGATTCTGTAGTACCCTGCAATGCAATGTACCCCTATTTACCAGGACTTGGTACTTCAGTGATGTCTTCTATGTGTGTTTCCTATGTCTTACTATGGTAGATAAGCCACTTTTGCCTTCAGTCCAGTCATCAGCAATGACTCTCCTTCTCTGTTGTGGGCAGGGTTGGTCCCTCTAGCGTTCATGGGCCAATCTGGGGCCGCCTTGGGCTTGAGTTGAGTCAAACAAGGCATTTGCCAGAGATACAATAGCACTGAACTACAGGGCACTTTCCCTGTGTTGTCTCATGACATTCTTTGTTGGTGGGCAGGGCCTGCAGTCAGACCCTGACTGACTACTCCTGGGCCACTTTGAGATCCTTAGTCTGACTGGTATGGGTAGTTATTGTTCCCTCTCCCTGGGCAAGAGCTGCTTTATTGTGGTCCCAGCCCCTCTCAGGGCTGCTTGCAGGTTGCCAGGCTTGTGGTACTGCTTTGGATGGTCTCAGGCAAGGGTTGATTGGAGAAGACAGGTCTGCAGGAGAATGCGGGGCTTCAGAGTCATGGTGTTAGCAAGTTGTGTGCTGGTTCGCTTCAGGAGAGGGCCTGCAGTTGCCCCAGGAAAACTCTTGCCAAGGACAGGTCAGGTTGGAGGGGCCAGAGTTACAGAAGCACATGGGGTTGGGATGTGCTATTAGCAATCTAGGTGGAGGGTGTTGTGCTGCATGGTTCCCTCAGGTGTCCATATAGCTAGGGTGGGAAACAGGAGAAGGAAATGATATTGCTAACCGTTTTGCTCTTGGAGAGAAGTCTCCCAAGGATCTTTGCCCCTCTAAGCACATGCTCTGAGATTAGTATACATATCTCTCTCCTGTATATATCCCAAGTAGATTTCAAACTACTGTATCATCACAGAGCTATTTGTTGTCCCCTCTCTTAAAAGATGATGACTTTGGAGCAGCCTGGTTGGCTCAGCGGTTTAGCGCCGCCTTCAGCCCAGGGCATGATCCTGGAGTTCCAGGATAGAGTCCCATGTCAGGCTCCCTGCACGGAGCCTGCTTCTCTCTCTGCCTGTGTCTCTGCCTCCCTCTCTCTTTGTGTGTGTCTCTCATGAATAAATAAATAAAATATTTTTAAAAAAAAATGATAATTACTTTGTTTTCTATTGCCCTCCTAGCTCTGCCAGAGCTGAACTTGCTGATTTTTAAAATCCTAGGGATGAAGTTGCACTGATTATAGGAACTCACAAAATTATACCCCTCTAGTTTTCAAAGCCAAATGTTATTGGGACTTATTTTCCCCGTACATGTTTCCTGTGCTGGGGGTGCCTGGTGTGAGGTTTGTTTGTTTCTTCTCTCCACCCATGGAGCCCCTCTCTCCCATGGACAGTCATGCTGGTCCATTCACCTCCTCACTACATCTTCACCCTTCTTACTCTCTTCATCTCCTATAGCTAAAAGTGTAGAGTGTCTATTCTGCCAGTTTTGGGGTCATTTTCTGGATTATTTACAATGATGTAGGTGTTATCTAGTTGTATTCGGGGGACAAAGTAAGTTTAGGATTTTTCTACTCTACCATCTTTCCTGGAAGTCAAGAAATCTTAAAGATAGAACAATGGAAATAATTCAATATGAATAATAGAGTAGATTGCGAGTGGTGGAGGAGATTAGGGCCTCAGAAACCTGTGGGGAGGGGATCCCTGGGTGGCGCAGTGGTTTGGCGCCTGCCTTTGGCCCAGGGCGCGATCCTGGAGACCCGGGATTGAATCCCACATCTGGCTCCCGGTGCATGGAGCCTGCTTCTCCCTCCGCCTGTGTCTCTGTCTCTGCCTCTCTCTCTCTCTCTCTCTGTGACTATAATGAATAAATTAAAAAAAAATTTTTTTTTTAAGAAACCCTGTGGGGAACTATAAGAAAAAAATCTTAAGATTCTTCGCCTCAGAATCCCAGGAGAGGAAAGAGAGTAGGGTTGAAAAGATATTTGAAGAAATGATAGTCAAAACTTCCCAAATATGGTAAAAGATATGAAAGTGCAAGGTCAAGAAGTTGAGTGAATTTCAAATAAGGTAAACATAAAGAAATCCACTCCCAAAACACATCATAGTCAAACTTCTGCAAACTAAGGATAAATGAAAAAATTAAATCATCATGGAAAAAGATCACCTTACTTGGAGTTTGGAAAGGAAGGATCTCTCCAAATGACAACAAATTTTTCATCAAAAAAGATGAAGCAGGGTATCCCTGCGTGGCTCAGTGGTTTAGCGCCTGCCTTCGGCCCAGGGCGTAATCCTGGAGTCCCGGTATTGAGTCCCACATCGGGCTTCCTGCATGGAGCCTGCTTCTCCCTCTGCCTGTGTCTCTGCTTCTATCTCTCTCTCTCGCTGTCATTCTGTCTCTCTCTCATGAAAATGAATAAAATCTTAAAAAAAAAAGATGAAGCAAAAAGATGCACGAAATTTTTCAAGCACTGAAAGAAAAGAACTATCAGGTCAGAATCCTGTATATAGGAAAAACATCCTTTAGGAATGGAAGGAAAATCAACACATTTGCAGATGAAGGGAAGCTAAGAGAATTTGTCACCAGCACAACTACCCCAATAGAACAACTAGAAGCATTTCTATAAACAGAAAGTATAAAAATTAAAATCTTTAAATATAAACAATAGGTAAAACAGCATAAAATATAGGTAAAATAAATAGACTTTCCTTCTCCTCTTGAATCTTCTAAATTAAATTTGCTAGCAAAAGGATAATTATAGCATGATTTAATTTAAGTGTATGTAGAAGATCTAATTACCATAATTATACTATAAATGTGGGTGGGTAAAGGGACATAAGGAGAGAACCCTGGGTGGCTCAACGGTTTGGTTCCTGCCTTTGGGCCAGGGCGAGATCCTGGAGACCCGGGATCGAGTCCCGTGTCGGGCACCCTGCATGGAGCCTGCTTCTCCCTCTGTCTGTGTCTCTGCCCCTCTCTCTCTCTGTGTCTATCATAAATAAATATATATTTTTTAAAGTGACAAAATGAGAATGCCAGCAGACTATGTCATTGTGTACATATTATGTAATATAATAGATATGCAAATATACACTCATATAAAAATACTATAGAGAAATCAAAATAAAATTCTAAAAAGTTTTCCAGTAATGCAGAGAAAGGATGGGAAAATAGGTAGAAAAAGGAAATTAGAAACAGAAATAACAAAAAATAAAGTGGTAAACAAATATTAACATATCAGTAATTACATTAAAGTGAATAACCTAATACGGCAATCAAAAGGCAACAATTGCCAGAGTGAATTTAAAAACATGATCCAATGAATACAATTCAATATGACAATATAGAAAGGCTGAAAGTAAATTGAAAAAAAGTTGAACATGCATTCATTACAGAAATAATGAGTAGCTGTATTAATATCCATTAAATTAGACTTCAGTGCAAAAAAAAGTTTCAGAAATATGGAGTGAAATGATGTAATAATAGAGGGCTAATCCACAAAGAAGACAACAATCTTAATACATATGCATAAAACATCAGAGCCACAAAATTTGCAAAGTAAAAGCTGATAAAACTGAAATAAGAAATACATAAACCTTTAATTATAATTGTAAATTTCAGCATGGCATTCTCAACAATTGACAGAACTTCTAAACAGCAAATCAGAAAGCTATATGAGAAAAAAAAAAAAAAAGAAAGCTATATGAGAATTCAATATCAGTGATAACCAACAGGATCTAATCAACATTTATTGAATATTCTATGCAACAGCAGTAGGATACACATTTTTCAATCAAATC
The DNA here is from genome assembly GCF_018345385.1 of Vulpes lagopus. Classification (NCBI taxonomy): domain Eukaryota; kingdom Metazoa; phylum Chordata; class Mammalia; order Carnivora; family Canidae; genus Vulpes; species Vulpes lagopus. The sequence goes on from NC_054836.1 coordinate 24,195,784, forward strand.
AAAACAGAAATCAACAACAAAAAACAATAGGACATTAATTTTTTACCAGATATATGGATGGCAAATATTTTCTATTATTCTTTAGGCTGCCTTTTCACTTTGTTGATTTTTTTCCCCTTGTTTCACAGAACCTGTTTAGTTTGATGTAATGGTATTTGGGGTTTTGTTTGTTTTGCTTTTGTTGTTTGTGCTTTTGGCATCATATTCAAGAAATTGTTGTCAAGGCTGATGTCAAGAAGACTTTTCCTTGTTTTCTTCTGTGTGTTTTACAATTTTAGGTCTTACATTTTGAGTTCATTTTTGTGTATGGTGTAAGATAAGGGCTCAATTTCATTCTTTTCTTTATGAATATTAAGTTTTTAAACATCATTTATTAGAGAGACTATCTTTTCTCCATTGTATATCCTCGATGCCTTTGTGAAAGATTAGTTGACCATACACGTATGGGTCTATTTCTGGCTTCTATTTCATCTTCTGTTGGCCTATATGTCTGTTTTATGCAAGTACTATACATTTTTATTGCTATAGCTTTGCAATTTAAAGTTGATCCTTGAATGATGCAAGAATTAGGAGTGCTGACACAATTGAAAATTCCACTGAATGATTAAAGATTTATCACTAAGTCTATGCAATCTCTTTCAAAAAATAGAAAAAAAGCACTTCCTAATTTATTTTAGCTTGAGAGATTGCTCTGATGTAAAACCCGATGTACAAAAAAGTTAACTGCAGACATAGTCCTCATGAACATAAATGCAAAAATCTTTAATAAACAATAACAAATAGCATTCAGCAATGTATCAAAAGAATTATAACTCAAAACCTGGTGGGGTTTATTTTTAGAGATGTAAGCTTCATTTTTTAAAGATCAATTTTGTGACCCACCATATTAATAGGCCAAAGAAGAAAAAGCATAAGATCATATTAATCAATGCAGAAAAAAAAAAAACTTGACCAAATTCAACACTTATTCATAATAAAAAAAATTCTGAGAAAAATAGGAATATAAGGGACTTCCTCAATTTGAGAAAAAAAAGTCTACAAAAACCTTCAGTCAAGATAATTAATGGAGAATGATTAAAAACTTTTTTGGTAAGATCAGTAAAAAGGTAAGGATGTTCATTCTCACCATACCCAATTAACATAGTGTGGCAAATTCTAGCCAGTGAAATAAGGCAAAAAATTTAAAAAAGTAAACAATGAGAGAAGAGGCATTTTTATTGGAAAATAGAAATAAAGTCCTTCCTATTTGCACATGACATCGTCTATCTAGAGAATCTCAAAAATCTATAAAAAGTCCTAGAACTAAAAAGTGAATTTAGTAAGATAACATGATACAAGATCAATATATAAATATCAGTTGTACCTCTATATACCAGCAATAAACTGATGGGCACAGAAACACTATAATTACAATGAAAGCAGAATAACATTTACTTTATTGCTCAAAAAATGGAAAAAAAAGAATAAATCTAACAAAACATGTATATGGCTACTATGTTGAGAACTACAAAGTGTTGATAAATAAAGGAAGATCTAAATGAATGTAGAGCCACTTCTTCATGGTTGGAAAACTCAGTATAGTAATGATTTTAATTCTCCCTTAATTGATATGTAGGTTTTAGCACAATTCATATTAAAATCCCTGTGAAATAGTTTGTAGGCATAGACACGATTACTCTAAAATTTATATAGAAAAGCAAAGGAACCAAAATTGCTAAAACTATTTTGAAAATTAAGAATTAAGTAGAGGAATTCAGTTGACTTGATTTTAAGGCTTATCATGTAGCTATAATAACTACTACACGTAGTATTGGTGGAAGATTAGATACATAGATCAGTGAAACAGAAGGGAGGACTCAAAATAGACCCATACAAATATGCTCAACTAGTTTTTAACAAAGTTTGCAAAACCAATTCAGAGGAGGACAGTTAGCTTTCATAAACAGAGGGGGGGAAAGGAAATCTCATCCTAAACCTACCACGTTACATAAAAATTAACAACAACAACAAAAAACTTCACAGACCTAATTGTAAAATGTAAAAGTATAAAACTCTTAGAAACAACAACAACAACAACATAGATTTCTTTGGAATCTAGATCTAGGGAAAGAATTCCTAGTCTTGACACCAAAAGCAGGATCTATAAAAGGGAAAGTGGACAAGTTAATTTATGCTCTATAAAGGCACTGTCCTCTGGATGACAGTGCAAGTTACAGACTAAGAAAATATTTGCAAACTACATATTTTTTGACAAATGGTTATGTATAGAATAAAGAACTGTTAAGACTCAATAGAAAAAAAAAACTCAGAAACTGAGAAAAAACAGAGGCATTTCACTGAAGATACGGGTGGCACATAAGCACATGAAAACGTGTTCAGCATCGTTAGCCTTCAGGGAAATGGAGATTAGATCCACAATAAAGTATCATTACATGCGTATCAGAATGACTAAAACAAAACAGTGAGAACACCAAATGCTGGCAGAATCAGAGAAACTGAATCACTCATACATTGCTCATTAGATTGTGAGATGGTCACTCTGGAAAACAGTTTGACAGTTTCTTCAAAAAATACACATGAAACTATCATGTTGAACAGCAGTTAAGACTTATGTCCACATAAAAACCTGTACTGGAGTGTTTTAACAGGTTTATTTATTATAACCCAAAGTGAAAACAACCTGTATTTCTTTCAAGGGGCATGGTTAAAGAAACTGGTATAATCTTACTACAGAATATTACTCAGTAACTAAAAAAAAAAAAATGAACAAAATATTGATCTATGCATCAACTAGAGTGAATCTCCAGAGAATTACGCTGAGTGAAAAATTCAATTCCCAAAGATTTCATACTGTCTGTTTCCATTAATATAACATTCTTGAAATTACAAAATCAGAAATGAAGATGAGTGTGATTCCATCAGTTAAGGAAGAAGTGGAGGCAGGAAGGTAACGGGTGTAGTTATAGAAGAGCAATGTTGAGTGATACTTGTGGCGATAGAAATGTTCTGTGTCTTGACTGTAATATTGCCAATATCCTGGCTGTGTTGCATTATAATTTTGGAAGTCTTTACCCTGGGGGTAACTGAGTAAAGGAAACATATGATCTTTATGTATTATTTCTTAGAATGCATGTGAGTCTACAATTATCTCACATTTTTAAAAACATTTAAAAATTGATATAAATATTTTAGGAGTAAAAACTCAGTTTCCATTGAAGTTTGATTTTTTTCTTTAAATCTACTTCTATTCCTTTTAGTTGCACATGGAGACTGGTGGGGGCATGAGCTGTTCATAAAGTTTTTTTTTTTTAAGATTTTATTTATTTATTTATTCATGAGAGACACAGAGAGAGAGAGGCAGAGACACAGGCAGAGGGAGAAGCAGGCTCCATTCAGGGAACCTGACGTGGGACTCCATCCTGGGTCTCCAGGATCACACCCCGGGCCAGAAGGCAGCGCTAAACCGCTGAGCCACCCGGGCTGCCCTGTTCGTAGTTTTTTTTAGTAAGATCATTTAAATTTTCAAAAGATAAAATCATCCTTGTTTTGCTTCATCTATAGGAACTAAAATTTCTATATATTTGTTGAAATCTGCAAATCAACTCCTTTTAACATGATTACTATGACTTTAAATTGTTTGAAACCAATGATTCATGGAATGAATTTAATTACTGCCATTAATAAGATAGCTTTAGCATATACTTTTTTGATTCAAATGTGTATGTATTTTTATTTTATCTTCTTTTAACCTCAAACTTATTTATGAAAGAGTTCTCCCATTTGAATGCATGTCCCATTTAAATGTTGATTAGTTTGACCTACCTACATACAGAGATCAGATGAGGTGTTCCTCTGAGACTGTCTCTTTTCTATTTTCTCAGCACAGTAGGGATGTATGATTTCATTCCATTTGTGTTTGTTCTTGGCTGATTCATAACCATAGCTTCTTTTCAAAGCCAGGACGAATTATAGGTTCTTTGGCAAGTATAATAGAGAATACACTTGCTTTAAGAAATGTTTACCGTAGTGCTAACATTGTATTATAGGGATTTGTATTTAGACTTCTGAGGAAAACATTTACAACATTATTTACAACACCCTCTTTCTTGCTGTTGATGTTATGAAACTACTTCCTTCCTCACAGACCTTTACACTACTCCTGAATGCCTTTGGTACACTGCCAAGCTGTGATCATAGTCATTGCCATGGGGATGCTTTTGCACCCAAAACATAAACCTCTATTATCAAAAAGTTAAGAATGTTTTGGAAAAATATATGAATAAGAAAGCAGAAGGTGATTAACAAGTTGTACTTATTAACATTGTTTAAAAAAATGCCAGGGAATACTTGTTCAAATTCCCTGAGGAGAGAATAAAATAAAATGAACCTAAATTGCTTTTAAAAAAATGTTCAACCAAAAACAAAAAAAAAGTTCAGTTTTGTTGACTGTATCCTTTGCTGTGCAAAAGCTTCTTATCTTGATGAAGTCCCAATAGTTCATTTTTGCTTTTGTTTCTTTTTCCTTCGTGGATGTATCTTGTAAGAAAGTACTGTTGCTGAGTTCAAAAAGGGTGTTGCCTGTGTTCTCCTCTAGGATTTTGATGGAATCTTGTCTCACATTTAGATCTTTCATCCATTTTGAGTTTATCTTTGTGTATGGTGCAAGGGAGTGGTCTAGCTTCATTCTTCTGCACGTGGCTGTCCAATTTTCCCACCACCATTTATTGAAGAGACTGTCTTTCTTCTAGTGTATAGTCTTTCCTCCTTTGTCTAATATTAGTTGACCATAAAGTTGAGGGTCCACTTCTGGATTCTCTATTTTGTTCCATTGATCTATGTGTCTGTTTTTGTGCCAGTACCACACTGTCTTGATGACCACAGCTTTGTAGTACAACCTGAAATCTGGCATTGTGATGCCAACAGCTATGGCTTTCTTTTTTAAAGTTCCCCTGGCTATTTGGGGTCTTTTCTGATTCCACACAAATCTTAAAATAATTTGTTCTAACTCTCTGAAGAAAGTCCATGGTATTTTGATAGGGATTGCATTAAACGTGTAAATTGCCCTGGGTAACATTGACATTTTCACAATATTAATTCTTCCAATCCATGAGCATGGAACAGTTTTCCATCTCTTTGTGTCTTCCTCAATTACTTTCAGAAGTGTTCTGTAGTTTTTAGGGTATAGATCCTTTACCTCTTTGGTTAGGTTTATTCCTAGGTATCTTATGCTTTTTGGTGCAATTGTAAATAGGATTGACTCTTTAATTTCTCTTTTCTTCAGTCTCATTGTTAGTGTATAGAAATGCCACTGACTTCTGGACATTGATTTTGACAACCTACAGAATGGGAGAAGATATTTGCAAATGACCTATCAGATAAAGGGCTAGTTTCCAAGATCTATAAAGAACTTATTAAACTCAACAGCAAAAAAACAAACAATCCAATCATGAAATAGGCAAAAGACATGAACAGAAATCTCACAGAGGAAGACATAGACATGGCCAACACACACATGAGAAAATGCTCCTCATCACTTGCCATCAGGGAAATACAAATCAAAACCACAATGAGATACCACCTCACACCAATGAGAATGGGGAAAATTAACAAGGCAGTAAACCACAAATGTTGGAGAGGATGCGGAGAAAAGGGAACCCTCTTACACTGTTGGTGGGAATGTGAACTGGTGCAGCCACTCTGGAAAACTGTGTGGAGGTTCCTCAAAGAGTTAAAAATAGACCTGCCGTATGACCCAGCAATTGCACTGTTGGGGATTTACCCCAAAGATGCAGATGCAATGAAATGCCGGGACACCTCCACCCCGATGTTTCTAGCAGCAATGTCCACAATAGCCAAACTGTGGAAGGAACCTCTGTGTCCATCGAAAGATGAAGGGATCAAAAAGATGTGGTCTATGTATACAATGGAATATTACTGGGGATCCCTGGGTGGCGCAGTGGCGCTTGCCTTTGGCCCAGGGCGCGATCCTGGAGACCCGGGATCGAATCCCACGTCGGGCTCCCGGTGCATGGAGCCTGTTTCTCCCTCTGCCTATGTCTCTGCCTCTCTCTCTGTCTCTCTGTGACTATCATAAATAATAAATAAAAATTAAAAAAACATATTAAAAACAATGGAATATTACTCAGCCATTAGAAATGACACATACCCACCATTTACTTTGACATGGATGGAACTGGAGAGTATTGTGCTGAGTGGAATAAGTCAACCGGAGAAGGACAAACTTATATGGTCTCATTCATTTGGGGAATATAAATAATAGTAAAAGGGAATAGAGGAGAAGGGAGAAGAAATGGGTAGGAAATATCAGAAAGGGAGACAGAACATGGAAGACTCTTAACTCTGGGAAACGAACAAGGGGTGGTGGAAGGGGAGGAGGGCGGGGGTGTGGGGGTGACTGGGTGGCAGGTACTGAGGGGGCACTTGACGGGGTGAGCACTGGGTGTTATTCTGTATGTTGGCAAATTGAACACCAATAAAAAATAAATTTATTATTAAAAATGTTTAGTTAGAAACTAAGAAAAACTTCTTGGCTTACAGGTTTGTAAAGAAACCAAAATCTCCACTAAAGATGGTACATTTCTTCAACATCTAAGTATGGTGGATCATTGACTGGCCTAACTTATGTTAGAATTGGAAAGTAAATGTCTAAGTTTTAGAAGTCCTCCTTGTCATCCTTAGCAATGCCTATATCTGACCATCTTTACTTTACTGCAACATCCAGCTTTGTATCCCTGTCTCATCCCTCTTTCAGCTGATATTTTTACCTTATACATCAGTTAAATTTTCCTAGTGAGTTTCCTTTCCTTTTTCAATATGATTCTTTCCTACCTTCTCTTCTTTCCTCAAATCTCTCATTTCTTTTTCCTCCTCCCCCACTCTTGGCTAATTTATTTATTTCTCATTTTTGGTTTAAAAAGTTGCAGCAACCAGTCAAGGATATACCTCTGTGTTTTTTCCTCCATATTCAGTTTTCTGTTATAACAAATGTGTTGACTCAAAAGATAGTCCCTCCAATCAGATTGTGGATTACATCTGCCTTACATTCTTCATGCTCCCTCTTGTCCTTTGTCTTATACATCTTTCATATTTCCCTTTCTGGGGAATTATCCCCAGCAGCATTAGAAATTGTTCTAGTATCTGCCATTGAAAACAAACAAACAAAAAATGTAAATAAAAGAAAGCCAAAATAAATGTGATTTTACATTTTCCTGCAGGATTTACTCCAAATTTGTGTTTTACTTTATGGTAGAATTTGTCAACATGTTCATCCATACTTTTCTCCTGATCCTCCTCTTTTTCTTCTTCCTCTACTTCTTCTTCCTTTCCCTCCTCTCCCTCTTCTTCTCTTTCCTTTTTCCCCGTCTTCTCCTTCTTCATCATATTTTCTTTTTCTCTTTCTTCTCCTCTTCCTTCTTTTTCTCTTGTTTAAGACACATCTATATCTACTTTCTGTGTATTTTCTCTTCAGTCCTTGTAAATTGCCCCAGCAATGATTTCACTGAGACTGACTTCATTGATGGATTTTAGGTTGTAAAACCATGTGGGCACTTCTTTACTTTTAGTTTACTTGATTTTTCCAACATTGTCAATGCAATTGCCCATTGCTTTTATCTTAGCAGCTTTCTTACCTTCTCTTTTTCATATCTCCCTCTTCTGTTTTTTTTCCCTTTCTTTATTCTTCTTTATTTCTTTTCATTCTCCCTTTATTCTTCTTTGCTAGAGTTCCTTATTTTCCTACCAATTTTTAAAGGTTGAAGCTGCCATTCTGATTTATTTCTCTCAGAGAATTTTTTAAAAAATTTCTTCATAGAATTTATCATCTTCTGCAATTCATTTTTGGCATTATAAACCTCCCTTACTCACAAGATATAAATTCCTTGATGTTTGAAGCCATGGATATTTTTCCAGAATCCATTTCCTGGCTTACCTTGGGAAAATTAATGTTTTCTGAATGAATGAATCAACTAATGAATAAATATGATATAAGGTGAAGCTCAATGGCCACCCTAATTTAAAATAAATTCCCTACTGGCCTACTCCTGATTCTGAAATTTCTGCTGTTTCTGTTATTTTCCTTATAATAATTTATTCTGCTCATGGAAAAAGAGGAATGAATTTAGAAAACAATGCCTAAGAGGTAAAAAAAAAAGGAAAGATACATACTTCTCTGTGTTGTCCAGGGCTTTATCTGTTCACATATGTTTAAGACAGTAGAAGAGGAAGTAGATAAAGTTGTATCCTGGGCACTACCTCCTGCATGTTGCTATGATCGAAATGTTACTGGTTACTGGTTGTCATATTGTATCATATCTTTATGTTCTGTTTCAACTATTATCTTTGTTAGCAATCCCATATTCTCATGGAATGGTAAAATATCTTTCATATTAATCTCAAACTTCCAATAGGTATCTTAGTACCTGTCAAACACACACACACACACACACACACACACACACACACACACACACCCATCTACTCTTTTGAAGAGTTTAATCAATGATACAGAGTTTATAGTAGGATTCAATAAGATCATGAGGAATTTGAAAATGATGCCTAATGCTTACAGCTCTGTCCTTTTCCCTTCCCATTAAACCCAACCAGACATTTAATTCTATCATCATGATTGAATTGTGTAATCACTTAACCTTAAAAACCATTTTCTTTTCTACAGCATGCTCAACTGAGGCTGATGTTTGGTCTACCTTGTCAGTCCAATTGTTTGACTTGACTCTGTCATACATTAGTGGCAACAACTGCTTGTGCAGGTAGTCTCAGTTTGTGTGGAGCTTGGCAGGGGCAACTCTAGAGCAGAGAGAGACCTAGACTTAAAATAAATATGAAACCCCTTTTTGCTCTGTCTTCAAATTAACTAATATACTCTTGTGGGGTTTTTTCTGACTTCTCAGAATTCAAATATAATTTAGAAAGATGCTTGTTGTTATTTATAAATATTATTTTATAATTTACTGGAAAGGTATGTATCTTTTCTAATCAACACTTTCTGAATAATATTGGATCTATTGATAATGTGAGATCTGAGAATTCTCCATATTTCAGACCCTAGTCATTGGCTCTATTTATCTCAAAATCTTCTAGGGAGCTTTTAAAAAAAATAGGAATGCCCTATTCCTAGTGATTCTGATTTACTTACTTTTTTATGGGATCTATAACATAGTATATTATTTAAAAGTATCCCATAATTATTAAATGTGTAACCAGAAGTGAGAATATTTTGCAAGGAGTAGTTCAGGGAACACCTCCATTATATTTATCCAAGGCACCTCTCCAAATCTGCCAAATTAAAATGAATGGACTCCAGATTATTTCCATTCCCACAAAGCTTGTGTGTCATTTCTTTAGGTAGACTTAGTTAAATTTACCTTTAGCTAGGTGATAATAGTAATAAGGCTTTGCTTCTCTTGCTTTACATAGCAGTCCATCCTCTGCCTTGTTTATATTATGTCTAGACCTACAGAGACCAACCTATACAATGTCCACTTCTTTCTACTACATACTTTATTAGAAATCAGTGGAATCACAGACCACAGGTATTTTCTGGTAGCAAAACACAGTTTAAGTATAAAGGCAAACCCAAGAAAGCAATGGTCAAACAAAATATAGGGACAGTAGGAATAGCCATATCATTTATTTTAGTGAACTGAATTTAACTGGACTGTCATTATTTACCTCACAGTCCAGAAATGATTCATACATCAGAGTTGTGTCACTGGGCTGAAAAGGCAACTGAAATTTACAGGAATTTATATGCCAATGATATTGGCCAATAGGTTGTGTACACATCTAAGACAGGCAAATCTAATCTGTGTTCCAGAATGAGAAGAGAGGGTGTACACATATTTCTCTGAATCAGTCTTTAAGGCGGAGCTCATTCACTTGTTAGCACCCTCCTAGCTATTTTCCTTTCTTCCTTCCTCCCTTCCTTCCTCCCTTCCTTTCCTCCTTTCCTCCTTCCCTCCTTCTTTCCTTCCTTCCTCTTAGCATATCTTCCTTTAAAACACTGGTTGCATATTAAAATCACTTGGAGAACTTAAAAAGTATAGATGCCTGAGATTAATCTCCACTGATTCTAATTTAACTGTTCCAATAGAAACCTTAGCCTCTCCGTCTTTTAAGAATTTCCATAGGTGATTTTCACATGCAGCCAATATTGAGAACCATTGAATAAAAAACTTTTGTATTGTTAGGGAAATACTTTTATTTGGCAATAAAGGAATCATTGAACATATCTCATTTCAATTATTATAATAAATTGATCCAAATATATATATTTATATGGATGAGAAACATGGTACCTTTTGAGAATAGATTGTCAGACACAGATACAGCCCTTTCCCTAACACTGGGTCTTTCCTTTATGGTATCATGTAAGAGATAAGTGAGATCTGGTTTGAGGGTCTCAATTACTTTTTTTTTTTTCTTTTTCATCAATTTTCTTTTTTCTCAATTAATTCGATTCCCCAAATGTGAAAAATGCACTCCTAGAATATGATGTCAGATTAATCAATAGAAGAAGCTAGATACTCAGAAAGATGTAAAAAATACTGGGTGGCTCCTGCCCTCAAGGAATAACAATCTGTTTAAGAATGCCATGTATAGGGCACCTGGGGTGGCTCAGTGGTTTAACGCCGCCTTCAGCCCAAGGCATGATCCTGGAGACCTGGGATCCAGTCCCACATCAGGCTCCCTGTGCGGAGTCTACTTCTCCCTGTGCCTGTGTCTCTGCCTCTCTCTCTCCCTCTCTCTGTGTGTCTCATGAATAAATAAATAAAATCTTTTAAAAAAAATTCCATGTATAGATACAAGATAGTGTAACAGTAAATAATATTTACTGGTATATAAAACTTATTATATATATGTTATTAATATATACTATTAAAATTATTTAAAGAAGTCCATAGTATTAGCCTCTAAAATAAGAAAAGAAATTAGGCATACTGTAAAAATACACAGAATGGAAACATCATTGTAGACTACAATAGTTGGTGTTTACTAGATAGGATTTATATAACAAGGAAGATTATGGCCTGCAATTAGGTTTTGAATGTTCTCCTTTGGCAGAAGAAGGCAGAGGGCAAGACATAGCAGCTGAAAGAGAAGCAGTGTGGAAACAAGTGCAAAAGCCAGGCAGTGCCAGGTACATTCAAGGAAAAATGAAATAACTCTTTTTAAAAAATAGGATTTAAAAATGCTACTGGGGATTTGCTTGAAGTATATATAGAAGTCAGTCTGTAAAAGGCTTTAGACATCAGGTAAAGAGGTTGAAAATTACCTCTAATTAAGGGGAGACTGGACAGATTTAAAAATTTTTAAATACGTAAAGGAAATAAGAAAAAAACTCGAGCCTCGCATTGATTCCATTGTTTGCAGTCACTCAGACTTTGCATTGATATGAACTGTACCATGGATCCTGGCAACATAAGCCCTCTGAAAATTACATCAAAGCTGAATGTCTAGTTTATTGTCAGTCTAAACAAAATGTTATTATATTGTATATTTAAAGGTCATAAAATGCTGTCAATGAAGTTTATGATTTTTTTCTCAGATAAATGTGGTCATGAAAGCAATATGCAGGCAGATGTTTAATACAAAATATCCTTCACTTTCAGAATAAACAACATATGGGACAAGTAGTCATTTTACTTGATATGCCGAAGTTGAAAATAGTTCAGAACAGATCTGTTTTGATTTAGTTTCTCTCTATCATAGTACAATGCCAACCAAGATGTTTCAGCAGATTATAGTTAATATGGGGGTATATTGTTAATTTCTGTAACTTTAAAGCTGCTTTTTAAGTATCCTACTCTGTTCAATGATAAGACAATGAGAGATATATTCATAGCTAATGGAATTAAAAAAAAACTTTTCTAATTAGTAAAGTGATATGTGGGACTTTTATATTTTGAATAAAAAGAGAAAGACATTCTAACCTGGGAAATGTTAGAATCAGAAAATATTATAAATAGGATTGATCTCTTTAATTACTCAGATCTTGTCCAGAGAAGTAAATTGAGCTCAACTAATCCATTCTGTTCCTTTTTAGCATATTTATGGAAAATCAGGCAATTAAACGATGAAAGAGGGAAAAAATAACTGATGAATGCATTTTATAGTCACATATTTTATTTTTAGATAGAACTTCCAGTGTCAGTTTATTGCAATAAAAAGTATTTCATATCAACCAAAGGAAATTTAACATTTAAGTTGCATGTTAAAAATAAAATATATTGTTTTCCCCCAATTCAAACTTACTATATTTAGACAACAAGAATGCTAACTATATAAAATGAGTATTTTAGCAGTGAATTGATGGGCATCATGTATTAAAATGCATTTACATTCAAATGTTGTTTTTCTTATCCACCACCACCTCTTTGCCCGAATAAAAAGTTTCATGAAAACATAATTTTAAAATTAGAATTATTTAATCTCAGAGATGGAAGGACCTAGAAGTCCAGCCAATGCAAGACTCTTTTCTAAAGTGCCTCTGACCTGTGGACACCCATCCTCTGGTTTTATGAACCTATAACACAGTGTCAATAGGGACAGGCTGCTGTAGGCTGCTTGTCCTATTATGCAGGACATCCTAATTTAGCTGTTTGAGAAATGTAAAAAAAGAAATAAAATATGTTCATTTATTTATTTTTCCTGCCAAATAGAAAACCAAATTGCTAAGTTAGCACAGTTCCATTGCTCTCTTCTCTTGATTCTCTCTTTACCTCCCTTCTTATATAAGCACAACAGATGTTCTTGGCCACATCTTAAGCATCTGTATATGCACCCCTAAATTACCTAGGTGGAAAGGATTTCCCCAGAGGTAGCCCCAGTTAAACAGGTTGCCTGCAGGTGGTAATTTTCTGGGAATTTGTGGTAGAAAAACCTTTCTAGACAAAGATGGGCTCGTCAATATCAAAAGCTACCTTTTTACACCTGTAAGAGGTTTTGCCTTCTCTGCTGCATCTCCATGTGAAAAGGATTTTACCACCTGCGAAGAAGGCTTCTAAGAGAAAAAGTAGGAGCTTTCTTACCAGACAGATGGAGAAGTCAAATCTGCCTCCCACGTTTATTGATTTATGGTCATGGACAAATTATGTAACCTTTTCAACCTCACCTTTCTTGGAGAGAATAACAAATATGCTCTAAAGAGTAATTGCCCAGTCTGTGGTGGATATTATTATATATCTATACTTGTGTAGAATAAGGCTCTACTCTACCTCCATCTCAATTTAGTATTCTGAACTGGGAGACAAAGAACTCTGATTCTCATAAGGCAAAAAGATTTTGAAATGGGCCATGAATATACATGACGTAGCATGTATAGGGCCATGAATTTGTATAATTTGGACCTACAACTTTTTCACACGCATACATCAATTTCCCTTTATATTACTGGTTATTTATAAAAGCACTTCATGTTCACTTTAGAAAATACAGATGCATAAAATATGTAAAATGCTCCTAAAAATATAAAAGACTGTGACATACATATTATGTTTAAGGGAATAATTTACCCATCACTACCAATGTGACAGTATCTATAGTTCTTAGGTCCTATGTAAATAATATTTCTTATTAATTTATCATGAATCTAGACTACCCACACAGAGATAAACAGATGTAAAACAAAACATTTAAAAAAATCTTAAGTATGTAGTGACTCTCTTATAGATTCCGTAGAAATAAGGAGACTGAGATGTCACTGTTAACTCTAACTGACCAAAAGTGAACTTCAGGATTCAAATAATATTTTCAGAAACACTTAATTAATTTGCATCTAAATGATATACTACTCTAGAAAATGAGTTAAATATATTTCTAAGAATAGTTGGTTAGTTTGGGGGAATTTGAATCTTTTTTCTAAAGATTTTATTTATTTGTTCATGAGAGACACACAGAGAGAGGCAGAGACACAGACAGAGGGAGAAGCTGGCACCAGGCAAGGAGCCCGATGTGGGACTCGATCCCGGGACTCCGGGATCATGCCCAGAGCCAAGGGAGACACTCAACCACTGAGCCACCCAGGCATCCCGGTTTTGGGGAATTGGAAAAGAAATATAGATGGTTATAAAGATATAAAAGTCATTTATTTCTAGTGTTCCTGTAAATTTCTAATTCTCTTATATTCTGAATTATACTCTCTCTTTCTTCTGTTCTTTATTTTTGTTTTTAGTTTTTATTTATTTGTTTGGCATAAACTTTCAAACTATTTCTTCTGGGTTCTCATTCCAGTATTTTCCTGTTTTTAGGATACGATTTTAACTAAAAAAAAATCAAAGGACAGAAAAGATATATATTTCAGATATGGTAAGAAACATTCTGACTGGTGTCCCATCAAATGTATAGCATAAATTTCTCTAATTCAGAGAATGATTTTAATTGGTATTCAATATTTTAATTTTATGCTTACAGATTTCAGAAAAAGACTGTCAGTATAGATGAAATGCATTTCTAAGAAAAATGAAACATTCAATTGTTATGAAAGGTTATATATCATGAAGTTTCTGGTATATGAAGTCATTTGAGTAACTATACATGGGATTAAAAAAAAAAGAAATACCAAATCATCAAAATAACTTTTACAGATAAAATGCTAGAATAAAAGATAATCAGAATTATTTTTAGTCAGCTTTTATTTACTAGTGGCCAAACCCAGCATTTCTATTATATAGAGGTTTCCAGGTTCATATACATATTCATATTCATATTCATATTCATATTTTGTTATATATATATGAAAGCCAGGTTCATATATATGAATTATATTATATATATATAATTACAAAATATTAGGACTAGAAATATTCTCAGAAATTGACTTTTTTTGTTGTTTTTGACAAAGTTCCAAAGTGATAGGAAGCAAGCCCTTATATCATAAAACTTTGTTAGGAGTATTGTAGTATCTCAAACTTGTGTGGTCTCATTCTCTGAGTAGGTGCTCAATGTTATTTTGGCTTTATTTTCAGCAATAAAGGATTGCTCTGCCTAACGTCATATAGAGAACCACATCAGTACAATATCCTTGGCCGTTCTGAACTGGTGATTTCTAGGCCAGATCTGTCCATGATAACTGTTTATATTTGGTGGATACTCCCAAAAGTTAGTCAAAGTATGGGACACAATTGAGGCAAGAATACTCCCTGGGGACAGGTTTACAATTCTCCCACTTTTGAAATCAGCCAGATATTGTTGCTATAGGTGCTCTTAATTCAATTATATAGATTTGTGCATCTAAGTATTTCCACTGCTCTATGTGTCTAAAAAGAGTGATAATGGAGACCTTTAGATCTAAAGTCTTTTTTGTTGCCCAGCCCTAACCATGTGATCTCAAGCAAGTTTCCAGGCCTTTGATTCTATGTCAGTTAGTACGATATAGAGGGATAACTAAGTCTGTAACATAGAAAACAGGAGTTTTTATTTCTAACACCTATTTATTAGTTACAAGAGCTGTGGTGATTACTAATCTGAAATTTATTTTCTTCAGTTATAAAATTGAAATTACAGTAAAACAATTACAGTAAATTTGTGCTTATCCTTTACAAATCAATTCAGTTGTCATCACTCTAAGCACTAACTCCACCCACCACCCAGGAAAATGTAAGCATCCATGCATACTTTTATAACTGCACTTACACACTGGTTTATAACTATTTCTTTGTGTTTTTTTTTCTCCCTACTATATAGTGAACTTCTAGAAGGAAAAGATTGTTTTGTTCATCACTGTTTCACCAATAATACTACAGCATATGATCAATAGCATGAGCACCATAAATGTTGACCAATGAATGAATTCATAAATCTCCTTTCCATTTATTCAACATTAACAAATATTTACTTCATGCCAGTGTATTCTAGATTTTAATTTTATAATATTGATGAATTAAATCAGTGGGCTAATTTTCACCAGGACTTTAAGCCATACATGACTTCAAGTTAGCTTACCAGATGTTAAAAGCAAGATAACAGGACCCAAATGGAATCACAAATGCTAAGCCCAGGTCCATAGAACTAAGACTTAACTTCCTTACAGTTTAGGTTCCCCCAGAAATGGAATCTTACCCAGTCAATCAAGAATCACCTCATTAGCACTAGTTATGTAACTTAGACTCCTTCCATTCTCTAAAGAAAAGTAACTTTGTAACAACCAACCCACTTTTTGACTAGTATAACTATCTTATTTCTGCTCCCTTTTCCCTGTCTCTTACTTTGTTTAGCTCCTCAGAGCTTCTTTTTATGTGCTGGATTGGATGCTGCCTGATTCAAATAGGTTTTTATTCATATAAACTCTTAAAATTTTTAATATACCTCACTTTATCTTTTAACATAGAACATCTTCTATATGGTTTATCTTATTAGAACAAAGAATAAGAGACAAGTTTTCTACAAATAAGTTTTCACGTGTCATACATCTCTGTATTCTACAACAAATGCATTCATTATGATTGAGTGGCAAATTGTCCCTGTATTGGAGTTCTCATTTTCAAAGGCTAATGTAATCACTTATGTCCCATAACAGTATGTTAATGTTTTTTCTATTTATATTTTGATTATCTTTTTTAAGTCAGGACATCCCTGGCAAAACAGAAACAGTCTATATAATATACAATAAGTTCTAAAATATAAAACTATGTTGTTTTCACAGAATTGAAGCATTTAGTTAAATCAGCAAGGTGAGTATAGAGCCAAAACAGCAGCAAAGGTTTTAAATAAAATGTATGAAAACATTAATTGATATATACCCTTGGAAAATTGTTTATACCTTTGTGGAATTTACCTTTTCTGTATTCATTGTAATTTAAGCTCTTTATATGCAGGAATAAAAAGCAATCTCAACACTTGTGATTTGAAATATTAAAAATAGTTGCCTCTGATACAATTTTGGAAGATTTTTACTTCTTTTCTCAACAGCTTTCTTTCCTCCATTATTTATTTTTTCAATGAACGTGTATAAATAAATTTATCTAAACTGACAAAACCATAGTTATTTCTCTTTAAGAAATTTCTCTTTTAGAAATTAAAACCTTATGAGAATGGTGCAAAAGTGAAAATTGGAGATTAGTGAAAATTGAAGAAAAGTGAAGATCATAAAATTTTTATAATTCTTAAAGAACTATTATTTAAATGATTTATCAAAATTAAGCTTGAAACAATATAAAGTCTGTTATTAAGATCTTCCTTATAATTATATCCTTTTGGTCATTACCAAGGCCTTGAAGTCTCTAATCCAATGGAATTTATCACTCTTCAGGGCAGATCAAGATCTGGGCAGGGTTTTCACAGCTTTTGACCAGATAACTTTATTATTTTGAAGAAGTTTAGCTCTGTAATTTCTCCTGTTCACAATCAATACTCCCTCTACCATCTGCAAGCCTTTATCCAGCTGATCTGAAATGTATGAAATGACTTCCTGCCCCTTAATTGCAGCCCAGTGTTCTTTCTTTTTATTATAATCAGTCCCACTTCCTTGATTTAATACCACTAATTTTCTGATCCTACCATTTAATTATTGATTCATCACATTCAGCATACTCTTGAATTACTGTAAATGTTTTTGTTTGGATGTTATATTTATTTATTTGGATGTTATATTCACTTAAAAAGCTTACTTTCAAATCACACTGAATCCTAGTTTGACTACTTATCTGAAGGATGACAGTAAGCAGGGTATATTTATGCAAAGTTCAAAATCTTTTAAAAAAGTAAGATTGTTTTAGAAATAGGGAAGTACCTTGTACAAACCAAATAAGAAATCAGGTTGTCAATGTAGGTATCTCTTATTATTTTAAGATTCCAGTATGATTTTTAAGGCCATATTCCCCAAAACTTGCTAGATGTTAGAAGGTGGAGTAGGGATACTAAAGTATCCTCTAAATTGAGAAGGCACTTTGAGACCAGAAAATGAAGTAGTCAACTTCATACATTTCACACAGAGTTTTATTCAGGAAAGTTTACTAGATGAGGTATTGAGCAGGTGGCAATCCAGAGCCACACAGCAAATTTCACAAAGACCAGACCTTATGTAGAGAGCATGATAGTGAAATCAAATGGTCTAACTATTAATAGACTTAATGGCACTATCTGTGCATCAAAAAGAGGGGAAGAAACTATGTTACCTCTACTTGATACCTAAACTTTGGGGCCGACCAGAACAAGCCTTTGCATATTCTAATTAGAGCATACATTAATCTCCAAGGAATTTGGAACACGTAGTTCCGAGGAAGGTCATCATGGGGATGTGAATAAGATAGAACCAAAGATGGGATATATATTGTCAGCAGTCCTACACTAGATATTACCAGCTGTCATTTACCCAACACTAAATTAAGGTGATTTTTTTTTTCCTTTTTTAAAAAAGATTTTATTTATTTATTCATGAGAGACACACACAGAGAGAGGCAGAGACGTAGGAAGAGAGAGAAGCAGGCTCATGTAGGGAGCCTGATGTGGGACTTGATCTTGGGACTCCAGGATCACGCCCTGGGCTGAAGGCAGGCACTCAACTGCTGAGCCACCCAGGTGTCCCCAAATTAAGTTTTATTCCGAACATTTTTGACCATAGTCTTTTGTCATTAGATTTAAAAAAGTTAGTGATATCCAGTGTGTTATTCTTCATACAGTCAGCTGAATGCTTTTTGATTCTTGTTTCAGAATCTCTTGCATATCAAATTTATGACCTTTGGATCTCATGTTTTGACTGTTGTGATAACTTTTTTTTTTGGACCCTTGACTGCAAAGATTTGTCTTTTAAAATTATATGTTTATGGTATTTTTTTTAAATCTCAATAGCCTTTGAAGGCTATCCTTAGCTTACATTTGGACTCTAAGATGTAACTATTTGGTCTTTTGTACCAGTTGCTCTGCAAACCAAATATTTTGTTTTGTCCTCAGTATAGACTCAGGCTTCTCCACTACCTCTAAGACCACTATTCCCTCATTGTGGCCTTGCTCATGTAGTTAACTCCCTCTGCCTCAGACCATTTCCTCTTAAGTTTGTACTTATCCCACTTCCACCATTCCTCAAGGTAAAATGTCTTCTCTGTGAAGATGTATTAGGATACACTTGACCTTCAGTGATCTTTCCTTGCGAGGAACTCATAAAGCCCTCACTGCCAGCACTGCTTTCAGGACATCACTTTTTACTGTGTACACAGTGTCAGTCTCTCTCTTTCCTCCATTCTTCCTTCCATCCCCAAGGTAGGCTCCTAAACATAAGGAAGAACACTTCATTCAATATCTTACCCATTGTATCAGTTGTACTAGCTATTCAGGATTGATGGTTTTCAGATCTTTAGAATTTCCAGTTCATGTAATGTATGAGGTGGAAGAAATTTTAGAGTACATTCAACATCATGTTATAACTGAGGAAACCGAATTAATTTGACCCATTCAAAGTCACAGAGTTATTAAGTAGTATAGTTGCTACTAAAATTACAATCTTATTTTTAAATTTTCTAAAAAATTGTTTATTTATTTATTTATTCATGATAGACACAGAGAGAGAGAGAGAGGCAGAGACACAGGCAGAGGGAGAAGCAGGGTCCATGCAAGGAGCCCGACGCGGGGCCTCGATCCCGGGACTCCAGGATCACGCATTGGGCCAAAGGCAGGTGCTAAACCACTGAGCCACCCAGGAATATCCCCTTTATATTTTCTATCTACCAACTATATAACTTCATATTCATTATGGATGTATAACAAATATTTTTGATTAAATAATTTGTCGATCTGTAGATTAAGATGCCTTAATTTTAATATTTTAGGGTAAAGGAAAATATCTCTCAAATTAGTAAACACACATATACTTCACTACGTTTTCTGAAATTATATTTGTGATATAATTTATTGTTCTTATAATTCTTCCAGCATGCTTAGTATACTCTCACCTCAGGGACTTTGCATTTTCTGATACTCTACTTAGAATGCTTTTCCCCCACAAAATCTCCTGTAGTTGACATTTACGTAGTATCCTCTCATGCAGACCTTTATGCCCCTTCTATTTAAAAGTCCATTTCTTGCCCCAACACTTAGTATCTCTATCCCTAGCTTTACTTTTGCCAATAAAATTAATGTTACACAATATGCCATGTATTTTTCAAATTTATTTGTGTGTTGTTTGTTTCTCCTATCTGGAACATAAGTTCTAGGAGGACAAAGTTTCTTTTATTAAGTTTACTATTTGTCTCCAATGCCCAGAACATAGTAGGAGTTTAGCACATGTCTATTAATGTCACTGTGTCAAGACAGGGCTATTCTATATATATCTTATATTTTATGCTTTAACATCTTTTTTGTTTCTTTAAATAGAAAAATCAATGGTATTTTTATTTTTAGAAACATTGACTTCTGACTTTTAAGGTTCTCTTCATTTTCATATTTGCTGGCCCACATAGTAAGTAAAGGACTACCAAATATGACAACGAGAATAAGAGTTTAGAGATTGTGAACCCATTTAATTAAAAATTGAGCCTTCTGATTTTGTCTGTCTAGGTGTGAACGTTTGAATTGAACTTGATTCATTAAAAAGGCATTTTCCTGAGAAACCTCTGGAAAGTCTTGTAACTGAAAACTTGAACTCATGTTGGCAGTTTGTCCTATGACTTACTGCAAAGTTAGTTTTTAAGGAGAAAAAAGTGTTCTTATAGTGCATTTAAATTCCAAGCTCTGTAAGCAAATTAAATCCTAAAAATAATTAATCTTTTAATCTTGAAACTAATTTTGGGAGGGAGATAATTATTCATATTAGAAATTTCTTAACTATTTGGATAATTACCCCCAGCTCTGTGTAACATGCTCTATGCTCAAATGTGTTTCAGATATCTTATAATTTTCCTAGCACTGACAAACATTTCCCATTCAGGAGACTTCTAGAAAAATTTCTCTTAAAATGAAGGGTGGAGAAACACATATTTTCTATACTTTCCAAATCCCTATGGTGAGACAACTCAAAAATGTCATAATTATGAGCAAGTTTGGCATTTGTATATTTATGGAAGAAAATGCCTCCTTAGTTACAGAAATAGTTTAGTGTAAGAATTGAAGTTTCACATTTTTTAAAGTTTATTTAATTTTTCTGAGTGAGAGAGAGAGAAATTGAGCAAAGAGGGGCAGAGGGAGAAGGAGAGAGAAAATCCTAAACAGGCTCCATGCTCAGCACGTAGCCGAATAAAGGGCTTGATCTCACAATCCTGAGATCATGACCTCAGCCAAAATCAAGAGTTGGATGCTTAACTGACTGAGCCACTAGGTGCCTTTTAGTTTTCACATGTTTTAAAAATATGATGCTTCCTAATTATGTCTCAGCCTAAATTTATGTATACATGTAAATATATATACATATTTATGAACAGAAATATATATATATGTGTGTATATCAACTCTACACAAACTCTAGTTACTGCTAATCACAGGTAAGGGAAAATAAATACAATAAGCATATGGGTGATTTCTTAATTAATTTTTTGTGTGAGTAGACTGTATTTCTGCATATTATTCTCCTATTCTTGTTGATGTTTTGTGGGCATAAAGGACATACTAGAGATTGTTTCTTGTTTTTCTTATTCTCAGAAGCACCCTAGCTTGTAATATTTCTCAATTTGTACGAGGCATACGGTAGTTCTATGTATGTACATATATGTATACACATACATTTGTTACTTCATTCAAAAAATAGGCATTAATATATAATATGAGCTAGACATTGGCATAGATTCCAGGGAAATAAAATAGAAAGTTACTATTCTTTTCTCAAATTAATCAAGAAAATAAACAAACATAATTATGTGATAAATATTCTAAAGGTACATTTAAATGCTATTGGCACAGAGGGGAAATGCTTAATTTTTCTTGACTGACAAAGTCAAAAGAGGATTCTTTTGGCAGGTGGCATTTGAATTGGCCCTGGATCATGAATAGGAAGGAAACCTAATATGTACAGGAAGGAATATTCAAAGCCAAGAATGGGCTATGGACAGCTATAACATTACAGGTAGTTTCAAATGGTGGGAGCTGAGGGTATGTAAGGGTGGAGATGGAGATTGAGCTTTAAGAGATGTGATTATAAAGACTGGCAGATCATCAAAGGCCTTTAAAACATGCTAATTAGTGGAAATCTTATTTGGTAAATAATACAATTTTATTTCCATATAGAAAACAGAATAAAGCAAGGTGATCAGTTTCTAAAGATAAGCAAAAAATTATTCATCATATCCATACTATTTTTGGAGCAAACAATATTATGTATAAACACTGTGACTACATATAAGAGAACTTAAGACATTCAAATCAACAAAAACTGAAAGAATTCCTTGCTGGCAGACATGCCCTTATGAAATACTTAAAGGAGTCCTTCAGGCTAAAATGAAAGGACACAAATCAGTAATTCAAATAACACACAATAATGTAAAGAACACCAGTAAAGGTAATTTCAAATGTAGGTATGCCAGCCAGCATAAATTCACATTGTTTGTAGGTCACATTATTTATAAACACTATGAAACTTAGAACATTGAAGTTTCCAATTATTATTATTGAATTATTTATTTCTTCCTTCAATTTTATCACTTTTTGCTTCATGCAGTTTTGTGTTTAGTTGCTAGGTGCATAGACACTTATAATTGTGATTTTTTTCTTGATTATTTGACTCTTATCATTGATAAATGCCATCGTTTCTGCCTAACAGTGCTTTTTGCCTTAAAGCCTATTTTATGTGATATTGCTATAGCTACTTCAGCTATTTTTATTTCTGTGTGCTTTGGTATATCTTTTTCCATCCTTTCACATTTAATTTATTTTATGTTTGAATCTAAAGTGTGTTTCTTGAAGAAATTATATAGTTGAGTCCTATTTTTAATTAATTCTGTGAATCTCTGCATTTTTATTAGGGTGTTGAATTCAATTATGTTTAATGTAATTATTTTAAAAGTAAGAGTTACGGGATCCCTGGGTGGCGCAGCGGTTTGGCGCCTGCCTTTGGCCCAGGGCGCGATCCTGGAGACCCAGGATCGAATCCCACATCAGGCTCCCGGTGCATGGAGCCTGCTTCTCCCTCCGCCTGTGTCTCTGCCTCCCTCTCTCTCTGTGACTATCATAAATAAATAAAAAATTAAAAAAATAAAATAAAAGTAAGAGTTACGCCTATAATTTTGCTATTTTTTTCTATCATGTGTGATTCTCTATCTTCTCCATTATCCCCTTCTCTTGTGTTAAATAAGATTAAGTAATAACATTTCTACTTTATCACTAATTTTCTTGTTTTTTTTTCTTTTAATGAACTTACGAACTTTTTTTTTTTTTTAGTGATTGCTGTGGGGTTTGCAATTAACATATTAATTTAAAACAGTTTACTTTAGGGATACCTGGGTGGCTCAGTGGTTGAGCATCTGCCTTTGGTTCAGGTCATGATCCCTGGGTCCTGGGATCTAGTCCCTCATCAGGCTCCCCACAGGAAGCCTGCTTCTCCCTCTGCCTATGTCACTGCCTATCTCTCTGTGTCTCTCATGAATAAATAAATAAATAATTTTTTAAAAGTTTACTTTATAGTAATACAATTTATTTCAATAGTACACAAAACGTTTGCTTCAATATAAATCATTTTTCCTCCATCTCTTGTGTTATTAACCAAGCAAAATACATCTTTAGACATCATAATCCCATCAACACAATTTAAAAATCAATCTTTTATTCAATTGCCTTTTAAATCATGTAAGAGAAGAAAAAAAATTAAAATAAAATACATTTATATTGTGTTTTATATTTACCTTGGTAGTTAACATTACTAATGCTCTTCATTTCTTCATGTTGATTTGAAATACTTTCTATATTCTTTACATTTCACCTTAAAAGATTTCCATTCATATTTCTCAAATAGAAGGTCTGCTAGCAAAGAATTGTTTTTGCTTTTCTGAGAATGTCTTAATTTCTCCTTCATTTTTGAAATATATATTTGTTTACAATAGAATTTTTGTTTTACATTATTTTCTTTGAACCCTTTGAATATGTCATCCAATTGCCTTTTGGCCACCATGATATCTTTTTTTTTTAACAATTTTATTTATTTATTTGAGAGCAAGAGAAAGAGCACGAGTGGGGATGGGGGAGAGGGCAGACGGAGAGGGAGAAGCAGACTCTCCACTGAGCAGAGAGCCCAATGTGGCACTTGATCCTAGGACCCCAGGATCATGACCTGAGCCAAAGGAAGGTGCTTAACTGACTGAACCATCCAGGCACCCTAGGCCACCATAATTTCTGATCTGACCTCAGATGGTAATCTTATTGTGGAATCAGTTGTACATGATGACTTACTTCTATCTTGTTTCTTTCAGGTTTATCTTTGTCTTAGATTTTTAGTATTTTGACTATGATGCATATCAATGTTGACCTCTTTGAATTTATTCTGTTTGGATTTTGTTGAGCTTCTTGCATGTGCGAATTCATTTTTCATCCATATTAGGAAGTTTTAGCCATTTTTCATTTGAATTATTTTTCTCCTTTCTATCTCTATACTTCTTCTAGTAATCTCATTACTCATATTTGGTGAACTTGAGGATCTGAGGCTCTGTTCACTTTTCTATATTTTTTTCTTTCTGTTCTTCAGGGTAGGTAATCTCTATTGTCCTATATTTCTATATTAAAATTTGCTTATTTTTGGGATCCCTGGGTGGCGCAGCGGTTTGGCGCCTGCCTTTGGCCCAGGGCGCGATCCTGGAGACCCGGGATCGAATCCCACGTCGGGCTCCCGGTGCATGGAGCCTGCTTCTCCCTCTGCCTGTGTCTCTGCCTCTCTCTCTATCTCTCTGTGACTATCATAAATAAATAAAAATTAAAAAAAAAATAAAATAAAAAATAAAATTTGCTTATTTTTTTTAATTACCAGCTCAAGTTGATGTTGAGCCAAGGTAGAAAATTTTTCATAAATTATACTTTTCAGTTCAAGAACTACTCTGGTTTTTGTAATTCTGATCTTTTTAATAATATTATCTATTTGGAAAGAACTTTCTCACTTTTTAAATTCTTTAGACATAATTTTCTTGATTTCTTGATTTTGAATGTGTTTATGAGAACTGATTTAAATGCTTTGTCTAGCAATTCTGATCTCTGGCCTTTCTCAGTGATAATT
Organism: Vulpes lagopus; assembly: GCF_018345385.1. Lineage (NCBI taxonomy): Eukaryota > Metazoa > Chordata > Mammalia > Carnivora > Canidae > Vulpes > Vulpes lagopus. Next base: position 24,220,934 of record NC_054836.1, read on the forward strand.
CCTACTGAGTAATTGTTTTTTTCTGGGAGTATAAGACATGTTTTTCTGTTTCATTGTGCACCTCACAATCATTTTTGTTAAAAACTGGACTCTTGGGGCTGAGCGTCTCAGTCAGTTGGATGTCTACCTTTGGCTTGGGTCATGGTCCCAGGGTCCTGGGATTGAGCCCTGCTCTGGGCTCCCTACTCAGTAGGGAGTCTGCTCCTCACTCCTGTTTGTGCTCTCTCTCACTCTCAAATAAATAAAATCTTCAAAAAAGCAAAACAAACTGGAATCTTAAAAGAATATAATGTAACAAATCTGTAAATTAGATTCTCGATTTCTAGAATTTTTTGTTTGTGTTATTGCTATTTGTTTGCTTAGTGAGTTTCTTGAAATAATTTTATAAAGTTTGTGTTTATGTGTGGCCAACTGATATCTCCTCTTACTTACTTACTTAGCATTCATTTAATGGTTAGATATGGATTTAATTCTCTGAACCAATGAATATACCAATCCTTGCAGCAGAGGTCTGTATATGTATTAGGACATATTTTCAGTACTTTGAAAGCATACAATCCTGCCTTAATCTTCATTTTGTTCCTTCTGAAGGTTAATAGCAGATGAGAGATTAGGATATTCTAAAGTCTTTTTGGACATGCGTGTAGTTCTGTGCTTTTGTGAAGCCTTCTAGATCTTGGGAATATGTCAGAGACTTTCAAAGTCCCCTATGGACATTTCATTCCCCAGAGCATTAAAAATTTTTTAACCTCTTGTATTCCAACTCTTTTCACCAACTCAGGCATCTGCCTTGTTAAACAATTGTCTCTAATTTTATTTCAACGATTACTCTGAGTATGAGGGTTTTTTTTTTCTTTTCCTTTTCTTTTTTTTTTTTTTTTTTCTCTGAGTAAGCTCTGAGTCAAGTCAAATAAGACTAAGTATAAGGCTTTTCTAGGTAGCTGCCATTTATATCAAATACTGAACATTTTTCTGGGTTGGCACTTTTTGGAGACTTCCAAACAATTGTGTTCCCTCTGGGCTGAAAGAAATGCTAGTTGCTAGGCTGCCTGTATTCATGGATAAAAGGCTATTAATCATCAAGACTACTATGGAACTGGGAGAGAATAACAGGCATAGCACAAGTTAAAATCCACCGAGCTTTGTTATTTCTGAGGTAAAGCTGTTTTCCTTGCATAAACAGTCCTTGAATTATTATAAGACTGGTTAATTTCCAGAGTTTGAAAAGTTGATGCAGACAATGTTTGACAGTGTTCTCAATGCTTTTATGGAGAGGCAGATTTTTTTGGAGGTACTTATTCCATCATTCTGAAAGTGTTTCTCAAATATTGTTTATACTTTAACAAAATCCTGCAACTAATACATTCTTCAGCTCGGTGTTAGATACCAATGCTATGTTTTCTGTATGATTCCTGAAATATATATGTTGTTTCACTTTTAAGGCAATTTATTCCTTACCATCTTATACCATAATGACATCTGTTGTAGTAAAGTCAGACAGTTAAGACATAAATCACTGATATTTCCTGGATTCCATGCTGAAATTCAGAGATACCAACAATGCTTCATTAGTTTGAATATTTCAATTCTCTAACAAGGAAGGCTGCTAATGTTAAACAACCATCTACATTTTCTCTTAGAATGACAAATAATCTTTTTAAGTGCCCAAAGTAGAAAGCACTGCCTTTAAAACATGGTATTGTGAAAATAAAAAAGGAGAGCCATGTTCTAATGCCAAAGTTAATAGAATGAAAGGAAAATGCATGCATGTGTTGTAGAAGAAAGAAGCATAAGAGCACATATTGAAAGTTGAGGATATCCTATACCCCATCAGGATTTAGGTTTTTTGTCAGAAAAGCCAATTTCATCACTTATACAACTGTGTATCATGTATATCACCTGGATTGTTTCTCACTGGTGTTTCTCATTCATCTCAGAAAAAATCTTTCAATATTTAACCATAGAAACAATAACCATTTTATCAATTCTGTCTCCTAATTACTTTCATCCTTAATAAATGGTACAGAAAAATGCCCTAAGGCTACTAATCTATAAGCACTAGATGCTCTACTAATTCTGTATAATCTAATGTACTGGGCAGTGACTGCATTAAGAAACTGAAAACAAATTAGGTCACAAATTGAGGGTTTTATATCCATGCCTATCTGCATCATTATCAAATATTCCACTCATAAACTTCAAGGAACTTCTAAGAATGAAGAAACTGAAGCAATGCCTCATAGAAATGTACTTGCTTTGGAAAAAGTATAAAATAATGATTAAAGCAGAGGATGAAGAGAGAGTCTATAAAAAGGGGACTTTTCTTCCTATGTTGCTATTAGCAAATAAGCATTCTCTCTTATCTTATGCTGATATGTAGAAGAATGTCTAGTTTGGGTATAGAGTAAACTTGGTTTATGTATCTGACTTTGATGTAGTAAAAATTGAACTAACATGATGCTAAAAAGATAGGATAAAAATTAATTGATCAACAAATATTTAGCAAACACTTGTCATGTACAAGATGGAGGAGTGTGGCATGATTCTGACCTTTGGGAAATTTAGAGAGTAATATTACATATGAATTACATATGAATATGTATGGTTTGAGGATACTCCATTATATAATGGTTATATACATAATACAATGGTCATTACTTTATCCTTTCTCTCTGAATATTCTACCTGCGATTTACTACCTTTCCAGTTCTTCATTGTTTAAGGATGATCATAAACTACTTTAAAATAAACAAATATTAGTATTTTAAAATATCAACAAAAATAGAGAATAAAAATAGATTATTGGATTGATTGATTTGGGACTTAAGTGATAAATTTGATAAAGTAATTTCAATAAATTCATGAAAGTAGATATTAGATTATATTAAAGGATAAACCAAAGCATATTACAATTTTAAGAATTTGTTTGAGCAAAAATCTATTTAATTCAGGTAGCTACCAATCTAGCAGATAGAAAGGAGCTCCAAGGAGCTATACAAAAAGCAAGACTTATATAGGCAGAAGAGAGGGGGAGCAAGGAAGTTACATTGGCAAGAAAAGAGAGTTGGTTGATACAAAGATACTTTTCTTTAGGGGATAATAAGGGTCTATCAGGCAGGCTAGTGTTCATCAGGTGATTCCTGAGTGACTGGTTTGAGATTCCATTTTAGACCTGAAGTCTAAAGAGGCTCATTTTAGGCTTCTTATCTTGTTTTTTGACAACTACGATTGGTTAAGAAGGAAGTGAATTTTAAAAAAGTATAAAAAGCATAAAAGCATGATTATTTCAGAATTTGACTAAATGGAAAGATAAGTAATATGACAATTTAAATCAATGGGTTAATTAAACACAACCCAGGCAGTTAAAATTGTACAGAACATAGTAATGTGACAGACATAAGATAAGCCTTCAAGAAATGGCTAAAATATCTGTTACTCTTGGCTATGATGATTTAAAAGACAAAGAAATATTTTAGGCTATTTAACAATAATTAGGTCAATAGATAGTAGGCATTTGAAAGCATACTAGACTCTATTCTGGTATGAACTCGAACAATTCAAAGTATACAAAAAATACTATGTAACATTGCAGAAATAATGTTGGTTTAAGAAGGGAATGAGATGGGCCCAGGGTGAGATAATCATGATACATCTTACTAAATGCACTATAGTTTTAGGTGGGTACCACAACCTTCCTGGGTCTTTTTTGTGTATATGTGATCTGTCATTTGTGAAATTAAGATCGTTTAGAAAATTAGTTATTACAACCCATGTAAAATCTCTCAGCATACTTACTAGCACATAATGGGCAATTGATAAATGTAGGCAATTGTTACTTTGTACAAAAATCCTCACTGAAAATGCCCAAGTTGAGATCAGTTGTTATGGATGTTGGAAAAGAGGTGAAGATGGATGATTTGAATTAGTGATTCAAACTTTGATATCTTAATACCCTGTGATGAAGTGTCTAGCATCCATTAGGTTCTCACACTGGCAAAAAATAGTAAGGGTTAAGATTAGAATTGAGAACTACTGACTCAATGCATGCTCTTTTCAAGTCATATCTATAATGTATGAAAAGATATTATTTACAGCAGATGCAGCTTCTTTCAGCAGTAGCTTTCAATAGTAGCTTAATTGATGCAGGCAGGCTGGGTCTGAGGACCTAGAGGGATGTTCTGCAGTACCAACCATGAGGGTCCTTAACTTCACGTAATATTGAAATTGAATGTGAACTGAAGAAAGTGAAAGTACTGTTTATTGAACAGCATGAATGACAAATAGAGTATAACAGACAATGTCTGGGAGACTCAGGAGAGAAAGGAGAATGAGTCTCATAATCGCTTGAGCTTAGGGGTTTATATTAGAAAGGGGTCTAGGGTACTTGTAGGGTACAGTCAAAGATCAGTGTCAGGTTAATAATTGGTGGTATTTCATAAATCACTGGAGGCAAGGAGTATTGATGTCAGCATCAGTTGAAGTTTGTTTGAAACTAATGTCCTTGAACATGTTTGGGATCTAACTCTTCTTAGATGTTAACAGGTGTTAACAGAGTTTAGGGCAAAACTTAGAGAATGATTCACTTTCTTGATTTCCCTCTTTAAGTGGGAACATAGGTTCTTTGGCTTATTCAGAAATGAGAACTGGCCTAGAGGGAAATCAGCAGAGACGGAGCCTTCTCAAAATGGAATCCCTTCAGTTTCCCTATCTCATAATTATAAGCAAAAGTAAAGTCAACTCACTAGAAAGGACATTTTAGTTTAATTCAAACTGCCCATTTGCTTTTATTTGGACATGGGCAGGTGTCTGGAATTCAATGTGGAAAAATGTCCCCAGTTATATATTATTTTTTAAATGCATGTTTCCTTTCTTGAAAAATGGGAGTCATTTGATGTTATGTAATTATTTCTAAGGCTTATTGGTTTATCTTATTATCTGAGCCATTCATTGGTTTGAAAAAAAATAGATGTATTAAATTAAGAATTTGGGACAGGAAAACATTTTTTAAATGGGAAAGCTTGAAAAGTGCTTGTTTTGTTCCTATTTTCCTCCAACTGTATATATAAACACACACAGCTGTTAAATTTATTCTTAAGGTTTTATGCAGGTTTTCAAAATTTACAAGTCAGAAAGCTGGATGGTTATGATAATCCTTAGGTATTTGATGATCTCTAGGTACTTTTGTTATTGAGTGTAATAAGATATCTTTATCCCCAGGATGAGGTCTCATGTTAAATGGCTTTGAAGCATTATCCACTGTTTGGGGAATTTTTAAAATATTATCCAAAAAGTAGATGTTAGAGCTTTCACCTGATAAACTGAAACATGAAATACTCACATTTAATGTTCAGGAAAAGACTTAATAAATGCAAATATCTCACAGTAGTGGGCCATTCTAAAAATGCACTGCTCTTCTGTGCTCAAATCCCTCTGCAGGAGCAGCTTTTAGCTTTTGGGCTTTGATTCTTACCCTTCAACTGTCGAAGCTATCGCCTACAACCACTTGCTATTTGTGGCTTCTGGTTTCCAGTCACTAGTTAGGGATGGATATGATTACATAAGGAGATAACATAGAATGAGAAAGGAGGAGGGCTCAGGACAAAGAATCATCAACATTTAGATGTTTGATAAAGGAAACGATAGAAGTAAAATGGCTAGAGAGTATAGAGGCAACAGGAAGAGGTTTTTAATGAGGTTAAAGGAAGCAAGTCTGTCAAATATTCATGTAAAGTTATATTAGGCCAGGATTGAAATATACATATTCAATTATTTGATTTAAATATTTCAATGTATAATATAGACTATTTAAAATATGTATATAATTTTAAAAGATAAGAAATTCAGAGTGATTTTTATGGTGCTTAGCATTGGACACTGACTTGGAATGAGGAGCAAAGCTTGAAAGATGGTTCAGGAAGTAAAGGGACTCTGTTAGGTAACAAGTTTTTCCACGACATTGGGCTGGAAAGTGCAATAGAAATAAGGCTGAAAAGATAACAGAGTTTAAAGAGAGTTTTTGTTTTCTTTTGTTTTGGAAGTGATTATGGAGAAGACAAGATCATAAGTCTATAATCAAAGGAGTAAGATTCCTGAGGAAATATTAAGAGAAGATATATAGATCACACACTAAGGAAGTAGTTATTGAGAAATGGAGGGGAACGCTTCCCTCCTAAAAAAATACAGAAGAAAAGGAAGATTGGTACAAATGGAGGCAGACTTGGAGATTGGTGGTTGCAGGGAGTTGAGGAAGGAGCCAATCTGAGGGCTTTATTTTGCTCTGTGAGTTATGAAGTGAGGGTGATATATTGAGATTGAGTAAATAGAGGAGATCGTGGTAATAATAAGGAGAACAGCAGAGTTATTAGATAGTTGGTAAAGACTATGACAGATCCAGATATCTAGAAAAACCTATCAAGGTGGCCTGGCAGCTTTGAGGAGTCCCTTATGTGTAAGCGGTCATGCATTTATAGTGAAAACAATCTGTCCATTGTAATTTCTCAACCAACACTCAATTTGCGATTGTGAGATGGAGCTGTGGGGGTGGGACATAAATGTCACAGACTTAAGGGTGTTTCCAAGAGAATGACAATGGTGATAGACCATAAATGTGTGAGGAATAGGGAAGGACATATAGCCAGGAACAGGCTACATGCTTCAGTGTAAGTGGGACCAAAATAAATTCAAGGCCTTAATGAATTTCAGTAATTTTTCACATAAAGGATTGGATGCTATGATCAGTGAGAGGGATATGAGAGTTGTTGATTTCAAGAGTGGAGTCAGAATGTGACAATTTTTTAATGAAGTAGGGAAATGAGAATGTCATTAAAAATTGAATAGGCAAGGGGCGCCTTGGTGGCTCAACTGGTTAAGCGTCTATCTTTGGCTCAGATCATGATCCCAGTGTCCTGGGATGGAGCCCCCAGCGGGGCTCCCCACTCAGCCTGGAATCTGCTTCTCCCTCGCCCCTCCCCCTTGCTGGTGCTCTCTTTCCCCTGCCCCTGACCTCTGGTGCATGTGGTCTCTTTCTCAAATAAATGAATAAAATCTTTAAAAAAAGATGAATAGGCATAATTGTTGATAGTGAAGGTTTTAGGCTCCTATGAAAATGGATGGTAAGGAAGATATTAAGCCACATACCCTAGAAAATAAAATTAATAACAAGCAGAACAATATGGAACTGTATTAAAAAGAGAGGAAGTTACTATAACTGGATAGTATATACCTTAAAGAAGTAGAGGAAAATTTTGTAGGTTTATTTTATTTTTAATATAGAATATAATTTTCTGAAAGCCATATTGGGAATGAACAAGGCATGACTTCCCCTCCTGATCATAAGGTATATGAGATAAATGGGTACATTTGAAACTTGAAAGGCAGTTTTATTCAGTTAGCTCTAAAGGAGGATGGTTGATTTTAGGTGATAATAGATGTGGGGTAGATAAATGCAGAGCCACTCACATAAAATGTCTTTCCCACTGTACATCTCTGTAAGTATTCTGACCATTATATTTATCATGTGTTGAGTGCTTATTGTACACCAAACATATTTCAGATATTATTTTATTCCCATAGCAGTGTTTGCAGGTGATTATTTTTATTTCATATTTATAGAAAAGGAAAACTAAAGTTCAGAGTTCAGGTAGTTGCCTCCAAGTCACTGAGCAACTAAATGTTAACTGTTCCAGTTCAAAATTAGGTGCATTGAACAGAATTCAATCTTAAATCAACTTAACCCCTGTAATCCTCAGTTTCCTTATCTTTAAAATTGGAGTATTAATACCTACCCCAGAAGATAAACTAATCATGTAAATTACTTAGAACTCTGAGAAGCACAAATTAAATACTGAATGCATGCTAGCAAAAATATAAACTACCTGTGTACATTTTTCTATTTGTACTTAGTTGGTAGACACAGGCCGAGACTCTCATTTTGCAAGTATAAAGTACAACGCGTGCTTTAAAGGAGATTCTTTCTTTTTAAAACAAAATAAAATTGCATATATTAAAGATGTACAATGTGATGTTTTGATATGCATGTACACTGTGAAATGATGACAGTCAAGCTAATTATCATATCCATCACTTCACATAGTTACCTTTTTTTCTCCTATGTATGTGCATGTTTAAAACATTTCAGATCTATTCTCTGTTATTTGCAACATTGATGAACCTCGAAGATATTATGCTAAGCTAGATACAGAGAGAGAAATACTGCATGTTTTAACTTATATGTGAAATCAAAAGTAGTCAAATTCAAACTCATAAAAGCAGAAAGTAGGAGGGTGGTTGCCTGGGGCAGGAGCAGTGGGGAGAGAATGAAAAAAAGGTGGAGTGTTGGTCAAAGGGCATGAAGTTTCAGTAATGAAGATGAGTATGTTCTGGAGTTTAATGTATAGCAACGTGACTATAGTTAATAAGACTGTATTGTATACTTAGTTTCCTTATTTCTAATAACTAGGAAGATGGTCTTAAAACAATAGCTAAGTCTAGAGAAGGGGAACATTAAACCTTTCCACTTAAATTTATTTTTTAAAAGTTTATTGGAAAGAACCACGTGTTAAATTGATGAATAAATAAGAGGCAATTTGATGATTCTTTTATGATGGAAGATTCTTACCCCATTAAAAAATCTGAAATTTGAGGCTTCCTCATGAATAAAAATAACTCAGCCATCTGTGCAAAGTAAGAAAAAAATTGACTGTCATCAATGGCATGCTTGCATCTGCTACATTTGTGGGTGTGAAGGTAGCAGGACAAGAGCAAAAATGGGTGGACCTGCCTGACAATGATTAAGTAAAGTGCTGGTATAATGGAGTATGATGGAGTATGACCACAGTGAATCACTATGCCTAAATAGGCTTTCATATTACTGATGAGGACAATGTACACTTTGACATGGATGAGAACTGACTGCTTTTGAGGAGAAAAGGAACACATCTCACATGACTCTGTTAAAGTGACTGTGTGGTAGCATAGGAGGACATGGCAACTAGATTTCACTTGATAAAAATAAATACTGTCGGATGGAGCAATTATTTTCTGCTGATACAGATCTTGTTGCTTGAAATTTAATTAAGGTTTCTTTGGAAGCTATACAATTGTGCTTGAACAATGGAATCTTCTCCATATTTCTGATACAGGTTTTATGAACTCTCAGGTAGCAGTGAGCTGAGGTCATGTTAAGAGAGGTGTGCATGTCCCGTTTAATCTTATATGACACTTGTTATTTTATTACTGTTTCATCTACTTTGGCGTAGGCCTGTGATAGAGCACCTTTTTCACGTGTTAAATATGTCCTGCCTTTTGTTAGACTCGACAGGCTGGATGTCATAAAGTCAAAGCTCTTCTTCGTGTTCTAGGAAGTGGAAAAATATAACAAAATTTCTGCAATCCTCAGAAAATTGCTTAAAACTTACTCAGTGGCTGAGAATTGGAAGCTTAATAAGGAAGGTGTTGCCCGAGAGTGAAGCAACCTCTTCTCCCCTGCCTCCATCCATCCTCTTCTGCCCACCAATGAAGAGAAGGTGAATTGGAAGGGACAGAGGGGTCAGATGGTCCTCCGAAGCAGTGCTTGCTGGCCATGGCTACTCCAGGTGAACCTTCTTAATGTGCTCAAACACCTAAGATCTGGAAAGCTGTTTAGAACCGAGACGACATTTTTCTGTGCCTCTAACAAATATGCTTTTTGACTTCCTAATATGCATTTTCTCTATCTCATAGTAGAAAAAAACCTACCCAAACCCTGAGTTCTTTTGCTGTCTTTTTCTTCCTGTCAGTTTGTGAGAAAACTACAATGAGAAAAAATTGCCTGCTTCATTGTCTATGATAGACTCAACCTAATTAGAGAGAAACAAAAGTGGCAAAAAAAAAAAAAAAAACAAGAAAACAACCCTATATGTTCATCTAGTGATCTAAGCACCAACAGGTACATATTGAGGTGCTGAAAATAAAAATACCATGCTACCTAAGCCACAACTTTACTAACTGATACATTTAAAAATAAGCTTAGGGTACAGAGTCTGACAACGGTGTACTTATGGGAAAAGGCTAAGAAAATTAGAAAATTAGAACTGTCCTGGGAAATATCAGTGATTTTGCTTATTCTACATACAAAGATGCAAAGTTCAAAAAATAATGGAGCTTATCTTTTTTTTTTTTTTTTTTTTGGTATTTGAAAGTAGTCAATGAGCATCTTTCCTAAGTTGATTTTTTGACACCTTCTTTTCAAAGATTTTATACTAGAGACCAAGGCATATGCTATAAATGTGAGGCTACATTTTCCAGATGATATGATACAGATATATTTAGAAATTACTGGAAATGTGAGAATAGAGGACACATTTTACTCCTTTGTAGAAAAAAATTAACCCTCTTTTACACATTATTTATGATCATGTCTCCGAGAGGCAAAGATAGGTCACATGTCTTAAAGAGGCAGGCAATAGGGGAAAAGAATAAGCAAAAATCCATCTAAAGAGAGCCAGAGAGCCACATCTGCTTTGCTTCAGCTATCAGACTTACTCCAATACATAATGATACTTTGTAGGAGACATCAATCACAACTGACCTTATACGTGGAACCTCATGTAAAAAAGAAAAATCTCACAAATTTTCATGAAGTAAAATGATAGAATATATGGATTGATTATGGAAATATATAAAATATCAGAGTTTGTCATAAAGTCATTTAAATTGCTCAAGAGAACACAAAGTCATTGGTATTGAGAAAGATCGACTTGGAGATGTTTAAGATATATCTTAAAAATGAACATACATCATTAGAATAGGATAGTTGATCAATGGAATCCAAAATTGTAATTTTAGGGAAAGGAAATTAGATTAAGAGAAGAGGTGTACAAAAAGTGAGTGTGTCAGAAATTACAGTCAATCTATCAGTATACGAGGATGTGAGGAGTGATTAGAATGGTAACTGCATTACTTGCTTTTATTATTTCCCCATCACTGCTCTTTTGTAAAAAGAGATATCCTATCGTATCTAGTCTGTTATTAATAAGAGAATTATTTGGGGCACCTGAGTGCTTAATCAATTCAGCGTCTGCCTTTGGCTCAGGTCATGATCCTGGAGTCCTGGGATGGAGTCCTGCTTCTCCCTCGCCCTCTGCCTGCTGCTCCCCATGCTTGTGCGCTCTCTCTCTCTCTCTCTCTCTCTCTCTCTCGGTCAAATAGATAAATAAAATCTCTTTAAAAAATAGGGAAATTATTTAAGGTGTCAAAGCACTTGAAATAGTGGTTTTATTTTCTTGAGTTCTAGATTAAGGCATCAAACATAAAACACTCAACACTATTACCTAAAGTCCTATTTTCATTGAAGTGTTGCTGATTTGTTAAAGTTTTTATTAAACTCCAGTTAGTTAACATACAGTGTAACATTAGCTTCAGGTGTATAATTTAGTGAGTCAAAGCTTACATACAACACTTGTTGCTCATCACAACAAATGGCCTCCTTAATCCCCATCACCAATTTTACACATCCTCCTGCCCCCCACCTTTGGTAACCATCAGTTTGTTCTCTATAGTTAACAGTCTGTTTCTTGGTTTGCCTTTCTCTTTTTTCCCTTTGCTCATTTTGTTTGTTTGTTTCTTAAATTCCACATATGAATGAAATCATGTAGTATGTGTCTTTCTCTGACTTGTTTTGCTTATCATGACACTGTAGCTCTATCCATGTCATTGCAAATGGAAAGATTTCATTCTTTTTGATGGCTAATGTTCCATTGTGTGTGTGTGTGTGTGTGTATGTATATATACATATATATGTATATGTATATATATATCACATCTTCCTTATTCATTCATTAGCCAATGGAAATTCAGGCTCTTTCCATAATTTGGCTACTGTAGATGATGCTGCTAGAAACATTGGAGTGCATGTATCCCTTCAAACTAGTATTTTTGTATTTTGGGGGTAAATATCTAGTAGTACAATTTCTGGATAGCTCTGTTTTTAACTTTTTGAAGAATCTCCATACTGTTTTCCAGAGTGGCTGCACCAGTTTGCTTTCCTATGAAGTATTGGTGATTTTAAATGCCTACTCATTTACTGTTTTGCACAAACAGCACTAGTCATAAAATTACTAAGTTTAAAATTACCTTTAAAATAATAAAAACATGTTTTTGAAACTTTACATGCATTTATTCATTTTATTCTCTCAACATCCCATGATTTAGATATTATTGTTATATTTAGTTTACAGATGTAGAATGTGAAACTTAGAAATGTAGAGTTATTTGTCTGAGGCTTCCTAGCAATTCAGATGTGAGATTTTAGAACTTATGTTTTTAATTACCATAATAATTTTTCTCCTGAATATAATGGACACTCAAGAATTCTTCTGTTGTGGGGGCACCTGCGTGGCTCAGTTGGGTAAGGAGCTGACTCTTGATTTTAGCTCAAGTGATGATATCACGGTTGTGAGATTAGCCTCTCAATGGACTCCATGCTCATTGAAGCACACAGTCTGCTTGAGTTTATCTTTCCCCTCTCCCTCTGCTGCTCACCCTCCAACCCGTGTGCTCTTTCTCAAATTAATTAATTAATTAATTAATTTAAAAAAAGAATTCTGTTGCAGGCTGCCTGGGTGGTTCAGTTGGTTAGGAGTCCAACTCTCAATTTCAGCTCAGGTCATCATCTCAGGGTCGTGAGATTGAGTCCCACCTCCACTGAGTGTGGAGCCTGCTTAAGATCCTCTCTCCCTCCTCTTCCCCAACCCCTCCTTTCTCTCTCTCTCTCAAAAACAAACAAACAAACAAACAAACAAAAACAAAACAAATCTGTTGTTTGAACTTTCCCTTCACTGTAGTTGTATCATGATTGGGAACCAAGTCAATACCTATTTTACAGGAAGGATTCACATCCCAGCTGACACTTTTCCTCTCGCTTTTCCAACAGCAGATGTTGAGGGCTCCAAGAGTCTTTACCCTAAAAGGCTTCTATTTTTACAAACAAATAAATGAAATAGGAAAGTTTATACTCTCACCAAGTATGGCACATGGGAAGAAATCCTTATTCCTCTCTGTGAAAATATGGTAATATTTCCTCCTTAAGACTAATCAATTAGCCTATTAGTTTTGCTCCTAACCTGTGCCTTCACTTCTTCAATGGCTCTCAGAGTCATTGCAGGTGGATGCTGTGGATTTTACTTTTGTCTGGGAGCAAATGTTCTGAAATGTTTTGGTGTGTCTTTGCATTATATCTCATTCCTGGCTATGGCACACAAACCATTACCACAAACAGAAGAAGCCATTCTTTCCATGATTACATTTTTCTTGGCAGCCAGAGCAATACCCATCTCACATATCTTGACAGTATGTCAGTTTCTTAGATTTAGTCCGTGATCATTAGGGATTCTCTGTCATATTTTCATTCAACACTAACTCCTAGAGAGGCTGATTTGGACAGTGGAGGCTTCCAGTGGTTTATGATTTACAGAAACATGTGATGTTTCTTATGAGAGATGAGTTTGACACAACTTAATCTACTAAAACACCACAGTATTATTTTGCCATCGTCCTTATTATTGACCCTCATAATTCAGTACAAATCAGATGCTTAATAATAGTTTACCCTACTTAGGGGAAAGAGTGGATATAGTATTTTTATCATATTATATTTAAATTTATACTCAACAAGGCAATAATACAGAATTAAAATATATCTATGCAACTAACTGAAATTTTCCCTTAGGTTCAGGATTTTGGAGCTTCTGTGAAATACTGTTATTTCTCTTTACATGTGATTTGCTTGTAATATCTCAGTTGTACTTAAACTAGAATATTTTAAATGGTTAAGCCATAGACTCTACAAAACCAGGAAGAGTCTTTGTGTATCTTTCTATGTACATATAATTTTATAAACACAGACCCATTCATATATGTTCTTTATGTTTGTGTCTGTGTATACACAAATGTATATACAAATATGCAAACACATATACATTTGGTACCATATAAAATTATGTTCCTTCTCTTTGTCTTTTTCTCTCCTGATTTAGGAATAAAATCTCAGTAATGCAGTCTTTAAGCAAATGATCAACTCACTTTTCACTTTTGTTATTCAGTTTTGAGGCTTTTAACAGATACTGTTAGCCAATGCAAAATATACATGAATTGGAATAACTTTATAATTAAATAAATTGCGATGCATGTAATCTATACAATGTCATGTTTTTCAGTCTGTGGTGCCCTTTCAATTCTCTGCATGAGATTTCTGTCTAAAAGGCATTAATAGAGACATTCTGATCTTGAAAAGAAAAGTGAGGAAAATCAACATCTAAAACTCAGAAAAGTCCTGGGTAGTAAAAGGTCTTTGTTCTGCGGAGTGTTCTCCCACAGAGGAACAGAATTTTCTTTTAGCTTTTACATTTGACTCCCAGGCTCTGAAATATAATAATCAAAGCTCTTTGCTACCTTATGTTGAATCTCCTGTACATGAAATCTTTTTATTTAACAAGAAATGGAATTCTTGCCCCCAAATAATTTGATGAAAGCTTCTACATTTGCCAGTTAAAAATATCTTTTTTATTATGATGTTACAAGAAACTCCTGGTAGGCCACTGGGATAATTAGAGAAGACCGGAGGATATTTAATGAGTTTTCCAGGGTGCATTTGAGAATGCATCATATGTTACCACGTGTGCCTGATAATTTTATCTCTCTCTCTAGATGTCAAGGTATCCTGGTGTTGGAATGCTTAAATTAGACATCCAAGACAATATCAAAAACTAGAAAAGTCTAACCTTTTTCAGACATTTTTGTAAGGGGTATAAGCCTTCATCCTCTTTCAGCTGCTCTTGGTCTTATATTCTTCCTCATGGACTGATTAATATAAATCAATCAAGAGTTCAACTCAAAGCAACATGTATTTTGCCTGTGAGATATTAAAAATGCCATTGTCTGTGGCTAAATATAAAAGAAGAAACATAAGTAGCCCCTGGAAATTGTTCTGTATTCCTCACTAACCTTGATGGTCTGCCCTAGCTTCTGTGGGCATGGAAGCAGGAATTTCAAGCTAGATTCCTGTCATGTGATTTCTTGAACAACTCAAAAGAAACTTAAAAAGTGATCTTATCCATCAAAAGCTTTGACACAAAATCTGCTGAATGAGCTCTGGGTGGAGATGCTGAGCTAGCTGCAAGAGCAATAGGAAAGCTGATGGACAAGATTGGTGGTGGTTTCCGATCTACTGCTAATAGGGGAAGGGAAGGAGGAGGGAGGTTTATTTTTTAATTCTTAGAGTGAAAAAAATAGGACAAAAACAAAAGCATACAATCCAAGAAGTGGTCTGTCAGAGATCCTGAACTCTAAAGGAGTTTAACTATTTGCTTAGAATTTCAATCTGGGGATAATCAGAACAGAATGGGAAAGGCTAACTGGAAGTAAGATGAAAAATGGATACACACTACTGTAATTGATTCCCTATAGCTCATGTGAGGGCCACCTGCCTCAGAGCAACAACCCAGGCAAAGTGGCATCATCAATGTCCAAAGGTTGTAATAGCATGAGATAAAGCAAGCATTGTTCTCAGGTAGATGACACCTCCACAGCTGGATGCTTCAGATCAAAGTTCAGCAAACTCTGGTCCACAAGACAAATCTGGCACACTATTTGTGTAATTAAGGTTTTATTGGGACACAGCTCCACTCATTCTTTTTGTATTATCTATGGTGACATGCAGAATACTGCCAGTTTTCTCAGTAAGCAATAAGGACGGAGTAGGGTAGTAGCAGCAGAGACTTTTGGGCCTCCAAAACCCAAAATATTCAATATCTGGTGCTTACAGAAAAAAATGTGCAGATATCTGCCTTGGCAGCCATGTTAGACCCCTACACTCTGATGTGCCAGGCAAGTCAGAAGTAACCCCCATGTTTTTAATAGAGGCTGCACCATTTTACATTCGCACCAACAGTGTGTAAGAGTTCCATTTCTTCACATCCTTGCCAACACTCATCTTTGGTTTTTTCGTAATAGCCATCTCAACCACATGAGATTATATCTCATTGTATTTTTTGTTTGCATTTTCTTGATAATTAATGTTTAGCCTTTTTTTTCCCCATGTACCTGTTGGCGATTTGTATGCCTTCTTTGGAAAAATGTATATCCAAGTCCTTTGCTTATTTTTAATCATGTTATTTTGTTTTTTTGCTATTGATTTATAGGAGTTCCAATTTGCCTTTTCATTCTTAGTTGTTTCCTTTGTTGTGCAAAAGCTTCTACTTTTCCATTTGTCATAGTCAAGAAATTCTTTCTGGGATCAATGTTAAAGAGGTTTTCTATGTTTTTTTCTAGGAGTTTTATAATTTCAGGTGTTATGTTTGTCTTTAATCCATTTGGGATTGATTTTTGTCCATGGTGTAAGATAAAAGTTCAGTTTCATTTTTTTCCATGAAGATAGCCAGTTGTCCCAACACCATTTGTCTAAGAGACTGTCCTATCACTATTTGCATTGTTAGCATTCTTGTTGAAGACCAGTTGACTGTGGGTTTATCTCTGGCCTCTCTCTATTCCATTGGTTTATGTGCCTGTTTTTATGTCAATACTATATTGTTTTGATTACTAAAAATAGGAAAAATCAGGAAAAATGATGTCTCCAGCTTTGCCTTTCTTTCTGAAGATTGATTTGGCAATTTGGAATCTTTTCTCATTCCATACTAACTTTAGTACTTTTTTTCTATTTCTATAAAAAATATCATTGGGATTTTGATAGATAGCATTGAATCTGTAGATCATTTTGGGTACTGTGGATATTTTAGCAATATTGGGTCTTCTAATCCATGAACATGGGATATCTTTCCATTTATTTGTGTCTTTAATTAATTTCTTCAGTGTTTTGTAGTTTTCAGTGTACAAGTCTCAAAGACTTTCAAAAGTTCATCTCAGCATTATTCACAATAGCTGGGGCATGGAAACACTTTAAATATTCATTAACAGATAATAAATAAAGAAAATGTCACATGCACACATACATACAATGGAACATTATGCTGCCACAAAAAGGAAGGAAATCCTCCTATATGCAGTAGCATTATGACAATATGAAGACAATGAGGATATTATGCTTAATAAAATAAGTCAGTCACAGGACAAATACTGCATGATTGCACTTATATAAATTGTCTAAAATAGTCAAACTCACGGAAGTAGAGAGTAGAATGTTGGTTGAAATACATCTTACTTAGTAGAAGAAACCAATCTGAAAGGCTACATAATTGTCTGACTCTAACTATAACTCTAACTATACGACATTCTGGCAAGGGCAAAACAATTCAGTAGTAAAAAGATTGGTGCTTGCCAGAGGGAAGAGGGGAGGGTCACATGAGTAGAAAGGCACAGCATAAAGATGTTTTAAGCCCATGAGACCTTTATCTATGATATTGTAATGGGGGATGCCATTATAAATGGCATAAATAGCATAAATGACATAAATATTATTACACGTTTATTTAAACCCATAGGATGTACATCACCTAGAGTGGATCCTAATGTAGATGATGTACTTTTGATGACAGTAATGTGTCAATGTAGGTTCATCAATTATATCAGATGTTCTTTTCTTTTTTAAGATTTTATTTATTTATTCATGAGAGACACAGAGAGAGGCAGAGACACAGGCAGAAGGAGAAGCAGGCTCCTTGCAGGGAGCCAAACATGGGACTCGAGGATCAGGCCCTGGGCTGAAGGCAGCGCTAAATCACTGAGCCACCCAGGCTGCCCCAAATGTTCTTTTCTAGTGAGGGATTTTGATAGAGGGGAGACTGAGTATGTGGAGACAAGTGCTCTAAAATTGAAGTATATTAAAACTTTTTTTAATTCAAGTATAATTAACATACAGTATTATATTAGCTTCAGGTGTGCAATATAATGATTTGACAATTCTGCACCTTACTTAGTGCTCATCATGATATGCATGCTCTAAATCCCCTTCATTTTTTTTTAGATTTTTTAAAAAATTTATTTATGATAGACAGAGACAGAGAGAGAGAGGCAGAGACACAGGTAGAGGGAGAAGCAGGCTCCATGCCAGTAGCCCAATGTGGGACTCCATCCCGGAACTCTAGTATCACACCCCGGGCCAAAGGCAGGCACTAAACCACTCAGCCACACAGGGATACCCCAATCCCCTTCATTTATTTCACTCATTCCCTTCAACCCACATCCCCTCTGGAAACCACCAATTTGTTTTCTATATTTGAGTCTGTTTTTTGTTTGTCTCTTTCTTCTTTGTTCATTTATTTTGTTTCTTAAATTACACATATGAGTGAATTCCTGGAGTAGCTATCTTTCTCTGATTGACTTATCTCTGTTAGCATTATAACCCCTAGATCCATTCATGTTATTATACTGGAAATGGCAAAATTTCATTCTTTTTTATGGCCATGTAATATTCCATTGTATATATTTCTTTATCTCTTTATCTATTCATCTACTGATGGACACTTGGGTTGCTTCCATATCTTGGCCATTGTAAATAATGTTGCAATAAACATAGGGGTATATATATTTTTACAAATTAGCATTTTAATTTTTCTTTGGGTAAATACACAATAGTGGAATTACTGGATCATATGATAAAGCCTATTTAAATTTAAAAAAAGAAGCAAGCTACAGAAGTAAAGGATGTTGATACATGAAAACAGATGGTTTAAAATTTGATTATATATATTATAAATATATATTATAATTATAAATATTAATATAATATTACATATATTTTTAAAAAGTAGAGCACCTTCTTATCATGGAGACCACAGAGCCACAAGCTTCTGGAAAATGCAGAAGCAAATATAAGATATCAGAAGAGGCAAAATAAGATTTCATTAAGGCCCCTTCTTTAGACCAGGGTTTCCCAACTTCTACAATTGACATTTGGGTCTAGATAATTATTTGTTGTGACAACCAACAATGTGTCTATACATTGATCAATGTCCCCTGGAGGGCAAAAATACTCATAGCTGAAAATTGTTGTATACCTTGCATTGTTAACAGCTTCATTAAGATATAATTTATGTACTATAAAATTAACCCACTTAAAGTGTATAATTCAATTTTTTTGTTTGTTTGTTTTTTGTTTTTTTTGTATTTCAGAGTTGTGTACCCACACCACAATCTAGTTTTAGGTCATTTTCATCACACGAAAATAGCCCTTGTACCCCCACTGGTAGTCACTTCCCCACTCTTCTCAGCCTTAGATAACTGCTATTCTACTTTCTGTAGATCCACTTTCCACAGACTTGCCTAGTCTGAACCACTTGTAAGAAGGAAGTCCAATTCTGAAAGAAACAACCATGGCCATTAGTGTTGAGTCCTGTTGCATATTTGTGAAGGATGCTCTTTGCAGAAAGAGATCATATTTAAAAAGTCATATCAGAAAGAAAAACCATAATTTGAAATAAGTTAGAAATAGCTTGAAATCCCCCCCCCCCAAAAAAAAAAAAACCAATCCTCCACTTCTATGCTACTCTCTATGCTACTCTCACTCATCAACTTATCCTCCTCTTTCTGGGTTAAGAAACTTTGAGAGTGGAAAAATGGCTTCATATTTTACATCTTTATTATCTTTTTTTTATCCTCTCTTCTTCTCTACTGAGCCAGAAAATGTTTATTTTTCTTCTACTTCCATCTTATCATTACCCCTATCCTCTGTTTGAAGCTAATGATAGGGCTTCTGTGGTACACAAATTTTTTGTTTTTTGTTTTTGTTTTGTTTTGTTTCTATTTTTCAGAGAAAATTCAATTGTAAGTCTTCCAGGCCTAGTGTTTGATACCTTTAAAGTAAGATAAATATATTTAAAAACCTCTCACTGTATAATAGCCTGGTTTGCAAGGCTATATTGTTGAGCTTTGTTCTACTTTGAGGGTCAGAAGCTAATTATTAATTGCCTTTTGCTCTTTACAACAAATCTTAATCCTCTTCTGCATCCTCTCTCCTGCCCACCCCCCACAACTGCTCTAGCAGATGATACTTTGCATTAATTAATCTGACCTTCTGAACTCAGAAATGGTAAAGAAAAAAGTGCATTTGTTTCCCATTTTCTTACCTCATCTTCTAGAAAAGTAATTATACTGTAAGCTCTTTTGTCTCACCTGTGTCCTGCCTGAACAACTGCATCCAGAAATTTCCTATCACTGATGAAACAATTTGGTTCCTACCTATAAGATATTCTCTGTCTATCCTGTGAAAAGAGAAGGTTTTCAGGCATAAGGAACTGGATGCTTGAACTAGGAAGCCATCAGCTTATACAGCATTGCTCACAACTGCAAGTAACTTCCTAGGTGGGTTGAAAAGGTGTAGATTGGGCACCATAGCATTGCTACCCCATATAATACTTTAATTAAACAGTTTGTCATTTTTTTTCCAAAATAGACAAACAAAACAATAGACTATCCAAAAGAGAAAAAAATCAAAAAAGGAAATAACAAATACTTGGAAATACATAAAACATTTTATAGCACAATCTAGTTGAGATTTATGGCAGTTTTATACCCACTTCTAGTAGGTACCTTGATTAGGAGAACAAAATAGCCCCATCCTACATTGGGGTGCCCATCTTTTCATATTAGGTTTGCATGTCTTGCCTCAATGGCCTACCGAATATTCCAGTTCCGTGAGGACCATAGCTAGATTTTGTCCTGTTTCTCTAGTCTTTTGGGGACTACAACATTGAACCTAAGGCCAGAATTTAATGTCCTGCTTGTTATGTGCTTACTTAAAAGTTTTACCCTTTGTTGGCTCCTATGCAATAACCAACCTTAAACAAAATAGGAGAGAGACCAACAACTTTTCTATAGATTTGGCTTTTAAATGTGACAGTCGGGAGATAGTATCTTTCTCTTTCATCTTTCTTTACATATATTTAGATAGATCTATATACATGTGCATAGTTAAGATGATCAGGAAGTAGGAGGCCTGATCTGTGAGGAGATAGGGACTTGAGCCTCCATTTCATTGGCCAGATTTTGTTGAATGGACTCTTACACCCCTGAAGAGTAGGGATACAGGGAATTCAAGTATTTAATTTTGTATCTTTCCAGGGAGGAAGGCAAAGGGGAAAGGGACCAAAGACAATTGCAAGTGAACTTACAGTACATGCTAAGGCTGGTATTTTGGAAAAGACAACATTAATAGCAGGACATTTTTATTTGTGAGGCAGTGAGAAAAGTTTTTCTCTTTTAATCTAATCTTATACTAATCAGAGAAAGTTCCCTAGCAGATATTTTGTAGAAGAACACTAATTGTAGCCATTTCATTATTTAAATGATGAATTCAAAGTAAAAAGTAATCGTTCATTGTCAGTAAAAGCTCAGGACTGGCTAGGCTAAATATTAGTATTTAAAAGACTTTTCTACAAAGATCGCAGCCTCTCAGCAGACTACTAAAACTAACAATTTCAAAAAATTTTAATAATTATTGGGCACATACAAATAAAATGAAGAAAAAATTGCAAGTCTTCCTTCCTTATTACAAACTTACTCAGATCTACTTAGAGATAATATAGTGCATTGTCATTATCATCATCATCATTATTATAATCAAACTTCGTCTATGAATGGTGTGGTCCTTTTAAGTTATCAAGTTACACCAGTTACAACAATCAGTTCAAAGAGATGTTGCTATTTTGAATTTGAGATAATTTACAAATTTATAGAGTTATGTTTGCAATTTTGTATTAAAGATTGATAGTTTTTAGGTGTCTGAACAGAGATCCTTCATTAATGTTAAAACTCTGATTTGCACAAATATTGGCTGAGGCTGGCTATTGACATGTAATGAAAAATATTTGAATTTCCATAAGGGAGCTACTCCCTGTGTTTTGTTTCTTTTGTAGACATGGAGTCCTGAACAATGAAAGGATGATTCTAGGGTAATTCTAGGGAGGCCTGGTGGCTCAGTGGCTGAGCGTCTGCCTTCTGCTCAGGTCTTCGTCCAGGTTCCAGGAGTGAGTCCCCCAACAGGGAGCCTGCTTCTCTATGTTTCTGCCTCTGTGTGTGTGTGTGTGTGTGTGTGTGTGTCTGTGTGTCTGTGTGTCTCATGACAAACTCTGTTAGTCAATCCCTCAAATTCTGAATACGGATAAAAAAAACTGACTTTGGCTAATGTATCTTCTCAATAGTAAAGGAATACTAGACAGTGAGCAGAGATGAAGGAAATAAAAATCATTATAGATAACTCAATTTGTTAGCCACTTAAAAATTATAAATATTTATATAAATGAAAGTAACACATCTTAAACTGTCCATGCTTTCATTAAAAAATACAATAAGGACTAAAAAAGGGAAGTCCTGCAAGCTGTGGTATTTGCTAAAATGTGGCATCTAGTACAATGCCATAATTTCTGAAATAGCTGAAATCAATCAAGGAAGTGAAATGTGAAATTTGACATTTTTAATGAATTACATTGTTTATCTCAATGCAAGTGACATAATTGAGGTAAATTAAATAGAGGAAAGGAACAACTGAGCTGTAGCTAAACTATGCTTTAGTCAGTATTTAAAGTTTTCTTTAAAATGTATTCAGGATTTGTTAACTTCTGGAATGATAGAACTTGGATTCTTTATATAATAAAGGCTGTCACTCATTTCAAGCTAATGAATTATTATATTCTTTCATAAATCTATATTCCCATGAAAATGGCAGAGGTTATGTATTTTCAAATAAATAACATTAACACTCATGAAAATAATTATAGTATGGACAGAATTATCTTGAAAAAAATTTCTATAGACTGAAATCCTTAGAATACAGTGTGTATAGTATACTCTCTCTGACATTAATATTATCCTGAAATTTTATGCAAGGTGTTACTACTGACAGTATTTTAGTCAAGTATATTAAAAGGTAGAGAAGAAAGTAAAATACACCTATCTCAAAATGGTCACTTTTTGTGCAATAGAGTTTTTTTTTTTTTTACTTCAGTGTATAATTAAGAGATATCCTTAGGCTCACACAAAGGAAGACTTATAATAAAAAGAAGACATGTTTCTTTTGTTTTAAGAATTACATAATGATTTTTTTTTCTTCTTAGTTTGAGAAGACTTATCAGGTTTTTAGTAAATAATATAAATAACATGAAACAAAAGATAATGCAAATGTATTGGCAGAAAGCAAGCAAACATTTTTTAAATTTTTCTTTAAAAATAATTTATTTATTTATTCATGAGAGACAGAGAAAGAGAGGCACAAACATAGGCAGAGGGAGAAGCAGCCTCCCTCTGGGGAGCCTGATGCAGGACTTGATCCCCAGACCCCAGAGTTACACCCTGAGCCAAAGGCAGATGCTCAACCACTTAGCAACCCAGGCATCCCTCAAGCAAACATTTATATCAGGGAAATTAACAACATTAACAAATGATGTGAAAGAAGGCTCAATTTCAGTTGTTTTGAAATATTTTTAAAATTAAAACAACACTTCAAAATTATATAACTGAAAATATTTTGGAAAAACGTTTTAAATATACCTATTATTAGAGTAAATGTCATGAAATTGGCATTTTCACACTGATTACATTTTTATAAATGGTTAATTTTTTTTAAAAAAAGGCTATATAGTGTTGTTGCTGTTTGATTATAACAATTTAACATTAACAATGTACCATAGAAAATTTTTAGAGAATTCAACAAAGACTTTGTGTTCAGTGATATGAACCAAAGCATTCATTCATTCATTATTCATTTATCTAATACATATTAATTATCTAGTAGTGGCTTTACAATGACAGCACTGTTCTAGGCACTTGGGTTACATTAGCAAACAATAAATGACCCCAATTTTCTTTATGCTCACGTTCTAGTGAATTCATAGTGATTATAAAAGTATTCCTTCTGGAGTATCTGGCTGGCTCAGTTGATAGAGCATGTGACTCTTGATCTCAGGGTCATTAGCTCAAGCCCCATGTATGAGTTCGTATTTTGAGCAGAGCCTACTTAAAGTGAATTAAAATATGTATGTTTAATTTTTTAATTGACAAAAAATTTAATATATATATGTGTGTGTGTGTGTGTGTTCTTTCTGAATGTTGGAAAATGCATACAAAATTAAGAACCTGATTAAATATTGTAATGCATCCATAATATGGACTATGTTATTAAACATCATTTTGAACACTTATCAACATGAAATAAGATTGTAAAGTATTATAAGCTTGATACAAAACCATATATGTGTATATATTATAAATGCATACACGTGTATACACACACTATGTGTATGACATTTGTGTACATATATAAATATTTATATGACTTCTATTCTGTATAATATATCCTAAATAACTGATATGATATTTATTTTTTAATTTTTATTTACTTATGATAGTCACACACAGAGAGAGAGAGAGAGAGAGAGGCAGAGACATAGGCAGAGGGAGAAGCAGGCTCCATGCACCGGGAGCCCGATGTGGGACTTGATCCCAGGTCTCCAGGATCGTGCCCTGAACCGAAGGCAGGCGCCAAACCGCTGCACCACCCAGGGATCCCCCTGATAAGATATTTAAAATAAAAATTAGTATAAGAGATTTTTTTTGCTTTAAAATAATTTGAAAATTTATACATTTTTGTTCTATACAATTCTTTAAAAATGTATAACTTGGAAAATTATTTAAAAATTAATAATTTATTTAGTTTTTCTGTTTTGATTTTTTGGTGTTAGCTTTTCATTCTAAATTGAAATTCAGATACAATTTGCAGTAGCTATCTTGTATCTTTCTTCACAGATATTTTGTTCTATGTCTCCTTTCAGGTATGTGGTAGGTTTGCTGTTTACCTGTGTTGATTTCAGACATGACTATGTGACTTGTTGCAATTCATAAAGTGGCATAGTGATATGTTACATGACACCAAAGAATGCCAATTATTACATTAGCTGCAAAAGTAATAGGTAAAATAAACACAGTAAGACACATGTTTTACAAAAGCTTCCTATATTGAGAGCAAGACTAACCACAACATGCTGAGAAGAGTCCTTGTATAAGAAGTGTTCTGATGTTTGTTTACATTGAATCATTTATCTCTCCCCCCCCCCCATAACAATTGTATAGATCTCCTCTCTTCAGGGCTAAAGATTTATAATCCTGTATTACAAGGGTTTTGTATCTCCAAGAAACTGAGTAGATGGCACATCCCACTAATTCAGTTTGTCATTTTGCTTCCCGTCTGCCTTTCTTTCTCATCTCTGCAAAGTTCCAATGTTGATCCCTGTGTTTCAGGTGTCAGTCAGTATGAAAAGCAATCCTGGGAGGATCTAGCTTTGAACTTAGAGAAAGGCTCTGTCTCATCAGGCTTAAGTTGTCCCTGCATCAATGACCTTACAGGCTGTGGCTCACTGTATGCTATAAACCTCTCCTGCATGTCATTCCCAGTTAACAGAGGCATCCTGTCAACTCTATGATAGAATAATGCCTCCTGTAACTCTCCTTGGGGATAATTTATATTCTAGAATCTCCCTCAGCTTTTAACATTATTTACCTCAAAAATAATTTAAGTGTAGTTTTGAAGTTCTTGACATGAGGCCATTGCAACTGAAAGAGAGAGGCTGTATCATTCCTATGTTAAGTACACAAATATCTTTATAATTTGGGAAGTCACAGACTCCCTAACAGGTACATAAGCATTTAGACACAACAGTTTTTAATTTAAAAAAAAAAAAGATCTAATGCTCCCTACCCTTAAGCACATGGGTTTACCCTGGGATAAAAGCCCCCATCCTCAAATTTCACTTTGCAGAAATTAATTAACTGTATGTAAAAATGCAGGAATCAGCCATTGACACAATTGCTAAGTTTACAAAAATTTTTGGCTGCTCTGTCTCTATTGCATTACTTGGAGTCAATCAACCCTTTCTGCATTTGTTACCACCTTTACCACCAGATTGGCCTTTTGCTTCTCCAATTTCCCAGTGTCTCCTGGAACTGTCACACAAATTTAACACATTTGTTTAGTATTCACTCTTAATTAATTTTTGAGATCATGTAACAATGAATATATATGTCCCAGGAAACAGAATTTGTGGAAGGGGATTTTGAGGTTGTAGGCAATTGAGTGGGAAAGATATTTCTGACATTACTTTGAATCTTAGCAATCTAATTATGTAAAACTAGTATCTATTAGCAATAATCATTAGTATAATAACTGATAATAGTATACTAATTAAGTAATAAAGAAATAAACCTTAGGAATCATTTTTTCTCTTTATAATTCCCCTATTCTTATTCCAAAAATTTAAAATCCTAAGCCCTTTTATGCCCTTTACATTATAAAACAGAAATGGCTGTCTATGGTCCCAATAATGTAGCCTTGGGTTATATATTTGACTTAATAGTTCAAAAAAATGTTGTAACCTTGTGAGGTCATATATTTCCACGTGCATGCCTGAAATATATATGGATGACTACATTCCAGTGCAATGCCTGACATATTGATGCACTTGACATGCAGTTGTTGAATGAAAGAACAAGTGAATGAATGAATGAATGAATGATGTGATGTTAACGTGTAGGTTTGTGGCAGTTCATATAGATAATGTCCTATGGTCAGATTAGCCTTCAACCAACTTCCAACTTGGGCTAGCATCCAAGAATTACCTGATATGAGAAATTTTATGTTTGACCAAAGACTGAGAATAAAATCAAGATTTAAGTTTCAAAGATTATGGCCTGTCTCTTTCTTTGAGAATATCAGAATGAAAAGCAGATAGTCACCCTTACTCCTTTCATCAGAGACTCTGACTTTATTTTTTAAGATTTTATTTACTTATTTATTTGATAGAGAGAGCAAGAGAACACAAGCAGGGGAAGTAGCAAAGGGAGAGGGAGAAGCAAGCTCCCTGCTGAGCAGGGATCCCAATGATATGGGGCCCTATCCCAGAACCCTAGGATTATAACCTGAGCAGAAAGTCATGGCTTAACCAACTGAGCCATCCAGGCTCCTAAGACTCAGACTCTTTTGACTCACTGTTCATTATTCTTCATAATCTTGATATTTACAATCCAATATGGTTGCTAAGACAGCTCTGATGGTCACATCCAAGTTCCAGGCAGCTAGAGAGAGAGGGCAGGAAAGGACATACTCTCTTCTTTCTAAGGCCACACCTTGAAAAAATCATATATTTCCTCCTCTATTTCACTGACCAGATGTGACCATACCCAGCTGCGAAGGAGGCTGATAGGGTTTTTGGGTAAGCAGCAATGTGTTTGAGCTAAGGTTCTCTGAGACAATTGAATAAAAACTTGGAGAAAATATTCTTTGTCATAATATTTACTCAAGTGTGGACAACTTAACCTTATATATAAAATTATATGTAAATTTTAAAAAGTTAGCATAGAGAAATAAATATCATTTTTCCTGAATAATTACCCTTAGAAAAGATGCCGTACTATGTTAAGATGTGAATTAAGCTTGTTAATTAATTATAGTTGTATAACCAGATAGAAACAAAACATCTGAATTTAGAATGTAAAACTTTATAGTTACAAAGTTTAACTTTGAATTTAAAGCATTCTGGATATGGTCTGCTGGTACTTGAAATCCAAATCCCACTTTCTTCTATATGCCTTGCTGTGATGCTGAGATTAGAAAGCTTAAAAATAGGACTAGATTTATCAAACTGCTTTGTAACTAAAGTTCTGGGTACCAGTTTAATTCTTCAAAGTTAGGTGTAGTTACAGTGAGTTGGACAGTGGAAGTGAAAGAGAAGTATCTTCCTGAAGTTTGTCAGATAGTGAAAATGTCTCTTTTACTTTTTCCACAGTGCTTGTCAAATTCTCTCCCTCCAAGATGTGTGGGTTCACACACACACACACACACACACACACACATACATACACAAACACATACACATGCACACACATTCACAGACACACATACATGTACACACACACACACTGACATCATAGGAGGGTCTTGATACAGCCTCTTCAGTCTTTGACAAAAGAATGAGTTGAGTTGTCCATGAAGAAAGGCACTTAAACAAAAAAGATAATCAGTCAGTCTTTAATCACACAATTGCTATTCCCCATATTGCTCCAGGTTTTTCAGAACTTATGAATGCTTTCAAAAGGATCTCTAATCTCTAGGTTGCTTTACGATGATTTTAAAAAATTAGGTCCTGTTTTTGCCTTCCTCCTACTCCAACATTTTATTACTTGACTATCTGAAATAAAAATTATCTTTCTATAAGCATAATTGCATACCAAAGTAATTTTGAAAGGCACATTTAAATTTTAGAATAGAAAGCAGAACAAAATATTTCCACACACACACACCCTTTATGGCACAAAGATTAAAAAGTGTCTAAACATTACTTTCAGAAGTGGTTCATTAAGTGATCTACACATTTTCAGTGAATTTCACCTATTCCTTTTTCATTTAGGAGGGGATTAGAAGTACCACCCCTCCCCTCCTCTCTCCACCCTCAGCCCACACATTCCTCACCCCTCATTTGCTGAGTGCATATTATGAGCCACACACTGTGCTAGGTGCTGTAGACACAAAGAAACATAAAATCCCTGCGATGAAGGAGCTCAAATTTAAAAGGGGATGCAGGTGTGTAAGTGGATTAATTTTAGCACTATACCTTAAGAGTTATAATGGCGGTACTGCTAAATTGTTTGAATGCCATAAAAGATAAAGAGTCTAACTCTGCTAGGGCAATCAGAAGAGGCCAAAATGAATGCTTTTCACTGTATTAAAGTGGGAGTAATATAGTGCCTACTAAGTGTCATCCAGTAGGCCAGGTTTTTGATACCTTATTATTGTTCATTCTCACATGATGGTTTCTTGGGTAAGTGCTAAGAAGGATTGGTAGACAGGATCAAGTTAGGAAAACAGAAATCACTCCAGGTGTGAGACAGGAACAAAGAGGGTGAGAAGGACTGGGAGAGGAATAAGAGGGAGAGAAAAAAGAAGAGGAAGAGAAAGTTAAAAGGTGTTAGAAGGGCTTTAGGAACAAAAAGGAGAATATTAAAAACCAGCATCTAAGGCAATATTCCTGCCTCCACATATTTATGTCCTTGAGTGATCTTTTCAGGTCTGTGTGACCAAGTTATTGCAAAACGATGATGTATCATTTTCTGGACTAGAATAGAAAAGATATCACGGCTTCTGCCTCTCTCTCTCTCTCTCTCTCTCTCTCTCTCTCTCTCTCTCTTCTATCACTCACTCTAGGGGGGAGTCAGCTGCCATGTTGTGGTGATGCTCAAGCAGGCTTATGGCAAGACTCATGTAATGAGGAGCAGAAGTGTTCTCTCAACAGCCTGAAAGGAATTGAGACCCCTGACCATTATAATATAGGGGAGGAAGTCACCATGAAAATAGATTCTCCAATCAAAGTAAAGCTTTCTAGGGGTGATAAAGCCTGAAGTGCCTCCAAGTGCCCATCCCATTAGGAACTCGATAAATCAGTGTGCTGACAGGCATGCTGACTGTGTCATAAAGAACAAGCTGCCGAATCTGCGTTCATTTTAGTTAAGTTTGACTACATTTTTGTAAGAAACACTGAGGCAGAACTATTAAATAGCTAAGCTACTTGCAGATTCCTGATCATCAGAAATGATGAGATAGTAATGCTTTTGCTTGTTTTTATCTGTGAAAACAGTTTTGAAGTACTTCATCACATGGCATAGATACTAATACAAAGAATCTCACAAGTATTTACCTGCTAATTTGCTGTTGGAGCTCCTGTTTCACTTGGCCCTGGATTCTCTAAAAGGCATCTCTTCTTGAAAAAAGGCTATAACCTCAGAAAAGTTACTGTCTTTGTCTGGGTGCTTAGGTTCTAGGATCACCCCAATCTTGCTGCCGTCATAGCAAAAGTCAGAAGCAGGAAACTTCTTTTATTTCTGTCTTCTTATCTCTTGCCAATACTGGTAAACCTTAATGGAACCTGGTTGGTTCCCTCATTGAGGGTCTGGGAAACCATGGGCCTTATAGGAATGTGCATAGACTCCTAGCCCCATAAATAGAGCAGAGGATTTTTAAGATGAGTATATCACTGAGAGAAGATAACTAAAGAAGCTATGCAGAATGTATTATTAGCTGTGTTTTATAGATGATGATTCCTATTCCTATTCCTATTCCTATTCCTATTCCATTCCTATTCCTATTCCTATTCCTATTCCTATTCCTAGTCCTAGTCCTAGTCCTAGTCCTAGTCCTATTGGCTCAGAGTACCAATAACTTGTCCAAGGTCACACAGCTACAGAATAGAAGAATCTTTGGAAAGAATAGAAGAGGGACGCCTGGGTGGCTCAGGGTTGGGCATCTGCCTTCGGCCCAGGGCGTGATCCTGGAGACCTGGGATCTAGTCCCACGTCAGGCTCCCTGCATGAAGTCTGCTTCTCCCTCTGCCTGTGTCTCTGCCTCTTTCTTTCTCTCTGTGTCTCT
Organism: Vulpes lagopus; assembly: GCF_018345385.1. NCBI lineage: Eukaryota > Metazoa > Chordata > Mammalia > Carnivora > Canidae > Vulpes > Vulpes lagopus. Next base: position 24,251,325 of record NC_054836.1, read on the forward strand.
TATGAATAAATAAATAAAATCTTTAAAAACAAGAAGAAGGAAAGAATAGAAGAATTTTTCCAGAGCCCCTTTCTATGGGTTTAAGTAGTGAAAAGAAATAAAATGAAGGATTAAATTTCTTATCTTTATTTATTATACAACTTTTTCTCAGACCACTCCTGACTTCCAGAACTATTTAGGGAGGAAGTAGAACCAGAAGGCACCTTCTGTAACATGTCATCTGTGGACTGTTTTCTATTACCTTGAACTCATTTATAGGACTTTTTACTGGCATTACATTCCCCTGCAAGAGGATATATTGTCATTCAGACAAGATCTTCCATCCAAGGAGTGGGCAATTTATTCTCCCTCCACCAGAAATGAACTGTGAAACCACTGAAGCATGAAGAAGGAATGAGAGGGGGAAAATGAGGTTTTATTTCTCTTCTCTGCCATATTAAAAAAGGCAAAATCAGGAAAAAATATATCTTGAGCATTATTTTGATAAAGTTAAAAACAGACTGTTTGTAATCTAGTTGGTCCTATTGATAAAAGTCAGGCTGGCTACTCATCTCTGTTCAGAGAAAGGTGAATGGAGGAAGTTACACTATTTGTACCCTACTACTATTAAGAGAATGAACAAGACAGTGTTCATTCTAGACAAGTAGAATTACACTAGCATTTTCTCTATAATTTACCCAATGCTTAAGCAGCCTTTAAAGTGAAAGGAGCCCAACAAATGATGGAGGCACAGAGGAGGTAATTATGTGCTTTCAATAAATGCCTGAAACACACAACTTCCTTTGGGAGATATCATCTCTGGAAAAGCTTGCATTGTCACTCCTATCCTATTTATTATTTTAAAAAATTGCATATTCTACAGAGGAATTTTATTTCCAAAAAAGATGAATTTACATTAAACCAATTATATAATTCAAAGCCTGTGGAGAGAACGATTTTAATTCCTTAAATAATTTCATTGTCTATTAAGATACAGTATTGAATTAACTTAAGTTTCAAAAAATATTGTCACATTATGATTGTATATGGTCATATAATTCTCAAATTTCTATTGTGTATCCTCTATGACTGAGGTCAACAAACTATAGCCTGTAGGCCAAATCTGGTCTGCCATTTATTTTTAAATAAAATTTTATTGGAATATAGCAATATCTGATTAAAAAATGGGCCAAAGACCTTAACAGACACCTCACCACAGAAGATAAACAGATTTACCCCATGAGGCCCCAGGAGGAACAACCCCAGTGGCAGCAGCCAGCTCTGGAGCCCTGGATTCAGCCCCCACAGGAACTACAGAGCTCTAGGAATAAAAGACAACCTACAGAATGGTAGAGGATATTTGCAAATGACATATCAGATAAAGGGCTAGTTTCCAAGATCTATAAAGAACTTATTAAACTCAACACCAAAGAAACAAACAATCCAATCATGAAATGGGCAAAAGGCATGAACAGAAATCTCACAGAGGAAGACATGGACATGGCCAACATGCACATGAGAAAATGCTCTGCATCACTTGCCATCAGGGAAATACAAATCAAAACCACAATGAGATACCACCTCACACCAGTGAGAATGGGGAAAATTAACAAGGCAGGAAACCACAAATGTTGGAGAAGATGCGGAGAAAAGGGAACCCTCTTACACTGTTGGTGGGAATGTGAACTGGTGCAGCCACTCTGGAAAACTGTGTGGAGGTTCCTCAAAGAGTTAAAAAAAGATCTGCCCTATGACCCAGCAATTGCACTGTTGGGGGTTTACCCCAAAGATACAGATGCAATGAAACGTCGGGACACCTGCACCCCGATGTTTCTAGCAGCAATGTCCACAATAGCCAAACTGTGGAAGGAGCCTCGGTGTCCATCGAAAGATGAATGGATAAAGAAGATGTGGTTTATGTATACAATGGAATATTACTCAGCCATTAGAAACGACAAATACCCACCATTTGCTTCGACGTGGATGGAACTGGAGGGTATTATGCTGAGTGAAATAAGTCAATCAGAGAAGGACAAACATTATATGGTCTCATTCATTTGGGGAATATAAATAATAGTGAAAGGGAATATAAGGGAAGGGAGAAGAAATGTGTGGGAAATATCAGAAAGGGAGACAGAACATAAAGACTCCTAACTCTGGGAGACGAACTAGGGGTGGTAGAAGGGGAGGAGGGTAGGGGGTGGGAGTGAATGGGTGACAGGCACTGGGGGTTATTCTGTATGTTGGTAAATTGAACACCAATAAAAAATAAATTAAAAAAATAAAAAAAGAAATAAACAGATGCCGAAGAAGTTATGAAAAGATGCTCCATACCATATGTCATCAGAGAAATGCAAATTAAAACAACAATGGCATACCAGTACAGACCTATTTGAATGGCTAAAATCCAGAACACTGACAACACTAAATGCTGGCAAGAAGGTGGATTACCAGGAACTCTCTCTCTCTCTCTCTATTTTTTTTTTTTTTTTTTTGCTGATATGATGAAAAATGTACAGATGCATTGGAAATCATTTTGACAATTTCTTATAAAAATAAGCATATTCTTACCATATCATTTATCAGTGGAACTCTTTGGTCTTTATCCAATGAAGTTGAAAATTTATGTCTGCATAAAACTTGTACATGAACATTTATTGCAGTTTTATTCATAATTGCTAAAGCTTGGAAGCAACCAAAATGTTTTTCAGTAGGTGAAGGGATAAACTGTGGTATATCTGGACAATGACATATTACTTAACACTAAAAAGAAATGAGTTATCAAGCCATGAAAAGATGTGGAAGAGAGGTGCCTGGGTGGCTCATTCAGTTGAGTGCCTGACTCTTGATTTTGGATCAGGTCAAGATCTCATGGTTGTGGGATTGAGCTTTGCATTGGGCTCCATGCTGGGTGTGGATCCTGTGTAATATTTTCTCCCTCCTTCTCCCTGCCACTCTCCCCTCACTAAAAACAAAAACAAAAAAACAAAAACAAACCACATGAAGAATCTTAAATGTTTATTATACTACCAAGTGAAAGAAGACCATTCAAAGAGGTCAATGCTGTATGGTCCAACTATATGACATTCTGTCTATGGGGAGATTAAGAGATTGGTGGCTACCAGAGATGGGGGAAAAATGACAAATAGGGAGACCACAGAGGATGCTAGCGAAGAAAACTATCCTATACAATTCTATAATTTTAGAAACATGTCATTACTATTATCCAAAGCCACAGAATGTCTAAAATCTAGAGTGAACCCTACAGTAAACTATGAATTTTTAGGGAAATCTCTGTACCTTCTTCTCAACTTTTCTGTGAACATAAAACTTATATTAAAAAATTGTTTTTTAAAAAAAGTTGGCAATTACAACCACTTTTTCATACTGTCTTGAGACTACTTTCTCTCTCTGTCTTTCTATCCCTGCCCTTCTATTTTAGACTAACATTTCTATCGGTATTTTCTTAAATATAGCCTTAACTGAAATATCCATTTCCCAGAGACTATGTAGTTTAAAAATGCTGAATAGTTTCTCTTCCTTTTGTCCTGCCAAGATTGGAGCATTGTAAACAATGAGGAAATTTTGCTGTCAGCTCTGGATCTGCAAATAGAAGTATGAACTTGGGCAACTTACTTAACCTCTCTAAGCTATAGTCACGGTATTTCTATGTTAATATAACAGAAACACAAAATCTTTGTTTGAACAGGGCTTAATTTTTTTTTTTTTTTTATCATTCTTTAGCCAGGCTCCTAGAACAATGGCTGACTGAAAATGGAAGCTCAAGAAATACAAGTTGAAGGTTGATTTTTGAAAGTGTGTTAAAAACTTAGCACAGTATTCAGGGGTGACAGGGTGGTTCAGTTGGTTGAGTTTCTGCCTTTAACTCAGGTCATAATCTCAGGGTCCAGGGATTGAGCCCTGCTTCAGACTCCCTGCTCAATGAGGAACCTGCTTCTCCCTCTCTCTGCTGCTCCCCCTGCTTATGTGCCCTCTCTCTCTCTCTGTCAAAACAAAAACACCCATAAAACCTTAGCACAGTACCCAAACACATAATGTGTGCAATATTATTAGATGTTAATCATTTGCCTTACTTTCTTTACTTTATATTTCCTATTTTTTTCTTTAGATATTATATCTTATTTTGTTAAATATATGAAAAAGCTCATTCAAAAGATGCAATATTCAAATCAAAGACACATAAACCAAATGTTGATAGATACATTCTTTGTACAGGATTTTCTTTTTTCCCTTCTTTTTTCTTTTTTTTCAAGTACTTTATGCACTCTTTCAAGAGATTCCTCCTTTAATGCTATGTCTTTTTCTCTTTTTACAATCTAAGGATGTAGAAAGTGAGATTAGCCTGGTTTGGAAGAAAAAAATCACTTTTGGTTCACATGGAACCAAAAGTAAGCTGGAATCATAGTCTCTAACAATTTACTTAGCTCCGTGAGTTCTGACAGGTCCCTCCCTCCCTTACCCTGAGGAGTTTGTTTTTTCTACATTGTTAATGGGGTTTATTTTTTTTTAAGATTTTATTTATTTATTCATGAGAAACACAGAGAGACAGAGACATAGGCAGAGGGACTCGATCCCAGGACCCTGAGATCATGACCTGAGCCAAAGGCAGATGCTCAACCATTGAACCACCTAGGTGCCCCTATTGATGTGGTTTAGGAGACCTTCTCAAAAACACTTTATGAAAACATTTGAGAGAGTTTATGTGGAAGTACCGGTTCACTGAACAAAATGAAACCAATATTTATTATAACTCCTTATTAAAATATTATTAATTATTTTAACTATTGTATCTTGAACAGTTGCTCCAATTTTCATTAGTGATAGTTAAAATAATATTACCGGAAGACATATATATATATAATTTTTAAAAAGACCAATATGGAAAAATGATATAGGATAAAAAGAAAACCTTCTTTTATTCTGACTGCACCCTAACAAATTTGTAGAATCTAGCCACCTGAAACTGTCTTCTGTGTCTTAGCAAACACTAGTTCAGATTTTCTTAGGCAGGAAGCTTTCAGCCAATGAATGATATACTTGTAAAAGTTTGAAAACTGATTGTCTTGAAAACAGAATACAACAACAAAATATAACAACATTTAATTGGAAGTGTGTGCTTTTACCAAGCTGTAAATAGTTGACATCATTGACTGTGAAGCTTGAAAGAGAGGCACACACACAGATTTTACTTCAGACAGGCCCCACACCCTGCTTTTACTTCTAATATTCTATAATCCAATCAAGCTAGCTAACTGTTCTTGCATCTCCATTGCTGCCATGAATTAGTAGAGAATCCCAGACTTTGTATACTTTCTCTGGTGACAACTAACAAATCCCATAAATTATAACAAACACTTAAGTTTTGTCTCAAAAGCCAATGCTGATTTATTGTTGGTGTGTATCTCTGATACTGTATTAAGAATAGTTATGAGGTCACATCCCAGTTCATTTGCCATGGCCATGAGAGTACAACCTCTTGATCTGTATTTGAAGCCTTACATAAACAAACCTGTCATGAGATGACTTGAAGGTGTCTTCCTCATATCTTATAAACATTCGACTGGTGGGGACTCCTGGTGCTAATACTCTTATTTTGTTCTGAAACAAACATTGACCAGTTTTGGAAATTTGAGACTGAATAAAAAAACAACACCATGATGGCTAGGTCATCAGCCTCAGGCAACTCCAATTCTATAATAACTAAAGGACTTCCTGTAGCCAGTTCTGTCCTTCAGATATAGCAGCAAACACTATTATGCTGCCTTATGCCATTAAAGATTATGCAATACTATTGGGGAGATAGAGTTAAAACAAAGTTTTCTAACAAACCAGAAAACCTCTCCACAAAAAATATTTTGAATAAGCATTAAACCACAATGTGATGCTCCACATGCCATTTGTTAAAGAGATTGCAAGACAGAAGGAAAACTCACTTTTCATAGAGACAAGCCAAGACAGCCCATTACATACATGTTCTCAAGATAAACAATAACTAGTCCTCAAGGAAGAGGATTTGACAGCAAACAGTTCATCCTAAATTCACTTAGTAATGGAGCGAGCATCTGTGCTATAATGATAATTAGGTTTATCCAAAGGAAGAATAAACATCTCAAATATTTATGACAGGAGATAGTTTTGCAACTTGGAGCAAGGAGCCCATTGAAATTAGGTCCTTACCTTCCCTCAGTAACTGGAAGACAGGTGTGCTATCCTACCTCAGTAACTGCGAGATGGTGGTGCTATCTCCCCTGATTCTTACACTTCAGACAGGTGGCTCCCAGGTCTTTGAGAAAGATATTTCTGGGTTTAAATCTGACAAAAAAGAGGCTTATTTACCATTTGAAAAGTTTTCCATATGTTTTGAAGAGACAGAAAAAGGAGTTAAAATTATACGTTTTCTAAATTAAATGCTATAAGAGAGGAAGTAAAATTTTTCCTTGAGAAAGATTGAGTGAGAATTAAGTCTCCAGTATTTTTTTTAATTTTTATTTATTTATTCACAAGAGACATAGAGAGAGGCAGAGACATAGGCATAAGGAGAAGCAGACTCCATGCAGTGAGCTTTAAGTGGGACTCGATCCCAGGACCCCGGGATCGCGACCTGAGCAGAAGGTGGATGCTCAATCACTGAGCCACTCAGGCATCCCAAGTCTCCAGTATTTTTAATTTGTTTTTCCTGTACAATCTCACAGTGATGATGTATCTTAAATATGCTTAGACACACAAGTAACTTTAGCTTTAATAAAAGTATGAGGTTATAAAAAGTAGAAATTACATTTTGCAAACTACTTGCTATAGTTTCAGTTTTCAGGAAACAGGCTCTGAGATTTGCATGCAAGGATTTTATTGGAGAATGCTCTTCAAAACAACATCTGTGAGAAGTGAGGGAAGCAGAATTGAACAGAGAAAAAAGTACATAGCTATGCAGTTGCCACACAGGTTGTGATCAACCCCATAGGGAACTCAGGAACTGGGGTGGCCTTCAGAGGTACTCCAAATGAGGCTAAGGTGCTGGGATTTTGTGTATACCCTCTGCCACCTCCATGGATCAATCATTTGATTCAGGCTGTGTCCAGAGAGAGAACATACCCTTTGGCAAAGCAGCTTCCTTAGGCTGAGGGAAATTTTTGGAGTGAGACTCAGCTCTAAGGTTCTGAACTTCAACACTTCAGGAAGCAGAGGGAATGAGGAGGACTTCTGTCCTGCATGGGGGACTGGACTGTGTATCACAGGGTCCATTCTATCGCCTTACAACTTTTAACACATAGTAATTCACTTGCTTATTCATGTATCTGATAAGCACCAGAAATTTCCTTTTGTAAGAATCAAGAGAAAATAAACTCTAAAAAATTAAAGTGATTTTCCAAATACAGTAGTAAATAAGGGGGAAAACGGTACAACTTAGTCAACCTATTCAAGTCTCGTTTGTTAACAAGGAAGGATTTTTTTTTTAAAGTTCACACCTTTTTTTAATATCACCATCAAATATTAGTTCTGGAATTTTGGACTGCATGTTACCCCTATTCCATCCTGTTCTGGGTTTGTGTCCTTTGGCATTTAGCATTAGTGAGCATAAGATTTAGACTTTTTTTTCCTGGCAAACTGTGTTCATTCCTAATTGCTTTCTTGCACAGGCTTATTTGCTTTTGGAACTTTTAATCAATGCTACAATAATGACTATGAAATGACAATATTGGTGACGAGGATGAGGATGATGATGATAGATGTGAAGGGTTTACTATGTGCCAAGTCTTAGACTAAGCAGTTTATATGTCTATCTCATGATAATCCTATAAAGTACTTATCATAATCCCCATCTTGTAGATGAAGAAAGTGGGACCAAGAAAAATTAAATATAACTAAATATAATATTAATTATAAAGCTGGTAAGTAACAGAAAGAACTTGAATGAAAGTATGTTGACTCACATCTGCAGAGTCTGCTCTCTTGGGCAATTTGTGAATTACCACTTTACCTCCTAACCAGCTCACCACTCCCTACTTTAACATCCCCCATGCCTTATCATCTTTCTATAGCTCTGTATTGTTAACTACCTGGCTAAGAGGATATACCACGCAACAAAGTTAGCATAAGCTTCGGACTCATAAATCTATGTTTGAAACCCAGCTCTGCTGTATGGTAACTGGTTATTTCACTTTTCTGAGCTTCAATTTCTTCCTCTGGGAAAAAAAAAAATGGTGACAGTGAACTCTACCTCATAGCAAGTAAGTAGTAAACTTTCTAGTACATAATGTCCCCCTCATAGGAAGTAACTAGTAAATTTTCTAGTACATAATGGGCACTCAATAAATAAATGATAGCTGTTGCTATCAATAAAGATAGTGCCATTTATTTTGCAAATATTTAGTAGCAGCATTGTACCATCAAAGACTGAACTAGTGAGGAAATATACTCACATGGAAGTGATGTCCAGAATGAAGATGAGCAGAAAATTGGCATTAGAATACTTGAAAGAGGTGGCAGCTATGGAGTTCAGAATCTACACAGCTGAACTATTAAAAAAAATCCAGAAAGATAAAACAATTTTTAATGGCAAAAGAATAATAGAATTCTACAAATGGAAATCATAACCTAATAAAGAACCTGAGCCCAGAAGGTAGAGTGCTTCTTTGAGTTTGGTGTTTGGAAAGCAATTTAAGCAAGTATTAAGTTCATTTCTTTTGAATGTATCTCTGGGATATAATCATAAATACAAAATGATTTTTAAATCCTTAGGCATCATTATTCATGATATTAAACAGAGAAACAAATTAAATGATTACTAATAACTGTTTAAATAAATGAAGTTATACCATTTTAGAAAAACATATGTAGTTATTAAATATTTAAGAAGTATATCTGATGAATGTATATATTATTAAATTTTAATAGTAGGATGCAATATTATTTGTAAGTATGTATAAACACATACAGCAGACACATATATTTCTTCCCCTAAACATATGTGGAAGGAAATAAATGAAAATATCAGTGATTCTCTTCTCATGGTCAAACCATGGATAATTTTTTATTTCTGTTTGTGTGTGCATGCATGTGTGTTGGTGTGTGTGTGTGTGAGGTTCCAAATTTCCATAAAAAGCAAACACTTTATAAAGAAAAATAATCTTTATGTAGAAAGAATCTGCCCTACATTGATGTGCACTTGCCTCCTATGCTCCTAGTTTCCCTCCAAAGATCAGCTAATGTTTGCCACTGTGGCACAAAAGGATGCAAATATTTACTTCCTAAACAGTAGGAAGGCCTTTCAAGACATTAATGCTTGTAGGCACTCTTACGGATAGCTGATTAAGATTTGTGCACCCATAAAAAGTGTAGAGATTAAAGGAGAGGTCTGAAAATGTATTCATAATTAGAGAAGGGACCAGGATTGTGTTTGGGACATGATTTACTGGTAATCAGCAAAGAACAAACTGATTATTAGCTGTTCAATTCTTGTTGGTCTTAGGGGATTCTACTCAGTGGCCTAATTAAACTGAGCTTGAAGTCTTCACATCTCCATTCAGTGGCAATTTCATTATAATATTCAGTTCTTTGCATGAGATTTGCCTTCCCTCTCTTTAATCATATGTTTTGCATTTGTGTAACACCTTCCTTGATTACTTTCTCTACAGGATTAGCTCTTGATAACTGAGTGGTTTATGAAAGCAAATGTCATATATAAGACAATCTGGATATTAAGGTTTATTGTCAGTCTTGGAATTTTTCAAAAGGGAAAACAAACAAAAGACCTGCACTTGTTTTAATTAAAATGACTTTCTTTGCTTTCTGAACTGTTTGTTTGGCTCTGAATATTTTGTAGAGATAAGATTTCAGAAAGAATGTATCTTAAGGATTCCAGACAAATAGAAAAATATTTTATAATTTCAAGTCAAACTAAGGAAATTTTTATTAGTTGTGTTAAATCCCAGCATGTAGGTGACCCTCTAGGATTGCAGTAAATATTCCTGACTATAGGGTACCACTTAGATGAGAAATGCTGTCAGTGCTTTGAAATATGCAGCAGAGGGGCTCTAAATGTGTGTCTTTGTAGCTCAAAACAGAGTAGTGATTTAGCAATTACCCAATTAATTTGATCAGTGTTGATGGCTAAACTGGGACTGATTTGAATAATGCAGACTTTCACATGAATTTTTGGTAACAAAGCATTTGGGTTGGCTATGTAATTCATTGATAACCTGATTCAGTTACCAAATATCAATTTCATAGTGTCCAACAGAAACTTAGCTAAAGTTGGGCTGACTCTAACATGGGGAAAGAGCAATTCCAAGATAGCATGGCTTATAATAAGAGAGATAAATATACTGTTAAAAACAAAATAATCCCATAATATTTTTCTGTGCCAGATCCTTAGATTAAAATGATAAATTTATACTGACATCAGAATTTCACTTTCAAAAAGTAACATATCTCAGTAATACTCTCTATAAGCTGATAAGTAGGCCATTACAGACAAAACTCAGAAGCACTTTCAAAGCCTCTTTCATTTTTAAAAATTCCGGTACATTTGTAGAGTTGCACCATTAACAATAGCTGATATTTATTCAATGCCTACTGTATGAACAGCACATTTTAAAATTGTTTCATTTGACTAAATTAGGGGTTTGTCCATGGATATTTTGTTAATATATGAATTCTCATTTACTGGGAGTAAACTATTGTGAAAAATTGAAGGCATATAGCTGAAATTTATGCAAAAGATTATATTTCAATATAATCCATTTGTACAAAAGTGATGACAACGTAAGTAAGTGGTTGTTTGATGATTCAGAAGTGACTTCACCCTGCAGAATATGTGCTATTACTGAAGAAAAACGTGAAAACAATTTGTTATAGAGGGTTTTGTTTTTCAGATTCTGGATCAATTAAAGTTTATAGTCTAGCCATAGGGCAAAATTATTTAATAAATAATTTAATCTAATTCTAAATTTAAAAATAATCTGAGTACTACAATGTAAACATGAACAAAACCATCAATTTCATGAAGACAGGGAGTTTCCTAATCTTGATCATGGCTGTATTTCTAGTACCTGGTAGCATGATTGCACATAGGAGGCACTTGTGTAGTGATTGTTGAATGAATGAATCAATGAATTGATATCATGGAGGATAGACACAGAAATTTTGAAGTATATACAAATGACTCTGAAAATTTTTCTATTTTCTATTTTTTTAAGATTTTATTTATTTATTTGAGAGAGAGAGAGAGAGTGCTAGCAGGGAGAAGAGCAGAGAGAGATGGTTAAGCAGACTCCTCAATGAGTGTGGAACATGACTTGGGACTCAATCCAATGACCCTGAGATCATGACCTGAGCTGAAATCAAGATCAGGTACTTAACCAACTGAGCCAACCAGGCACCTCTCTTCCTACTTTAAGTCAAACATTGGTTCTTTGCTGGAGGAACAACCCTAATGAGTCCTGCCTTTGTCCAGTCTTATAGGAGTATTTTTATTTCCTGGGCCACTTCTCTAAGTTGTCCCTTTATAGGCATTAGCCTTCATCTTTGAAGCCAGCACCAAATCTTCCAACAGAGAATAGGGATTCAAAAAGAAGAACTATAGTTTAAATTAAAAAAGGGAACCATATTTTATTTTATTTTTTTAAAGATTTGTTTATTTATTTATTCGTGATAGACATAGAGAGAGAGAGAGAGAGAGAGAGAGAGGCAGAGACACAGGAGGAGAGAGAAGCAGGCTCCATGCCGGAGCCCGACATGGGACTCAATCCCAGGACTCCAGGATCGCGCCCTGGGCCAAAGGCGGTGCTAAACCGCCGAGCCACCCAGGGATCCCTGGGAACCATATTTTAAAGATGATGCCACTTACCATCCATTTGTATATAGACAATCTACTTAACTAATTTATCTGAGTTATAGCAAAACCATTAAGGTAATATTAGGTAACTTCTGGGTGCTAAATAAGTAAATTTTACTGAATAAAATTAGCAATTTACTGATGATACTTTGTCATCATCTTCATAATCCTAGTACTCATCATCATTATAATTGCTGTTATTATTGTTTTTCCTAGATCTGGAATGCCTCGTTCCCATTTTCCATTGTTTCATTAAATTTTAGGTTTTTCAAAGACACATTCACCAGATACCCTTCCCAGACACATACACAAATATTCTCAGGATTATTTTTCTAGTAATTTCTTTCTATTTCCAATTATATAACATGAATACAGTTCCAATAATTTTAGTTCTTTCTATTTCCAATTATATAACATGAATACAGTTCCAATAATTTTAGTAGTAGTTACACAATTCCTTGAACAATATTTTAATTATGTCTCCAATGTAATGGCAGTAGGGAATATTTATGTTGATAAACTGTAAACTTTTATAAGTACTCACTAAGTGTTTAATTCTTCTAAATTTCTCCCAATTATCTAATTATTCAATATTGGTATATTTGAGATCTTTCAAATACTGAATTGTTAAATAGTTGAAACTTTTTTTTTTTTAAGATTCTATTTATTTGAAAGAGAGAGAGTGAACAAGAGCAATAGACGGAGCATGAGTGGAGGAAGGGGCAGAGAAGCCAGCTTGTTGTTGAGCAGGGAGCCAAAGGCAGGGCTGGATCCCAGGATTCTGGGATCATGACCTGAGCCAAAAGCAGATACTTAACCCACAGGCAGACACTGAACTGACTGAGCTACCCAGGTGCCCCAATAATTGAAACTTTAAAAATACTATTTTAGCTGAAAATTTCTGTGGTAATGTGTATTTACATAAATATGTGCATAGGTAATACCCAGTGCAACTTCTAGATATGTGTAGAATTGAGATGACACATTTTGAGAGCATTTATCAAATACAACTGGGAATAAAAATGTAGCTTAGTAAGAACCTGAAATGCCTATTTGGTATATTTTTAAGTTTAATTTTGAATCTTGGCATCTCAATTGAACCCAAGAAGCTACTCCAGGATTACCATATGTTTGATTTATTTACCACAATCTACTTTGAAATATTATATCATTTAACATATAATGTAAGAACTTCACAATATTCTACTTGTATTTAGTTTCTACCCCCTCATTGTTTGTGCCAGCATTTCAGTGTTTTTCTATATATACTATATTGTGATAATTCATTGTTTATACATTGCTATTACCTACACTTTTCTCTGTTTAATTTTTATTGACATGTATATGAGTTTATCATTTTTTTATTTCATGTCCAATCTTCTGTTAAGCATATCTTAATAACTTTTTAAAAAAATTTGGATATTGTATCTTTCAGTTCTATAATTCCTATTTGATTCTTTAGTTTCCATTTCACAACCTGTATATCTCTTTACCTCTATATCTATCTTTCTCCATAAAATATTTAACATAGTTTTATTTCTTTTCAAGTTCTTATGTGCTAATTCCAAAAACTGAATCATCTGTAGGTGTCTTTCTATTGATTGTTTTTCTTATTGTTTATGGGTCACAGATACCTGCTAACTTCATAGTTTATATATATTTTTATCATGTTCCAGACATTGTACATAAAATAACAATGGAGATCTAAATAAAATTTCATATTGTTTTATTTTCCAGGGAGTGATTAGAGTAAGGAGTTTATCATCCAGATTTGTCCTTGAGTTAGGTTCAGCTGAAACTGGACCAAAGCTTATATTATATTGAAGTCACCTGTGATTTGTCCAACCAAGAATCCCAACATTTCTGCCATTTAATTTTGTCTTTTTGATCTGGGAATAAGTTGGACACACTGTTTCAGATTTTTTGGTTCACCTATTGATTCAGTTCTGGCAGGACTCGCAAACTCAAGTGTTGCGATGATATGCAAGGGTATCTTTCTCTGTGCTTTCCCCATTTGCCATTTTTCTCTCTGGCATAATTAGGATAATGGTAGAGGAAGAACTGTTGGTCTGAGAAATTTATTGTAGTATTTGGGGTTCTTTCTCTTTGTAGTATATTTCACAGCTCATACTGTTACCAGAAGATCAATTGATTAGTTCTTATCCCTGAGAAATCTCTCTTTCCCTCTCTCTCTGTCTCTGTCTCTGTCAGGATTTTCTGTTCATCCATCTATACCAAGACTGGGTAATTGACCTGGGTTTGAAAACTGCCATAGCTCTGAGCTCATTTTTAAACACTGGTTTCTCAATGGAATTAATTTTGCATTTTTGTTTGTTTGTTTGGTTTTGATTGTCTCATTGAATCTGTGGTTTTCATTGTATCTAGTATTTTTAGGAGTGAAGGTATTCCATGCCCTCCTACATACTGATCTAAAGCAGAGATCTCATGGAACTTAATTTTAATATAATTTAGAATATGAAGGTAACCTTTGAATTTTACAGAGGAGGAAGGGCCATACTTTGACTAAAAAAGCCAGAGGCCAAGTTCTCATGCTCCTTAAACTCTGACAGCAGGGCTGAGGACACATGACATAAAGTTAGCCAATTATTCTCTCCTTGACCCTCTGAATCTGGGGACAGCCTGAGGTAGAGAAACAGAAATAATTTCGGTATTTGTGGTGACATCAGTTTCTAGTGCCAGTGATCTCAAATAGACTCTGTAATTTGACACCCCTAGGATATCTAGTTTAGTTTCCCCAACCTAGTTTTACCACCTACATTGTATGTTACCAATGTTTTTCTATTTGATTTAGGCTGAGATTTTTCTCTGTTGTATGCATGCCTATTTGTTTTGATTTGAATAACTTAAAATACCTTTTCTGTTTCAATAAGAACTAGTTATTGTTTAAAGTTAAATACAATTGTATATTTAAATTGCATAGCAAGAGCTGGCATAGAATCAATGCTCTATAATCCTTGTTTCTCTTACTTCCTTTCTGGATCTCAGTGAATTTGACTTCTTTTGTATCTACCTCAGAACTATTCGCAGTGTTGAATATCATAACTCTCTCATATATGCTTACTAAATGGATTCCTGTGAATAATATACTTAACTCATCTCACTTTTAGCTAATAGATTTTGTCCTGCCCCTTGATTTTGAATGATATCATATAGGTAAAATCTAGGACTGTTAAGAGTACAAAATATTAAAAACATGATAATATCTTCCTTGATATTATCTGATTAGTTAGTAAATTATGTAATCATACTAAAATGACTTTAGTTGATTTATTTCATTTGTTTTTACCCATTTGACATAACTTGAAATGGATTTGTGAATCAGGGAACATTTCTTGGTCGCTCATTTAAATAGGGAAAACAAAGTTCCATGAGTAGGAATTCTGTAGATATATTTAAATTTATTGCTTTTATAAAACCAGTTAAATTATTCATAATTTAAATTTTTACCTGATCCTTTGAAGGCAGTATTTTAAAACATGACTTAGAGTCTTACCTTCATTGTGAAGAGAAAATTCATTCTCATATCATCCAGACTTTCAAATAATTTGTAGACTAGTAAGTAAAATGATTATTTCAAATTCAGTACAGTCTAATCTACTGTAATTTCACATCATATGGAATACTGTCTCACTTAGTTTTCTAAGAACGTTGGTGTCTACAGGTTCTCCTACATTAAAAAACAAAACAAGACAAACCCCTACATCTGAAAGGTTTTGGCTTCAGAGTTTTAATGATTTATTACATATAAGTAAAATAGAAATTAAAGCTATTTTTCAGCTGGATATGACAGTAAAAGAATATACCTAGCTTTGCTTTATAGTTTCTCAAGTTCCTAAATTTATCTGTGTTTGAATAGGTTTAGTTACTGCTCCTGGACCAAAAAATAAAAATGCAGAATATGTACAGCTATTGGTCTTGATAGAAGAGTCATAGTCCATCATCACAATGGTCCCTGAGAAACCATTTAAACAGCTTTATTGATTTTTCCCTGGTTGGTGCTGTTAGTTCAAACAGTTCCCAAGAAACATCTGTGTACTTGAACTAGGATTCTTTTTTTAAAAATTGAAGTATAGTTGACACACAAGGTTACATTAATTTCATGTGTGCAGCATAGTCTATACCTTATACTATGTTCACCACAAGTGTAGCTACCACCTGTCACCATGCAATGGTATTATAGTGCCATTTACTCTTATGTTATATCTTTCTCCCCGATTATTTATTCATTCCATAGCTGGAAGCCTATGCCTACATTGTCCTTCACCCCTTTTTTCCCATTTCCTACATTCATCTTTCCTTTGGCAATCATCCGTTTGTTCCCTGCATTTATGTGTCTGTTTTTTTGTTTATTTTTTATTTTGCTTTTTTTAGAACCCACATATAAGTGAAATCATTTGGCATTTGTCTTTCTCTGACTTATTTCACTTAGAATAGTGCTTTAGCACCCTCCATGTTGTTGCAAATAACAATATTTCATTATTTTTGTTTTTATTCTAATCACTTGATGCTCACCACAACAAGTACACTACTTCATCTGCATCACCTATTTCACTCATATTTCATTTTTTGTTTATGGCTGTATAATATTCTATGATATATATATATACCACATCTTCTTTATCCATTCATTTCAGTGGACACTTTGGTTATTTCATTATTGTAAATAATGTTACAGTAAACATAGGAGGCACTCCTATGTTTAGAATTAGTTTTTTCTTTTCCTTGGGAAAATACTGAGTAGTGGGATGAGCTGGGATTCTTGAACACTAGTGAAGAAACTACCAACACATAAGTTGCTTTCTTTTTTTTCCTGATTATTTACTTCCAACTTCATATTGAGGTTGCAATATAGGGTTAAAGTACAGGAAATTTGAAGAAAAAATTTGAGACCTTATTTTTTAGAGCAGTTTTAGGTTCACAGCAAAGTTGAGTGGAAAGTACATTTCTTATCATAGATGAGCCTATATTGACACACCATTATCACCCAAAGTCCATAGTTCACATTAAGGTTTACTCTTGGTGTTGTATATATGGGCTTGATAATGGCATGTATCCACCATTTTAATATTATACAGAATAATTAATTTCACTGTCTTAAAAGTCTCTATGCTCTACTTATCATTCCCACTTAATCCCTAGGAACTACTGATCTTTTTACTGTTTCTATGGTTTTGTCTTTTCTAGAATGCCATATAGTTGGAATCATACAGTGGCTTCTTTTACTTATTAATGTGCATTTAAGGTTTCTCCATTCTTTTTCATGGCTCAATAATTCATTTCTTTTCAATGTTAATTAATATTCCACTGTCTGAATGTATCATAATTTCTCTAACCATTCACCTACTAAAGAACATTTGGTTGCTTCCAAGTTTTGGCAAATATAAATAAGACTACTACAAACATCTGTGTACAGGTTTTTTTGTGAGCAAATTTTTTAAATCCTTTGGGTAAACACCAAAGAGTGTGATTGTTGGATCGTATGGTAAGGGTTTGTTTAGTGTTAAAAGAAGCTGCCAATCTTTTTGAAAGTGGCTGTACCATTTTGCATTCCCATTAGTAGTAAATGAGTTTCTGTTGCTCCACATCTTTGCCAACATATGATATTGTTATTCCAAATTTTGGTCATTTTAATAGGTGTGTAGTGGTATCTCATTGTTAGAGTTTGCATTTCAAAAAAAAAAAAAGAATTTGCATTTCCCTGATGACATATAAAGTGGAACACATTTTCCTATGCTTATTTGCCATATGTATATCTTCTTTGTGGAGGTGTCTGTTAAAGTCTTTGGCCCACTTTTAATCAGGTTGTTTGTTTTCTTGTTGTTCAACATTAAGAATTCTTTGAATATTTTTGTAATAGTCCTTTATTAGACATATCTTTTGCAAATATATTCTTTCAGTTGTTTATATCATTTTGTTATCTTGAAATTTGAAACAATTGCTTTTTGAGAGAGAGAGAGAGAAAGGTGGGAAAGGGGCAGAATGAGAGGGAGAGAGAATTTTAAGCAGGCTCCACACCCAGCACAGAGCTGGGTGCAAGGCTTGATATCATGACCCTGAGATCATGACCAAAACCCAAATCAAGAGTCAGCCACCTAACCAACTGAGCTAACCAGGCACTCTGAAATTTGAAACAATTTTTATTTTAGTTTAATTATGAAAAATTTCAAACACAAAAGTAGAGAGTTTGGGCATCCATGTACAACTACTGTCAATTCATGTTTCACCTGTATGCTTTCACATTCTGCCCTCCTCCCACTCTACCGGATATTTGGAAAATTCCAGATTTAGTATTATTCATCTGTAAAGGTTTGAGTACTCATCTCTAAGGTATAACCCTAACTTTAGAAACCATAATAATAATATTTGATAATTAGCTATTCTTTTTAGATCCATTAGAGAATGAGGTCACAAGACAATCTTTTTGAAGGAGAATTACAGACCAATATCCCTGATGAACATGGATGCAAAAATTCTCAACAAGATACTAGCCAATAGGATCCAACAACACATTAAGAAAATTATTCACCATGACCAAGTAGGATTTATCCCTGGGACACAAGGCTGGTTCAACACTCGTAAAACCATCAATGTGATTCATCATATCAGCAAGAGAAAAACCAAGAACCATATGATACTCTCATTAGATGCAGAGAAAGCATTTGACAAAATACAGCATCCATTCCTGATCAAAACCCTTCAGAGTGTTGGGATAGAGGGAACTTTCCTCGACATCTTAAAAGCCATTTACGAAAAGCCCACAGCAAATATCATTCTCAATGGGGAAGCACTGGGAGCCTTTCCCCTAAGATCAGGAACAAGACAGGGATGTCCACTCTCACCACTGCTGTTCAACATCGTTCTGGAAGTCCTCGCCTCAGCAATCAGACAACAAAAAGACATTAAAGGCATTCAAATTGGCAAAGAAGAAGTCAAACTCTCCCTCTTCGCTGATGACATGATACTCTACATAGAAAACCCAAAAGCCTCCACCCCAAGATTGCTAGAACTCATACAGCAATTTGGTAGCGTGGCAGGATACAAAATCAATGCCCAGAAATCAATGGCATTTCTATACACTAACAATGAGACTGAAGAAAGAGAAATTAAGGAGTCAATCCCATTTACAATTGCACCCAAAAGCATAAGATACCTAGGAATAAACCTAACCAAAGAGGTAAAAGATCTATACCCTAAAAACTATAGAACACTTCTGAAAGAAATTGAGGAAGACACAAAGAGATGGAAAAATATTCCATGCTCATGGATTGGCAGAATTAATATTGTAAAAATGTCAATGTTACCCAGGGCAATTTATACGTTTAATGCAATCCCTATCAAAATACCATGGACTTTCTTCAGAGAGTTAGAACAAATTATTTTAAGATTTGTGTGGAATCAGAAAAGACCCCGAATAGCCAGGGGAATTTTAAAAAAGAAAACCATATCTGGGGGCATCACAATGCCAGATTTCAGGTTGTACTACAAAGCGGTGGTCATCAAGACAGTGTGGTACTGGCACAAAAACAGACACATAGATCAATGGAACAGAATAGAGAACACAGAAGTGGACCCTGAAATGTACGGTCATCTAATATTCGATAAAGGAGGAAAGACTATCCATTGGAAGAAAGACAGTCTCTTCAATAAATGGTGCTGGGAAAATTGGACATCCACATGCAGAAGAATGAAACTGGACCACTCTCTTTCACCATACACAAAGATAAACTCAAAATGGATGAAAGATCTAAATGTGAGACAAGATTCCATCAAAATCCTAGAGGAGAACACAGGCAACACCCTTTTTGAACTTGGCCACAGTAACTTCTTGCAAGATACATCCACAAAGGCAAAAGAAACAAAAGCAAAAATGAACTATTGGGACTTTATCAAGATAAGAAGCTTTTGCACAGCAAAGGATACAGTCAACAAAACTAAAAGACAACCTACAGAATGGGAGAAGATATTTGCAAATGACATATCAGATAAAGGGCTAGTTTCCAAAATCTATAAAGAACTTATTAAACTCAACCCCAAAGAAACAAACAATCCAATCATGAAATGGGCAAAAGACATGAAGAGAAATCTCACAGAGGAAGACATGGACATGGCCAACATGCACATGAGAAAATGCTCTGCATCACTTGCCATCAGGGAAATACAAATCAAAACCACAATGAGATACCACCTCACACCAGTGAGAATGGGGAAAATTAACAAGGCAGGAAACCACAAATGTTGGAGAGGATGTGGAGAAAAGGGAACCCTCTTACACTGTTGGTGGGAATGTGAACTGGTGCAGCCACTCTGGAAAACTGTGTGGAGGTTCCTCAAAGAGTTAAAAATAGACCTGCCCTACGACCCAGCAATTGCACTGTTGGGGATTTACCCCAAAGATTCAGATGCAATGAAACGTCGGGACACCTGCACCCCGATGTTTCTATCAGCAATGGCCACAATAGCCAAACTGTGGAAGGAGCCTCGGTGTCCATCGAAAGATGAATGGATAAAGAAGATGTGGTTTATGTATACAATGGAATATTACTCAGCAATTAGAAATGACAAATACCCACCATTTGCTTCAACGTGGATGGAACTGGAGGGTATTATGCTGAGTGAAATAAGTCAATCGGAGAGGGACAAACAGTGTATGTTCTCATTCATTTGGGGAATATGAATAATGGTGAAAGGGAATATAAAGGAAGGGAGAAGAAATGTTGGGAAATATCAGGAAGGGAGACAGAACATAAAGACTCCTAACTCAGGGAAACGAACTAGGGGTGGTGGAAGGGGAGGAGGGCGGGTGTTGGAGGGGAAGGGGTGACGGGCACTGAGGTGGACACTTGATGGGATGAGCACTGGGTGTTTTTCTGTATGTTGGTAAATTGAACACCAATAAAAATTAATTAAAAAAAAAAAAAAAAAGACAATCTTTTTGCCCCAAAAACTAGAGACATAGGTGAGTACAGAGAATCAGAGGTTAGCAGAAACAGAAGTTTCAGCTGGAATCTGATAGGGACAATCAAAAGGTAATTAGCTAATTGCTAGAGACTAAGTAGGGACCAACTTGAGAGAAAAAAAAAAAAAAAAAACTCCTGGAGGTCTGGCTTAGGAAACTCCCATTCTTATGGGAGTTATAAACTTATATAAAAGTTATAAGCTTTTACCTTCAGGAGGCCCACCAGGCTATCCCAGTAAGGATTAGAGGAGAATCCCTTCATGCATCTGGCAGAGGAGGGGTAAATAATCATTTTGGCATAAAGAGTGTTATATTCTCACTAACAAAATACTTACCTCAAGTGAATTTATGTCACCAGATATTAGCTGATGTAGGATTTATCAGAACCTACCCAATGTGCTAGAAAGAAAATACTCTGATTAAGCCTCTCTAGGCTTTGTGTCTCATCTAAGGGAAGAATAAAATCTGAGAAGAACTGTGGATACCACAGTCTAGACCCATAGACCCACAAAAAGACTAAGACTATTTATACAAATATAGAATGTTTCCCCCCCCACACACCTCCCCGTGATATCAAATAGGTCCCTGTATAATAATAGGAGAATACAGTTGAAAAGAGCTTCAAGACTCATGCTCTATTTAAGAATCTCTAGAGAAATACAAAGATAACAAAGATGAAAATAAGGACACTAGAGAAAATTTTATACTCTGATACCTACAGTTTTAGCAGAGTAAACATAGTCCCATTTCTAGCCAGATAAACATAAAACCTGACACTAAAGATTCAATTACCTCAGATTCTTTTACTTGGTTCATCGTGGCCAACATTCATTCAATTTAAGAAAAAGGCATACTAAAAGGCAAAACAAAAAGAAAAAATAGTTGGAAGAGAAACAGCAGGCTTTAGACTCAAACTTAAGTATAGTAGAGATGTTGGAATTATCAGACAAGAAATTTATAATAACTATAATTAATACACTAAGCTTTCATTTAAAAAAGTGGGGGAGAGGGATGCCTGGGTGGCTCAGCCATTGAGAGCCTGCCTTCAGCCCAGAGCGTGATCCTGGAGTCCCAGGATTGAGTCCCACGTTGGGCTCCCTGCATGGAGCCTGCTTTTCTCTCTGCCTGTGTCTCTGCCTCTCTCTCTGTGTCTCTCATGAATAAATAAATAAAATTCTTTGAAAAGGGTGGGGAGGATAGCATGAAAGAACAGATAGGTAACATAAGCCAAGGGATAGAAACTCCAAGAAAGAATCAAGAAATATTTTTAGAAGTCAAATTAAATGTAACAGAAAAAAAGAATGACTTTGACAGACTCATAAATAGACTGGACATGGCTGAGGAAAGAATTAATGAGCTTAAAGTCATGTCAGGAGAAATTGCCAAAACTAAAAATAACACAATTCAGTCCATATCACAGAATACCAAGAAAAAGGTGGAGAAGTTACAAATTAGTATATCAGAAATGAAATAGGGGTTATCACAATTGTTCCCATAAGAGGATTGTAAGAGAATCTAGGTATAGCTCTATGACTTCAAATTTGATAATTTAAATGAAATGGACCAGTTCCTGGAAAGATGCAAATTACCAAAACTTATACAAGGAGAACTAGATAATTTGCATAGGCTAATATATGTTAAATAAATTTAATCACTTAATAATATCCCTCTAAGACAGAAAGAACTAGGCCCAGATGGTTTCATAGTGAATTTACAAAACATTAAGAAAGATATGAAACCAACTCACTACAATGACTTTCAGGAAAATAAAAGAAGAGGGAACATTCCTAACACATTCTTTGAGGCCAGAGTTACCCTAATACCAAAATAAACCAATAAATTACAAGAAATCAATATTACAGACTGATATCTCCATGAACATAGATATAAAAATCCTAAACAAAAAATTATCACATCAAAACCAACAAATACATCAAGGAAATCATACCTTACAACCAAGTGCTATTTATTCTGGGTTTTATAACGATCGTTTAACATTCAAAGAATTAGAAGGAGAAAAGCAAACTGATTGGACAGGAAGACGAAAATGGGAGATAAAAATACTTCAATGAAAAACTGTTAAACATGCCAAATGATAGATTCTGTAGATTTGGCCAGTGTTTGGAGTGGGGGAATAGGGGTCTCAGGAAGAGATTTTTGGAGCATGTATCTTTAATATAAGAATGTAAAGTGAACACATGATTTTCTAAAAATAATATCCTGAAAGGGCTTTGAGAATCAAAGTGGGCAAAACAAATTCAAATGCAGTTAAAAAAAGGTCCAAAGATATTGATCAGAGTGTGCTGCAAAATAAAGAATTCCAAATAGCTAGGAAATCTAAATAAGAAGGACAATTGGGTCAGGGAATTTGGATATCATCAGTATTTATTCCAGAGGCAGAGTGCTAATATTTTTATATTCCTGGTACATAAACCAGCTCATTTAAAAAGAATGGTGATAGGAAATTGTATAGATATTTCAGCTATAGCCTTTTTTCTTTTTTCTTCTTTTATACATACCTATTAATACTAGCAAAAGTTTGGGATCCCTGGGTGGTTCAGCGGTTTGACGCCTGCCTTTGGCCCAGGGTGCGATCCTGGAGTCCCAGGATCCAGTCCCGCATCCGGCTCCCACTGTGGAGCCTGCGTGCTTCTCCCTCCTCTTGTTTCTCTGCCTCTCTCTCTCTCTCTCTCTCTCTCTCTCTCTCTCTGTCTATCATGGATAAATAAGTAAATAAATCTTTAAAAAAAGAAGAATACTTCAAAAAATACTAGCAAATGTCTAAATTATTGGAATAATTTTACAGCAAGAAAATTGAATTTATCAGTGGGAATATTTTCAAACGTGGTTAAGAAATCCTAATCCAGTATTTGGATCATTTGCAATGACATAACACATTTCAACTAGTTACATAACTAATAGCAAAATTGACTCTTCAGGATAAAAGAAAATCCAGGTCATTGGTAATGGTCAATAGAATATTAACATTGTATGAAATGAAGAAAATGGCTTCTTACTATAGAGAGACACAATTTTATTATGCTGAAATATTAGCTTGATTTTGAAATAATAAATCAAATTTTCCCTAATTTTTTTTAATTTTTTTTTTAAATTTTTATTTATTTATGATAGTCACAGAGAGAGAGAGAGAGAGAGGCAGAGACATAGGCAGAGGGAGAAGCAGGCTCCATGCACCGGGAGCCTGATGTGGGATTCGATCCCGGGTCTCCAGGATCGTGCCCTGGGCCAAAGGCAAGCGCCAAACCACTGCGCCACCCAGGGATCCCCCTCCCTAATTTATTTATACACTTATATTTTAAAATATAGTAATATAAATATTTTTAAATAGCATGGGCATATATTAAACTTTGAATAACGGTTTTATATAGGAATTCCATTAGCAACCATGGTCCCATCCACAAATTTTAAATGATCGGTAATTGTGTGCAGAGAGATCAAACTACATGTACGCAAGGACTGAATTGGTGAGTGGCAAGGTCAGTGTCATCACTATGGCCTTCAGCTCTTTAAAACATGATACTACTTGGTCTATCACTATGATCTGTAAAATGTCAAGGTTAAATAGTCTTCTCACTCCACCACTGTGCAAGTCACAGGAAACTAGAAAGAAACTAAGTTTTTAAATATTTACCTCTCATCCAGAATATGATAGAACGTGGAGCTTGGAGGAGTTCAAATGTCAATGTCACTGATGTGTCTGAACCTACTACTATAATTCGCATATATGTAAATAGTTAAAAGATTGCGCTTTTATTTTTACTTAAATTTAATCTGCTGCTTAAATTATTCATAAATATTCTATTTATTAATATATATTTTATTCTATTAATTTCCAGGAAGTATGCCTTATTATTTGCTCTTTGTAGTGAACTTAGAAGTTATAGTAAAAATATTTAAAAATACTTTAAATCATCTGTAATTCTTTCTTCAGAGATAATGACCTTAGTTACCATACTATTTTTTTAAATAAACATTTTATTTGTTTGTTTGTTTGTTTGTTTGTTTGTTTGCTTGAGAGAGGGACTGAGCACAGAGGAGCAGTGGAGGAGGGAGAGGGACAAGGAGACTATGAGTTGAGCACGGAGCCTCAGTCAGGGCTTCAATATCAGGACCCTCAGATCACAACCTGAGCCAAAACCAAGAGTTGGATGCTCAAGTAACTGAGCCATCCAGACAACCCTACCTTACTTCTGTAGTTTCCCTTACTCAAACAGTTTCTCAATTTTTCCATGACTTTGATGATTTTAAAAATACATATCAGATGTTTTACAGTGTGTTTCTTAATTTGGGTGTATTTGATGTGTTCTCATGATCAGATTCAGTATGTACATATTTGCAACAAATATCACAGAGGTAACCTCGTATCTTTCTAAATGCAACTTTTCATTGTTTCACCTCGTCCCATTCCTGATGATCTTCACTTTGATTATTTGACTGAGGTGGTACCTGTGAGACTTCTTCAGGGTAAAGTTATTCTTATTGCTCTTATAATTAATAATCATTCTGTTGGGAAGTAGATCGAAAATATATGAACATCTTAATTCTCATTGAACTTTTCAGTTTTTATATTTGAATGGATTCATGGTTTCCAATTTTTGTCAATGGATTAATATCTATTACTGTCATCGTTAGTTTTGATCCTTAAAATGTTGCAGGGTACCTGGGTGACTCAGTTGATTAAAGGGTCCAACTCTTCATTTTGGCTTATGTCATGATAAGAATCAAACCCCGCATCAGGCTCCATGCTCAGAGCAGAATCTGCTTGTCCCTCTACTCCTCCTCCTGCTCTCTCTCTCAAATAAATAAATAGATGGATAGATAAATAAATAAAATCTTTATTTTATTTATTAAATCTTTATTTTATTTATTTATTTATTAAAAGGAAAATATTCTGATTTGGTCATGGGGAAGCTCTTTAACTGATCATAGTGTCTTTTTAATGTACCTGCATTACTTGAAGACTCCTTTGCTTTCTGGCCCAAGAGGCCAGACTCTTCTTATAGTTTTCTTGCCCAGCCTTTAAATCAGCATTTCTCTGAGGATTCCTGGTTTCTTTCAATGGAGAATGATATGTAGAAGCCACACTCTGCAGTAGGCATGCTCATTGCTCTTAAGGTTTTGTTACTGTCCAGCACCCTCAGTGGACACAGCACACATATAACCTGGTTATCAGATAGGCCAACCATACAGATGCTCTCCTCACCTTGCTCAGTCTCTGATACCTCTTACTCTATGGTGTCTCTAATGAATAACTCCTTTGCCTTCCTCTCAGACTCTGACAACCTGAGCTGGGATACCTTTCTCTAATGCATTTCCTTGTTTCTCTACTTGGGGTTTTATACTCCTCACTGGAATATCTCTTCACGTGTATACTCTCCACAACTCACCTGGGCTCTGACATACCATGTTGGGCCACCTCTGTCCTCACCCTAATCTGGCTTTCAGATCCCGTGCCAGAGCTACATCTTCACTGAGGCCCTGACATCACAAGCTGGAAAATAAAAGGTCTGCAGGCACTGAGGGCAGCATCCCCTTAAAGCCTGCTCTAATATCTGGGGGGAAAAATGGTAAATCTCTGCTCTGTCTTTTTCTCTGGCTTTAGGGATATTTGAGGATTCTTCTCTTTATAATGTAAACTACAGACTTGTTGAAAACTTACTACACCAAATACAAGGCCAATGAGGGCAGCCCAGGTGGCTCAGTGGTTTAGTGCTGCCTTCAGCTCAAGGCCTGATCCTGGAGACCTGGGATTGAGTCCCACTCAGGCTCTCTGCATGGAGCCTGCTTCTCCCTCTGCCTCTCTCTCTCTCTCTCTCTGTGTCTCTCATGAATAAATAAATAAAATCTTTCTTTAAAAAAGAGAGAGAATCTGTCCAATGATCTACTGAACCAAATTTACTGTCAACATTGTTTATTGAATAAGGAACAACCAGTTTTGATGATATGCAACTGCATTTGGGGATGAAAGCTAGTCTTATACATCTGAAGAAGCTATGTAACTAGTAGGAAATGCTGATGGGACTCTACAGCCTCCTGCCTTCCTTGAGCTGAGGTTATCTGCATATATATATATAATATATATATATATATATATATTATAATCTTATTTTATTAAATAATAAATAATACAAATAAAACAATATATAATATATATTATATATATATATTATATATATATGGCTTGATTTCTTGTGACTAAACCAAATTTTGAGTATGAATCACTAGGACATCAGAAGCTGAGCCTAGGTATCACATACTCCTACTATGTTGCTGCTGTGCCCAGCCCTTTATCCTTTTTTAAAGCTAACTAAACTTGGTGCTTTTTAAAAAAACAAATTATTGACTTATTCATGAGAGACACACTGAGAGAGGCAGAGACATAGGCAGAGGGAGAAGCAGGCTCCTCACAGGGAGCCCGGTGTGGAACTCGATCCCTGGACTGGGATCACACCCTGAACCAAAGGCTCAACCGCTGAGCCTCCCGGGTGTCCCTAAACTTGATGCTTCTTAAAGCTTATTACATTTCATAAATTTAGCAATCAAAACACATCTATGTCCAGCAGAGCAGAGTGGAAGTTGGACTACTCTTGGCCCCTTAAAAGAATATATCACCAAACCATTCTGAATTTCAATTGAAGGCTGTAGGATCTCTGGGTCCCTATATTCTGAAGGAAGAAAACAGGATTGTGCTTTTGTGAGTTGGCCAATGTCTGCAGAAATCTTGATCTAGCCTCTGAAGGCCTTGGGAAAAGGTTGATTATAGGAACAAAAGAGTCAGTCTTGGGAATCTGCCCAACTTCAGCATTATGGTGGGGAACCAGATCCCTGAGTCAGCAACAAAGAAGAGACATGTATTTTATGTCAGGGTAAGCGACGGGATTTGGACTAATTTTATATATATATATATATATATATATATATATATATATATATATATATACTCTCCTTGCCTGGTTATGAAAATAGGATTCCTCCTTTGGATTAACTACATCTTTAAGTTTCAAATAAAACAAGAAAGGGCAGGGCTTATAAAGTAGATGTCAGGCAAGATAAGAAAATATCTAAATTAATTTAAATTAATGTAAGTATTTTCCATTTAATGTCCATAATCCATAATCCATAACAGCAAAAACAGATATCTACACAAAACTAACTAAACTATTATTTTTAATTATAATCTTTTAATTTTGAGATAATTACTGATTCCCATGCAGTTGCAAGAAGTAATCAAGAAAGATTCCATGTATCCTTTACTCAAGTTTCTCCAGTGGTAACTTCTTGTAAAAGCATAGTACTGTATCATTCATTACTAGGATGTTGTCATTGATCCTGGCAAGAAATAGAACATCTCTATTGCCACAAACAGCCCTATGATTCCAATTTGTAACCACACCTACTTTGTTCTTAACCCTACTCCCTCCTTAGCCATCGCAACTGCTAATTTGATCTCCAATTCTATAATTTTGTCTTTTCAAGAATATTATGTAGACGGTTTCATACAGGTTTTTTAAATTAATAGATTTTATTTTTAGAAATATTCTAAAATTACTGAAAAAGTGAGCAGATAATATAGAGAGCCCCAGTATATGCTTCCCTCAACAGTTTCCCCAATTATTAACACCTTACATTAATAAACTACATTTGTTACAATCAGTGTGAATCAATAGTGAGGCATAGTTATTAAAGTATTAAAGTATATAGTATATAGATTTCCTTAGTTTTAATGTAATGTTGGTTTTCTGTTCTGGGATCCCACTCAGGAAACTGCATTGCATTTAGTTTGTTATACCTCGTTAAGTTCCCTTGGTTGTGACATTTTCTCAGATTTTCCTTTGTTTTTGATGACCATGGGAATTTTGAGGATGCTTGTCAGGTATCTTGTAGAATGCCTTTATATAGAATTTTTTCAGATATTTTTCTCATGATTAGACTGAGGAAGAAAACAGAGGTAAAATGCTATCTTCATCTCATTCTATCAAGGGTACATTTTATCAATATGATTTATGACTTGATGTTTACTTTGATTACTTGGCTGAAGTAGTTTGTCAGGTTTCTCCCTATAAAGTTACTCTTTCTTTTTTTTTTTCCTTTTCCACCTTCTCCTCTTGAGAATGAAGTCACTAAGCACAATCCACACTTAAAAAGTGGGGAGGGGAGTTAAGCTCCCCTTTCTTCAGGGTAGAGTATCTACATAATTTAATTGCAATTCTTCTGCATGGAAAATCTGTCTCTTCCCCTATTTATTAATTTAGTCAATCATTCATTTATATAAGTGTGGAATTTTGGATATTTATTTACTAAGTTACTAATATTATTGTTCAAATGTTTCCAGCTTTGCCATTGGGAAACTTATCAGTCAGCTGAAATCAGCCTCTTCTCCAAGGAGCCCTGGTTACTTTTATTTAGGGAGTGGCACTAGGGACGAAAGATTTGGGACAGTTGTGCTTGTTACTTTTAGAGTGTCATTGCTTTTAGACTCTCTCAACTACCAAAGCATGGAAATATGTGTGTATACTAATACATGTATGTGCATATATCTATTAATATTTCTATATGCAACCTTCTGTATCTTAGTCAAATGTGTAGTCTTACTGATTTCTCCGTCTCAAACCCATTGCCACATGGATCATTATAACTTTCTCTCTTTGCTTATATAAATGTCCAGTCCAAGAGTGAGAAACCAAGCTCCCACCTTTTACCATCTATTTACATAATTGTTCAATTGCAATATACATGTGTAAGAGTGTATATTTTACTGTACAAGCACTATAGGTTCTATCAGTTTGAGAAATGCATAATGTGATGTATCCACTATTACAATATCAAACAGAATAGTTTTACCATTCTAAAAGTCTCTCATGCTTCCCCTGTTCATCTCTCTCTTATTCCCTAAATCCTCCACAACCAGTGTACTTTTTTAGTGTCTCTGTAGTTTTGTCTAACCCAGAATGTCATGTAATTGGAATCATGTAGCATACAGCCTTCAGTCTGGCTTCCTTTACTTAGTAACACACATTTGAAGTTCCTTCATGTCTTTTTCAGTTTAATTTCTCATTTGTTTTTTATTATGGATAATGTGCCATTATAGGGACTTACCTACCTGTGCATCCATTTACCTATGGAAGGACAACTTGGTTGCTTTCAATTTTTTTATGATTATGAATAAAATGACCATAAGAATTCAAGTGCAAGAGGTGCCTGGGTTTCTCAGTCAGTTAAGAGTCCGATTCTTGATTTTGGCTCAGGTCATAATCTCAGGGTCATGAGATTGAACTTTGCGTCAGGCTTCATGCTCAGTGTGGAGCCAGCCTAAGATTCTCTCTCTCCCTTTGCCCCTGACCCCCACTAATGCATTCTCTCTCTTAAAATGCTGTTTTGATCACTGTAGCTTCATAATAGGTATTGAAGCTGAGTAACGTCTGTTCTCTAACTTTGTTCTTCAGCATCACATTAGTTATTCTTGGTTTTTGCCTTTCCATAAAACTTTAGAATCAGTTTGTTGATATCCATGAAATACTATCCTGGGATGTTGATTAAAATTACATTGATTCTATATATCAATTTGGGAAGAACTTACATCTTATCAATACTGAGTCTCCAAATCCATCAATATGAAATATTTATCCATTTATTTAGATATTCTATGATTTCTTTCATCAAAGTTTATAGTTTTCCACATACAGATCCTGTGCATATTTTGTTAGATTTATACTTAAGTATTTCATATTGGTCTTGATATAAATGACATTATATTTTTAATTTCAAATTCTAATTGTTCATTGCTGATATAAAGGATGGTATTTGTCTTTTGTATATTAATGTTGTATTCTTTTGAGATAATCTCTGATTAGTTCCAGGAACTTTGTTACTGTTGTTGTTTATTCTTTGGAATTTTCTACATCGGCAAGCATGTTATCTGTGAACAAGGGCAGTATTATTTCTTTCTCCACAATATGTATACCTTTTGTTTACTTTTATTGTACTATAACAAAGCTATGGTATCCAGTAAAATATTAAATAAGAGTGATGACTGTGGAGTTCTTTTTCCTCTGGATTGCAGAGAAAAGCATGCCATTTCTCATCACTAAGGAATTGGACATGGTATATAATCCTTTTAACTTGTTGATGAATTCAATTTAGTAGTTTTGGTTGAGAATTATATCTATATATGTAATGGACATTGGTTTGTAGTTTTCTTTTCTAGTAATATCTTAGTTTGATTTTGTATCAAGATAATGCTGACCTCATTGAATGATTTGAAAACTATTTCTTTCTCTTTTATATATATTCTTTAAGATTTATTTATTTATTTATTTATTTATTTATTTATTTATTTATGATAGACATAGAGAGAGAGAGAAGCATAGACACGAGGAGGGAGAAGCCTGACGCGGGACTCGATCCCGGGACTGCAGGATTGCGCCCTGGGCCAAAGGCAGGCGCCAAACCGCTGAGCCACCCAGGGATCCCCAAAAGATTTTATTTATTCATGATAGATATAGAGAAAGGGGAGTGGGCAGAGACCCAGGCAGAGGGAGAAGCAGGCTCCATGCAGGAAGCCTGACGTGTGACTCGATCCCGGGACCCCAGGATCGCGCCCTGGGCCAAAGGCAGGTGCTAAACCGCTGAGCCACCCAGGGATCCCCTCTTTTATATTTTGTAGGAGTTTTGAAGGATTGGTGTTAATTCTTCCTTAAACGTTTGATAAATTTACCAGTGAAGCAATCTACTTATGGGTTATTCTTGTGGAAAAAAATTGATTGTTATTTCAATCTTTTTGTTATATATCTATTCTGATTCTCTGCTGTTCCTTTTTTCAGCTTTATTGAGATATAATTGACAAATAAAATACAAAGATGTTTAAAGTGTACAATGTGATGATTTAATGTACATATGTACAACAAAAGAATTTCCCTGTCAAGTTAATTAACACACCCACCATCTCACATATTTACCTGTTTTGTGTGTATGTGAAAACTTTTTATAAGATGAGTAATGTCTGAGGTTCTAACGTATAATAAGGTGGCTACAGTTTTCATTCTTCTTCAGTTAATTTTGGTACTTTGCATTTTTCTAGAAATTTGTCCCTTTCATCTAAGTTTTATATTTCATTGATATACAGTTGTTCAAAGCATTTCTTATAATGCCTTTAGTTTCTGAGATAACAGTATTAATGTCTTCTCTTTTATTCCTGATTTTAGTAAATTGATTGTTCTGTCTTTATCTACGTCAGCGTAGCTTGTCAATTTTTTTAAATTTTTATTTATTAATTTATTTATTCATGAGAGAGAGAGAGAGAGACAGAGAGAGAGAAGTAGAGACATAGGCTGTAGGAGAAGTAGGCTCCATGCAGGAAGCCTGATGTGGGACTCAATCCCAGGATTCCGGGATCATGCCCTGAGCCAAAGGCAGATGCTTAACCGCTGAGCCACCCAGGGATCCCAAAGCTGTCAATTTTGGTGGTCTTTTCTTTAAAAAAAAAAAAAGATTTATTTTTATTTATTTATGATAGAGAGAGAGAGAGAGAGAGAGAGAGGGACACAGGCAGAGGGAGAAGCAGGCTCCATGCAGGGAGCCCGACGCGGAACTCGATCCGGGGACTCCAGGATCGCGCCCTGGGCCAAAGGCAGGTGCGAAACCACTGAGCCACCCAGGGATCCCCTTGATGGTCTTTTCAAAACCACTTTTGCTTTTGTTCAAAATGTATATGTTATATATGTTTTCTATCTATATTGTTTTAAATTATTTAAAATGATGAATAACATACAAACAACATACATTTATACTGTCTAGTATATTCAAGTTTAAAATTACCATTACCAGCATTTTTAATAATTTTTGCGTATATTTGAGTTATTGTCTAGTGTCCTTTCCTTGCAAGATGAAAGACTCCAAAACTAACACCATTTTAAACAATACTATCTGTCCCCTCCTGAATTGTCTTGCATCTTTGTCAAAAATCAATTCTCCATATATGTGTATGTCTCTTACCAGACCCTTAATCAGCTCTGTTGATCTATTTGCATATCTTTGAACCAATACCATCCATATTGATGGCTATAGTTTTACATAAACCCATGATATCTTGATTTCATTCTAAATGTAGAACTCATGTACTCCAACATTGCTCCTCTTTTGAAAAATTATTTTCATTATCCTAAGACCTAAGCATTCTCATGTGGATTTTAGAATATCTTTGTGAATTGCTTTAAAACAAAACAAAACAAAACAAAACAAAATAAAACAAGCTATCCCGAATTTGGATTGAGTTTGTGTTGAATACATACATCAATTTCGGGAAAATTGGTATCTTAAATTAATAACCCAGTAACAGAGTATTTCTCTCTCTTTACTGGGTAAGTCTTCACTGTTTTACAGTTGTTTTTTTTTTATAGTTTTTCATTTGTAAATCTTGTACATCTTTTTGTATTCAATATTTATTGCTATTGTAAAGGATGTTTTTAAATTTTGATTTATGGTTAGGCATTAACCTAACCATTTATATTTATAAAATATATAAACACATTTTTTTCTTTTTCAGACTAGCTATTAATATTTATCAGAACCCCAGTGTTTCTGAGAGTATAACTTAGGAAATCTTGAGTGTCTTAAAGGGCCATACATTATGGTTCAGAGAACGCTGAATTTAGTTCTAACAAAAACTCATTTGAAAAACTTTGGTGAAGTATTTAATCCCTCTAGACTTTAGTTTCTTCATTTGTGCAATAAAATCATTACACTGGGTGATTCCTAAAATACTCAGACATCGTTTTCTCAGCCACAACATGAAGTACTCTATCAGAACATTTGTAAATTTACAACTCCTTATTTTTTTCAAATGAGAATTTGCATGATTTTAGTTATGGTTGAGATAGAAGTCTCAGAAGGTGAAACTCAACCTTTACCTCAAATGAATGAGTGAATGAATGAATGAGTGAATCTATCTAGTCCCCTCCCCCAAGAGAGCATTTCATTATATATAAAGCCTTACACAATTGAAATTAAATTTGCACTAAACCAAATGGGTAAACATTAGTTGGAATATGTATACAAGTTGTCATTAATTAATTTTTATGCTTTTATTAATTTTTATGTTCAAGCTTAGTGATGAAATTCATATTAAAATTTTAGAAATCTACAAAACACATGCATAATATATATACACATAGATACATGCATATATACATATTTGGTATATGCATACATGCATACCTAACACCTAATTGAGCATGGATAATCAAAAATCAATTACACTTGGTTAATCTTTGCTCAATTGTGTTGTATATGTGTGGGTAAGTTATTGATATCAGTTAATAATAGTTCTTGGATGTTTAATTTAACTGATTAAATGCTTTCCTATGTCTTTCACTTGAGATTATTTATGAGATGATTTGTTGTCTTTGGGATTATTGTTTAACATAAGTAGAAGATTAAAATGATTGGAGTCCTCTTACATTGCTTGTATTTAAATATGTCTAGCTTCCTTAAAGCTCTGAGTGGTTATATATCACTTGTTTTCTCAAGGTCTTAAAGTCAAAATATGTTAGAATTATTAAACCAGAGACAAGGAAGTTGGTAGTAAAGTGGATAATTATAGAAGAACTATGTAGTAAAAGGACTGTGATAAAATCACAGAATCTTTACCAATGCTTGCTATAACTGACAAATTGCTTTTCAATTATTATTTAAATTATGCTATTCTTAAATATAGTCACGTATATTGATTAAACACCATCTGGAAGTTTGGTGGGGAAGTAACTACCAATCTTCTTTATATTTTTTAATTAGCATTTAGTCTGAATTATACTTATAACTTCATTTGTATTAAATATTTATAGATCACGGCTATTGTTGAATATTTACAGCATTGGACATCATAAATTGGATTTCCATGGAAAGGACAAAATTGCCTGTCCTTTCTTTAACACTAATGCAACTTTGGGATTGCTTTATGGGGAGGGATATTAACTATTTTTCTTGCCTCAATAACTAATCCCAAAGTCATATTTGATCTTTTTGTATTTTTCTATTTCCTTAGTTTGCTAAGTTCTCCTATACACATCTTTTTTTTTTAGTTTTTTTGAGTTTTTTTAAAATAATAAATTTATTTTTTATTGGTGTCCAATTTGCCAACATACAGAATAACACACAGTGCTCATCCCGTCAAGTGCCCCCCTCAGTGCCCGTCACCCATTCACCCCCACCCCCCACCCTCCTCCCCTTCCACCACCCCTAGTTCGTTTCCCAGAGTTAGGAGTCTTCATGTTCTGTCTCCCTTTCTGATATTTCCTACCCATTTCTTCTCCCTTCCCTTCTATTCCCTTTCACTATTGTTTATATTCCCCAAATGAATGAGACCATATAATTATTGCCCTTCTCCGATTGACTTATTTCACTCAGCATAATACCCTCCAGTTCCATCCACATGGAAGCAAATGGCGGGTACTTGTCGTTTCTAATGGCTGAGTAATATTCCATTGTATACATAAAACACATCTTTATCCATTCATCTTTCGATGGACATCTTTAATAGTATTACTCAAAGGGCAATGCTTTATAGCACATAAGATCACAACTAAGGAATCAGCTTCCTGTGTTTGCACCCAACTCTGCAAAAAGATGAATAGTTAGCAAATATCTCTATACTTCAATCTCCTTATGTAAAGTGGGAATAATAGGACTGCTATTAGGGATACATACACAAACACCCACATACATACACAAATAAGCCTGTCCCATGGCCTGACATGTGGTAAGTACTACATAGGTATTTGCTACCAATAATTCCTCCCTTTTTCATGGACTCATTCTTTTTCCCTTGATTCTGACTTCTTACGAATTTATTTACTTTCATTTCAATACTTTATTCACAGATGTTTTACTCCATATTTGATCCAGATTTCTATTAGAAAAATCATTTTTCATTCTATTAGCTATGAATTCTTATATTCTATAATATAAATTTTCCCTTTCAGACTAAAATACAAAACATTCTATGGAATCTAATATGTCTAAAATGCCAAATGCTAAATATTATTAGCTATCATTTATTTATATACTACATTGATTTATCCTTATTCTGTACAATAAAAATATCAAGGCTTTGGCAAATAATCAAGTAGTGCACGTATCTGTGAATGTAAATGGCTCAGCAGTCATCATTTTCTTGATTTTGTCCTAGTGTTTTTTAAATTTTTTTCTTAACATGAGAAGAGTTTTATAAGCAAACTTTCCTGATGAATAGTACTGATTTTATTGTAGTACACAAGATATTCAAGAAAGTATCCAGAAAACCACTGAGAACCTGTGCTCAAGGTAGTCTCACTCCACACATTTCTTGGCACTTGGATATTGCTCTTCATATTTTGAGCAGAATGTTGACACTAGTGGTAAGATAAGGGAAATTTGTTTGTGGAATATAAGGACATATGTTTGTTTGTTTCTTTCTTTTTACACTTACCAGAACCTTACTCTTTTAGTATATGAATGCATAATATTTTATTTTTTTTTCTCTACAAATTATGCCATTGAATGGGTTTTAAAAAATTTCCAACCCACAGCAACAAACTTATGCAGTGATATGGTATGAATGCTGTGAGTATCAATAACCTGAGGAAATAATCTTCGGATTGTCAGGATATCATCTTTTGGTGTTGTGTCCTTACTCTGAGATACTGTACCAATGAAATTAATATAATATTCAAAGACACTTAGATTATCTTGGTGATATTCTTCACAACTCTTGAATCTACCAAAACAATGTCTTTTTTTCCTGTTAAAAAATTATGTTTGCATGTTTTTAGCAGGATCTTATGTTTCTGGATGGTAAAGCCTCCTTTCAGGAAGGTGTATTTATATTGCTACTCTTTTGTATTTTGTTCAGATCATCCTGTCTCTGCCCTAATTGCTCAGTAATTCAATTAATCTTAATCGTTCTTGTCTTTATTATCAACTCCTCCCATGGGAAGCTTCCTATTGTAGTAACATATTGGATGATGCAAATTTTTCATTGACTCTATAGTTGGACCAATTTAAAGTATTTTATTGAGATGCAAATTTTATATATTTAAAATTTTATGTACTTCAATATATATGTTTAATTCAAAGGTGTAGGTAAGAGGAGGAAGGGACATCAGGACAATTATACTATCTTTTTCTGAAACCATTTTTAGGAGATAGGACCTTCTACATGAACAAATAAATTCTAATTATATTGATAAAACAAAAACAAAAACAAAAACAAAAACAAAAAAAACCCCACAAAGAACAAAACAAGATAAACAAAACTAGAAAGCCAACACTCCTTACCAGAGTTGTTCAAAGGAAAAATTAGAATTCATTTTATTTTTTAAGCCTTCCCTCTTTATTATTTTGCATATCCACAACCAAGAATTCAGACACCATATTTACATAGAATTCACAAGGTTACTTCAGTTAGCTCAATTTCATTTCTAAGGATTTACAAATCATTTAAATAGTAAAGCATTACTTGCACTTCTCTCTACCAATGATGCAGTAATTTGAGAGAAGATGAGATACTTCATGCAGATTCTGGATAGTGAACATAATTCAGAGCCTTTTCTAAAACTCTGTAGAATATTCCCTCTAAACTGTAAACAATATTAACACATCAGTCACCTTTAAGACTCAGAGAGAATGAAAGATTGGCCAAGTACTTTTTGGTGCTGTCATGGAAATATAATAAAGGGAAGTGAAAGATGAAAAAGGAGATAAGGTAAGGAGATAAAG
This sequence comes from Vulpes lagopus, assembly GCF_018345385.1. Taxonomy (NCBI): domain Eukaryota; kingdom Metazoa; phylum Chordata; class Mammalia; order Carnivora; family Canidae; genus Vulpes; species Vulpes lagopus. Next base: position 24,288,905 of record NC_054836.1, read on the forward strand.
ATACTGTTTTTTGTTTTTTGTTTTTTTCCTCGAGACCAGCTTTGAGGGCTTTTTTCTTACTGGTAACACTGACTTCTAAAGATGGTGATGCATTTACAGACCAATAGTTGGCCTATATTCACACAAATGGGTAACTCCGTTTTAAATGTAAGAAAGTAGAAAACTTACCATAATGTTTAATTTGTAAATTCTCATGTGTCTCTTTTCATTTTCATTTTATGCCTAGTCTAATGAATTATTGTTGAGTAAAAAGCACATTTGCTTAAAAAATACACAAAAATGGTTTCAGATGATGATCATGTTTTTCCCTCATTGGAAATAAGAAAACAGATGCACACTTTAACTGTTACACGAAAATTACAGGTTCCCAAACCAAAAATAGTTCCCTTAATATGTATGTGTTATATCTTCATTGCCATTTTTCTCTAAAATGTTGAGACTGACAGCTGTTATTAATAGGTAGGTTGGTCGTAGGTATCTTTTTAAAATTCAGTTGAAAGATCTCCTGCTGGTTTTGAAAGAATGAGATAATTCTCCATATTGGGAACCCATATCCTTTATAATTCACACTTGAGCTTTCAGTATATTTTCTTTTACTTATTCACATTATTTTTTAATTGTTTCTATGTCTTGGTGCTTCTTGAATGTAAGAGCATTTGCCCTTATGGTAAAGTGAAATGAAGAAACAACATATGCAAGTAGTTCTAGTCTCCTCCCAAAATATAAATTTCTTAAGTGAAAAGGAAAAATTATTATATTAATTTACATAGAATAAATCAGTTTACAAAGAGCAGTCACGTTAGCCTTGAAATAAACATTTCTGCCTATATCATAATTTTTTTCTAATGGGTTCAGTTTAAAAATAAAAATAACTAGGGGTGCCTGGCTAGCTCAGTGAGCCGAGTGACTCACTCTTGATCTCAGCTCAGGTCTTGATCTCAGAGTTGTGAGTTTGGACATGGAGCCTACTTAAAAATAAAATATAGTAAAATAATTAAATAAAATGACTAAAAGTGCTTTCTCTTTTTTTCACCTGAACAAAATTTGTATTACAATTTGCTTTTAAGGTGAATACTAATTCCAAATAAATAAAACACTGTGTGTCTAGGAAGAATAATGAAAACATTGATGTTAAAGATGCTTTTTTAACATAAAAAGCAAGTAGAAATTAATAGTGGAGCTCTGACTATAGATTTTATGAAAGAGAGAAATTATTTTCAATCACTGCTGAATTCCTAGTTGTCTAGAATAGTGTCTAGCTGAGAAGTTGACAATTATTAATAAACCGATATGCTATTATCACTTAAAATTATTTTGTATCAGTTCTTTATCATATTAAGCTTATTTTGTGGGAGGAATAGGAGACACTTCCAGAAATAGATAAAATATATACTTGAAGAGATAAAAATTTGTTGTTCCATTTAGTTGTTAAAATCATATCCATATTATGGCACCATTGGTTCAACTGTGATTTAATACCCAAATAAGTGAGTTGGAAGTATTCTACATGCAGCTTAAAATGCTGATTTTATCTGTCCTTCCATGTCTTTCACTGAAGTGATATGTTTAAAATCACCTTATTAAAATATGTCTCAAAATTATGTTTATGCATTTAAAATATCTTATAAAAAGAGGCTTGGAGTGGATCTTGTTTCTGAAACCCATAAAACCTATTTTTAAAACTTAAAAATAACATTAAGAGTTTGTTATAAATCCCATACATTCTTTTTCATATTGACATTATAAAAGTAACTAATGTAGTTTTTTATACTATAAATATGAAGAGAAAATCTTCTTTTCCAGTTGTTCTTATGTTTGTTTCCAAAAGTCATCAATCTCTTCCAAATTATTCTACAAAATATGTGTGTCATTATTGAGTATAAAGTAATCATTGACGAGCATACTGAATAAAAAGCATCTCTCTTTATGCTTCTTTAGGTACATTAAGATTTTTGCACCTTAATAAACACAGTATCATTCCCCCCATTTGGTTTATTTTTTATCTGCAAATGTTAAATTCATTTAACATTGAAATTCATTAATCATTGAAGTTAATATTGAAAGCCTTTCACATTTTTATTCATGTCCTATTTCTTGCAAAGTAAACAATTTTTCAGTCTGATACAATTATATTAAATTCAAAAGTATACATTTATATTAAAAGAAATAGGGCTTGTGTTTCTTTAAGGTACATTTTCATGATTATCACCTATATTTTTGTTTTTCAGAATGCTGCTCAAACTCCAGAATTTTTTTAATGCAAATAAGTGATTTTCTTTCATGAGCTATGTAGAAATTTCTGCTCACCCATCTGGTTTAGAAGCCGCAGCTTGAATTTTAATGAGACAATATTATTTACTGTACTTTTTCCTGCAAATGTTCCAATGTTTACTCTGTCTTGGTGATTCTGTCTGTGAATGGGTCAAATTTCCTCTGCCTGTCTGAAAAACGTGGAAATAAGTATAAGCATTCAATCAGTGAGGCTCAGGGTTGTGAAAACTTAATGTTTACAAATCCAAAGTGACACACTCTAGATTTTATTTTATTTTTTATTTGTTTTTTATTTATTTATTTTTCACACTCTAGATTTTAAACAAGGAACTCAATTTATTTAGTCAATCAGAATACCATTAGAATATAGTATAGATGAGCTTTTTCTAGAGTTTTATTTATTTCAGGCTCATAGAGATTGTTACATTTAAAGAAGCAGAAATAAATTAAATAGCACTCTTATGGTCTTTAAAGAGTTAATCCAAATTCATAGTGAGAGAATAACAATTATATTCAACAATAGCAATGTTACTGTGCACTATGTTTCCTTGGTACACATAAGCTGACCTCAGGTGTTTTACATCTGTCCTCTTTGGTTATAACAGGTCACATTAGGAGAAAATTATAGTCTGGATATTTAAGATTAATCATTTTCCCTAAAATATAGGAGTCAATATAGAATATTTTCTAATATGTTCTAAAATATAGAATATTTTCTAACCTATAAGAATAATGGCACTGTTTTTGGTTAAATGTTTGTTGAGAGGCAGAAAGGTTAGAAACTGACTGGAGTCTATCATAAAATGAGTGTTTCAGATGGGTGGCCACCATGTTCTCTGTTGCCCTTAGAGACTTCCTTTCATAATCACATAAAGTTCAAGTTATTAAGTGAAAAGAATTAGTTCACAGAATGATATAGATTTTCAGAAGTCTTAATTAAAGCTCACAGAACTTTAGAAAATTGAGAAATGCCCTCTTTTGACTCTTCATCTTCTATGTTATTTGATTATCTGATTTAAATATATCTTTAATTAATTAGTATTAGTATCAAATAACCTAGATAGAATTGGAGTGACTGCCCTCTGGTTGTGAGGCAATTTTGCAGTTTTAGAGCAAGGGAAATAAAAGGTCATTGGGTAAAGTACTCTGGACTTTTTTAAAGCTTCTTATCCCCCATGATACCTCCCAGGACTTCACCATTCCCTGGAACCACTAAGATCGGAGAAGCAGAAATCATATATTGCTTTCATAAGAGTTAGCAGCTCTCCAATATACCAGAAATATTTTGTCCAGCTTCCTGTAAGTAACACATCTAGTTATTTTCTTTTTAAAGATTTTATTTATTTATTCATGAGAGACTCAGAGAGAGAGAGAGAGGCAGAGACATACACAGAGGGAGAAGCAGGCTCCATGCAGGGAGCCAGATGTGGGACTCGATCCCAGGACTACAGGATCATGCCCTGAGCCAAAGGCAGACGCTCAACCACTGAGCCACCCAGGCATCCCAACACATTTAGTTCCTAAGACAATTTCCTAAAGCAAGGATGAACATAAAGTTGCCACTAAGGAATTGAGTATAGAAGCTAGTGAGTAAATCAGTAGAGAAATCAGAATTCTATCTTTAGGTCAAGTCTCTGATAGCCCTTTTTTACTTATAAAGGTGATGCTTCCTCAAGCATCATATCTTCTACACCAAGATGAAACCCAGGTCTTTTTTTTCTATTTAAGAAACTGTTACTAGTTCGTTAAGGTATTGGGATAAAATGAACCATGTATCAGTAGAACTACTTAGTTAAGGAGTATGAACAAACAAATACTGATGGGGTAGCTTAATGAGCCCCTTGGCTCCAAACACAAAAATAAAAACTCTGTATATTTCAATTATATAGAGTCTTGTACTACTCTTGAAATTAAGGCTGTTCTCTAAAGTACGCACTGTAATACTGCCATTGGAATCAATAATATACCATCTCAAAGAAAAGGGCTCATATGATCTGCTCCTATGGGGAAAGATTACTCTGGGGTTTAAATTTGCTGTTTGATTTTCTTTCCTTTTCTTTCTTTCTCCCCCCCCCTCCCCATTCAGTAGAACTTCCTTAAATTGTGACTCAGGATTTCCCGGCTAGTGTTTTAAAAATCTGACAATTAAAGTTCTGGTTCATAAGCTCAGCAGGTTTTTACAAGTTATAGGTCAATGGATACACACAGAGACACACATAATGAGAACTCACCCTCATATACAGTAGTGGTACAATCCCTTTCCCCTTTCTTTGCCAAAGTTGCAGAAAACAAGATTCTATTCTCTAAATACTTTGAGTCAAATTGTGCTTTTGGGTGGTCAGAATAATTAGGACTCAAATAGAAGCATAAAAGCCTAACAACTTTTTGCCAAAATCAAACCATGCTGAGCTCAATCTCAGTTTCAAACTTATAAGAAAATAAATCTATTAATAATGATTTTTCTACTAGGAATATATATTAAATACACATTGTAAGGAAAGGAGCTTTATTTTCAATCTCTAGTCATGATGACTGAAGAGGATCTATCAAAAACCTTTCTCTGTCTTATTAGGCATATAGAGTTCAGTTTCCTGAGCACATTTTCTGGGAAAGATAACTAATTGTGCAAATACAAGTCACTTCATTTAGGAAGAATATTTAAAATGGATCCTAAATTGTCTGTGAAATGTACTTTCTCATTAAGCCAAACAGCCAATCAAGGAAAGCTTTTACTGATTGTTAATGAAAATATGTATTAGGAAACATTAATAATTCATTTTTTTTATTAAGAGGAAGAAACTTTAACCTCTCTTGTGACTATAAACATTTACATTTGTGAACACCTGAGGTTTTGTTTGAGAATTTGCTTTTTTACTATTGCTCAAGTTTTAGGCAGACAGACATAAATTACTGTCCTTTTTCATTCCAGCTTATACATTATTGGGCAAAAACAGAGAGGCATGGCTGAAGATGAGGCACAACAGTGAATAGATCATGTGTTAGAAGGTGTCTAATATTTATTAGATATTTACTTCATAAGCATATACAGATAACCTGTACCATCTAAAAGTCTCTTTTATTTTCAGAAGCCCCTCAGCTTGACCATAATTCTGATAACTCACGCTCAAATTTTATTATTTTTAATATAAATAAAATTAACTCCATTCTTCTTCTCTGGTTACAACATCTAGAACATCAGGCACAAAATAGATATTTAATAACTTTCCTTGTTGGTTCAATAGAGTCCAGTTTTAGTTATCTTGGTGATATCTACCTCATACTAAATTCTAATTAAGGAGATATCTATAGTTAATATAAAACATTGTAGGAAGAAGTAATTTTAAAAAGAGCTCTTTGTTCCAGTGTTAAGTAAGTTAAACATCTTTATTGGCCTCAGTTTTTTTTTATATTAAAAATAATCTCTCTGCTGCAATTATTTTCTGGAGAATGTGAAAGTTCTTGATGGTTTCCATCTTTTCAGTCAATAATAAAATACTTTTTTTCCCTCAGGTTAAAGGTAAGAAAAAGATGGGGAAGAATCATTTGGAAAAATATTAGTAATTATGTTAGGAATGGTGCATGAATTATTACATGCCTTAAATAATTAGACAACAATTAAGTCTTCAGGTTATAATTCTGATTTTTGAAAAATTAAACCAAAATGATCAGTAGTAGTCTCAAATGGAATGCTGATGTATTTTTTTTAACGATGGGAAACAAATTTGTACCATTTCTATTCATTTCACTGTTATGTAAATTAACTAAAATTTGCAGTATTATTTTTAAGTGGAGAGTCCCTCACTGAATCACATTCTTATTTTACAAAAGACAGTGTCCCAAATGCACTAAGCACATGGTTTGATTACAAAACTCCCTGTCGATTGAATGTACCCTAATAATGCTTTTGTGAAAAACTAGTTTAAAATAGGTAGGTGACTAACCCAGAGGTAAGGTGGTTTTCAAAGACATTGCATCAAGGATGGTTGGGTACATAGATGACATTTTAATTTTTTATTTTAGAATCCATAAAATAATTCCTGAAGAATTACAGCTAGAACTATTTCATTAACTTCTTGTGAGAACAAAGAGATTTCTCTTTTAGACACCTCACAACATCATTGATATAAAATGTCGCTACCACTAATTGGAATGAATTCTTACCTTCTCAATTGTAAGTCAGTGCTGTTCAAGATTTCTTTCTGATAATGTGGCAAGAGTAGCCTCACTTTCATCTATTAATGTCATCTCTTGTGTGCCTGCAAAATTTGCCAGAACTGATTAGAGCAGATATTAAATGATAATTGGACATTTAGTGCTCGTCAAACAGAAAGTGACAGATGGGGCACTAATTAAATTATAGTTCTGACATTATTCACAATGGTTTATGACTCTTCAGTGATGACCTTCATGCATCTCTTCTCCATGTTTTTTCCCTTTGGTGGGGAAAGAAGGATAGAAAGCTGATTGATAGAAAGGAAAACTATCTCTAAAAACACTGAGCAAAACCCAAAGATATTTAAAATGCCTAATTTTTAAAGCTATCTATCAAGATAAAACATTTTTCTGTAGTGAATAGTCATAAAACAAAAAGGAAATTTACTATGAAGCTAATGAACTGCGAAAAAAAAATATCTAGGTAATCCTAAGGCATATACAAAGACAGATTATAATGACTCTTTCTGGAAAGGGTAAAGACCTTTGTTCTTATTTGAATAAAGAAAAAATATAATTCTGATACCAGAAATGAGGATGCAGTGCTTTTTTATTAATGCCTTTTTTGTTTGTTAACTCAAGCTTGCATTACTAGTTATCTCCACCAGCTAAATGAAGAACCTTGTTGAAAAGAAAGGGGTAGGAGAGGAATTAAAAGAAATTCTAAGCCACAGTTGCTGAACCAGAACTGCATTTTCCTTTTCAATTAAAAGAGAAAACACAGTGTTGATTACTTTCTAACTTTAGTTTTTAATTTTACTCCAGTGTTTGGTAGTCTTAAAAAAAAAAAGAGAGAACTGAGAGTAAAACCTCAAAGACTTTGTTTTGATAAGTAGTGAATAATCCTCTGAAACCTGTTTAGTGATTAACCACAATTAAAATTTAAAATTAAATCATTTTATGTCATGTCTCTTTCCAAAAAATTTTTTTGACTTTTCTTTCTGCTATTTCTATGTACAACTTTAGTTACCATTAGTGATGCAGGTAATGACTAATTAGAACATTTACCACCCCCCCCCCCACATACAGTATAAAATGAGTAGAATAGGAGGGAAGATTATTTAGTTTTACTGATGTAATATCTTTAACATATAAAGGTATAAAGAGCGCAAATGAATGTAGAATTTGTTTTTATTCTTTTACCTAAGCACGTTCTGTAGTTTAGATATAACAAACTAGCAAATTCAATATAAAGGATTAAACAGAATAGACATAGAGATGGTGTTCCAGTTGACCTGGCTATCCATGGGAGTTAAGAGAATTTTCTTTATCCTATACAGCCTTACTTTCTTCTTTGGTACAAAAATGTGGTGTTACCAAATGTTTTATGTCTTTTTATACCTTCAAAAGTCTTATGTTTATTATGGATGACTTTAATGCTTTAAGTGGGTAGAATCAATGTATGTCAGTAGCAGCTTATTTTTAAAGGAATTTTGATATATTACCAATAGTATACTAGTTTCTGTATTACAGAAATGCACATTTATTCACAAATATAGTAAAAGAGCAGTGTTTAAAAACTTTTCTGGTTAATAACAGGTTACTCAGCTAATCAAAACCTTTACAATGTTTCTTGTTTTCATGTTTGTTGTTGAATGTGCAGGCTGCAGTTGTGGATGTTGGAGATTTTGGTTATATTTTTATAGGACTTTTAATTAAGCATTCTTTTGTTAAGATATTTCTCCATCTTTGTCTGGATATAAGTAACATAATATCCTTTGCTCTTCTGTTCTGATAACTTCATTGAAATACAACATGAGGTTATTTGGCCATGACATGTTCTTTGCAAATTTAGAGATTATCAAGTTTTTTTTCTCCTTTCCTAAGTGTACATAGAAATACCAAGTACAGGGTCGCCTGGATGGCTGCATTAGTCAAGTGTCCAACTTTTGATTTTGGCTCGAGTCATGATCTCAAGGTTGTGGGATCAAGCCCCGCATTGGGCTCTGCACTTAGTGTGGAGTCTACTTGAGATTTTCTCCTTCTGCTTGTCTTTCCACTTGAGCACATGCTCAAAGAGAGATCTCTTTCTCAAAAAATAAGTAAAGAAAATATTTTTAAAAAAGAAATACAGGATACAAATATAGAGTTTTCTCTGTTATTCATTCATTCATCCATTTTACATCTTGACAGGGAGAAACAAGTAACTATCTGATTGACAACTTCTAGAATTTTCTTATTTTCTTCTTGTGAATCAGAACATTTAAACTTCTCCCATATTCTGTCTCCTTTCAATTTTCTGTGCTGTGGGAGAAATCACCATTGCCAACGGTGTTCCTTGATTCCTTAGATGGTTCTTCCTGAAACTTACCTCAGTATCTTAAATATCAATATCTGGACTCGAGTTAAAGTGCTAGGTACTTTCTCTCCATTGTTCCATTTATTGGTTGATTTTATCTTCCCTAAAAACATTCCATTCTTGGTTTAAATGTTATTCTCCTTTGCAGAAAACATGAAAATAAAATCATACCTACAGAGTTTCCAGTTTTCTATTTCTCTTAACATTTCTAACAATGACCTGCTTCAGGTGGTATCAATGTTCTTTTCTTATGCTTGTCTTCTATTCTAAATATGACTGAGAAGGCCTTTTGTTATCATGTTTCATAAGACCCACTTATTTTGCCTATTAACTTATCAAATACTATTTAGCTTGAACAGATCCAGAAGTAGGGTGATAATCTGAAGTAATACTCAACATTAGAGATGCCAAATCTTTGTTTTCACCTACAACAATATTTAAGTAAGGAGCTGAACTGCTTAAAAGCATAGGAATACAGCTGTGATTAGCATGTTTTTTAATTAAGCTAAATACAGAATATTAGAGTTTTAACATTATATATTTAGCTCATTTATAAACTTATAAACTTTATATTATAAACTTCAATGAATAATTTAAATGTCAATAGTTTGCATTATGAAAATTTTATTTATGAATACATTCTTCAATCTCCAAAAGACTTGAGGAGCAAAGAATTAAGACACTGTCAGTGAAGTCGAAAGTACTAGTGATCTCCTCCAGAGAACTAAATGTTTTAGTGAATATATTTTCATGTTAGAAGGGACAGTATAAATTATTTAATCCAATATATGTAATTTGAGGAGCCTGAAGACAAAAATGTGATAACACTTCTCAATTATCACTATCAATTAATAGTATACCTGGCTCAGGAGTCTGTCTTTTGACTATCAATCTTTGGATTTTCTTAAGTGACAGAAATAACTTACTTACTTAAGACTAAGGATGGGCAAGTTTTGTTTGTTTGTTTGTTTGTTTGTTTTTAATAAAGAGCTAGATATTAAATATTTTTGGTTTCCAGCCTATATGGCCTCTGTTGCAAACTTTTGACTCTGTAGCCATATAAATATATATAAAAATAAACATGACTATATTTCAATGAAGATATATTTTCAAAAACAAATGACTGGCTGGGTTCGGTTAATGAGCTATAGTTGGCCAACTCCTGATCTAGACAATTTCAAAGCAATTTAGCATTTTTTAAAACCTGAAGCTGTACATTTAAAAATGGTTAAAAGTATAAATTTTGTTATATATGTTATACACACAATAAACAAAAAACAAAAGTCTTAAGTAGATTGCCTTATAATTCACATATGTATATTGTAATGGAGGGTTGAGTTATCCAGCGCTTTTAAAAAGATAGTGAACAATAGCTAGCATGGAGTTTACATTAATGAAATTGTATGTCAAATAATTAGAATATGATAATGAGAAGTCAAGAGAAACCAAAGGACTATAGTAGATATTTTTGGGGAGTATCACTTAGAAGCCTGAACTCTGTGCCTGAAGAACCCTATATGAGGCATATATCTATTTTAACAAGATAGAGCTTAATAGGGAAACAAAATTACCAAAGAGCTTTATATTAATATGTGGTCTAGTTTATACAGTTCAAAATAAAATACCTATAATATTTAGCATAGAGATATTTTTGGTGGAAAGAAATAAGATCCTGAAAGAAATCCAGTTTTTTCCCTTTTCTCATTCTTCATGATAAGCCCCCAAAATATTTTTTCTATGTGATCCTATCCAGATGGTTTCTTAAGAAATTGATCATGCTTACTTTTTTCTTATTCTTTCTCTTCCAACATCCTTTGAAATTTGGTGAGAGCTGGTTAGATGTAAATTCCCTTCTCTGTATTTCCTTTTTTTGCCATATAAAATCATAATCTGCCACAAGTCAAATTATAGGATAGCAATTCCAGGATGATAAGAAGAGTCTACTGAGAGCACTCAGGCCACTCTGATACCATCTTAGATGATCAGTCTAGAAAAAGGTAGATTGAAATAAAGATGTAAATTTCAATAAATTTTGTTTTTTCCCCAATATATATTTTTGCATATTTACTGAGGCACAAGTGACATATGATAAAGTACACATATTTAAAATATATATGCTTCTTCCTCCGCCTGTGTCTCTGCCTCTCTCTCTCTCTGTGACTATCATAAATAAATTAAAAAAAAAAAAAAAAAGAAATAGGGATCCCTGGGTGGCGCAGCGGTTTGGCGCCTGCCTTTGGCCCAGGGAGCGATCCTGGAGACCCAGGATCGAATCCCACATCGGGCTCCCGGTGCATGGAGCCTGCTTCTCCCTCCGCCTGTGTCTCTGCCTCTCTCTCTCTCTGTGACTATCATAAATAAATAAAAATTTAAAAAATAAATAAATAAAAATAAAATATATAGTAATTTTGGGGTGCCTGGGCAGCTCAGTGGTTAAAGGTCTTCATCTGGCTCAGGGTGTGATTCTGGAGTCCCGAGATCGAGTCCCACATCCGGCTCCCCGCATGGAGCCTGCTTCTCCCTCTGCTTATATCTCTGCCTCTCTCTCCCAAGAATAAATAAATAAAATCTTTAAAATAAATACATATAATAATTTTAACATAATTATACACCCATGAAACTATCACCACAATTAAAATAATGAATATCTATTATCTCCAAATTTTCCCTGTGCCACTGTGAAATTCCTCCCTCCTGCTCCTTCCTGTCTTTCTTATCCCATCCACAGTGAACCACTGGTCTAGTTTATATCATTATAGGTTGATTTGCATTTTCTAGACCTTTATATAAATGGATTCACACTGTATGCACCGTTTTGACCTGCTCTTTTTTTTTTTAAACATTTTTTTAAATTTATTTATTTATGACAGTCACAGAGAGACAGAGAGGCAGAGACACAGGCAGAGGGAGAAGCAGGCTCCATGCACCGGGAGCCCGACGTGGGATTCGATCCCGGGTCTCCAGGATCACGCCCTGGGCCAAAGGCAGGCGCCAAACCGCTGCGCCACCCAGGGATCCCTTGACCTGCTCTTTTAACAAAGATAACTATTTTGAGATTAATTCACAGTCTTGGGTGTAGCAATAGGTGCAGGTCTCTATGTGAACATATGCTTCATTTCTCGTGGGTAAATGCCTATGAATGAACTGAGTAAGTTATATGCTATGACCCATAGTAGGTAAACTTTGTCTTTCCTAATTTTTGACTCAAGTTATTCAATAAAATTATTATTGTTACCCTTGTTACTCCCCCCCCCCCTTTTTTTTTTTTTTTTTTTAGAAATCTCAATGTATAAGAAAATAAACTATAAACATACTCTCAGGCAACTGTGGGCTTTTCTTTTTTATTATAAAGTTTCTTTTCCAAACAAAAGCCTCAAAAGCTGAAAAAAAAAAAAAAGAGTAAAACACCTTATGAGATTGAAAGTGTGAGTCTCCATAGAACACCTGTGAAATTTAAGTGCTAAAAGTCATTTCCACAAAGTAGAAGCCCAACAATACAACTACATTCAATTAATTTATAAATTTAGTGCAATTTACATCATCATAGATAAGAAAAAAAGGTAGGCATATGGTTTAAGATTTTGAACCTCAACAATGTGAAAACCTTTATTCTCAGAAACAAAAGGCAAAAACAAAACAAGACAAAAATACTAGAAGCTTAAGACACAAAGCTTATAACTTTATTTAAATTCCGATTATAAGGACACCTGGGTGGCTCAGTGATTGAGCATCTGCCTTTGGCTCAGGGCATGTTCCTGGAGTCCTGGGATCTAGTCCCATATCGGGCTCTCTGCATGGAGCCTGCTTCTCCTCCCTCTATTTGTGTCTCTGCCTCTCTCAATCTCTTTGTGTCTCTCAGAATAAATAAATAAAATCTTAAAAAATTATGATTATAAAGATTTATTGTTTATTAACTCCATATATACATAATTGAGTCAATTAAGAAAGAAAATTGTTGATAGTATATGTAAATCAATCATAAAGAAAAGTGATGGTTAAGCTAATCATTTCTACTATATTAACAACTTTCACTATTTATTGTAGCTGAATTAACCTGGTTTTAGTAATTAAAATGACCAAGCAAATAAGACTATTGTTTGGTCATTTCATACCCAGTTGTAGATTGTCTTTGCAAATTCCAAATCACAGCTCTTGTGGAGTCTAGAATAATAAACATGACAAAAATATGAAAGGCATTTCTTAATGCAAATGCTATATAAAGTATTTAAAATAATGAGTTTGTATTTTTAAAAAGTAAATTTTATTAATAAAACATTTTACATTTTACATTTTATTAATAAAACATCTTTTAATTTATTTGAGAACATGCCTATGTTGATTACTGAATGTGTATAATTAGGGAAAAAAAGGCATACTAAAGTTTACTGGGGGCCAATGACTAGCCTATATGCTTTATAAATCAATTACCATTCATAAGAACTCTTTGACGTTAGTACTTTTATTAGCCCTATTTTATTGAGAATGTCCCTGCGGCAGAGATTGGTTAAGCATCTTTCATAAGGGCATGCAGCCATCAAGTGGCGGAAACAGCCTTGGAACCCAGGCTCTAATTACCGAGTGGAGCTCTTAAGAACTATACTATATAAATTACCTCCCTAGCTTAATTCTTATACATAAATGCAAAAATAAATACTAGCTTTTTTTTTTCTATTTTTAATGAAGGTGAGAGTACTTACGGTTTAACTAAAGTCACTATGTAAAAAAATAAAAAAAATAAAAAAATAAAAAAAAGGGGGGGATCCCTGGTGGCGCAGCGGTTTGGCGCCTGCCTTTGGCCCAGGGTGCGATCCTGGAGACCCGGGATTGAATCCCACGTCGGGCTCCCGGTGCATGGAGCCTGCTTCTCCCTCTGCCTGTGTCTCTGCCTCTCTCTCTCTCTCTCTGTGACTATCATAAATAAAAAAATATAAAAAAAAAAAAAAAAAAAAACTAAAGTCACTATGGAATTTTAAAAAATCTGTACTGAAAGCAACAGCATGGCAAAGTCATTCCTTCCTCAGTAACAGGGATATGAGCTAAACTTCTAGTTAGTTAGCTTTTCACTTAACACTTTAAAAATCTAATCACCACAGCAGGATAACAACAAACATATCATTGCATGTGAACTAGAATGAGGTATATGCATACACTCATTGTAAAATGATTCTTGATATGTCAAAAAGTCATCAGTTTGTTCAGCAATGGGTTGTATCCCATTAAAGTATACCATTCACAGTACAGTAGCCCCCCTCTACCCCCCATCCATGGTTGTACTTTCCATGGTTTCAATTACCTGAAACATCCGTGGTCCAAAAGCAAATGATCCTCCTTCTGATGTTTCATCAGAAAGATGATGGTAGCCTAATGCCACAACACAATGCCTACCTCATTCACCTTATTTCACCTCATCATGTAGCCATTCTCTCTCTCACAGTATCAAAGAAGGGTGAGTATAATGCAATAAGATTTTTGAAAAGAGAGACCACATTTACGTAACTTTTATTACAGTATATTGTTAAATTGTTCTATTATTAGTTATTATTAATCTCTTACTATGCATAATTTATAAATTCATATCATAGGTATGTATGTATTCATAGGAAGAAACAAAGTATATATACATAAATATACATATATAGTTTGTTATATAGAGTTATATATGTGTGTATATATGTATATATGTATATACTAGATAGCTATATGTGTGTGTGTGTGTGTGTGTGTGTATATATATATATATATATATATATAGTGTGTGTGTATGACTACTGTACCTCCTAAATTAGATTGAATTGAGCCATTGAACCCCAAAAGGAAAATTTTAGCAGTCATGGATTCTCTCCATAAATTTTTATCTCTCCTTCAGACCTCAATCTCTATTTTGAAATCCAAATATTTATTTATGTTTTAACTTTCAGCATTATCTAGAGCCTTCATGGCATAGATGTCATATATTTTTAAAAGATTTTATTTATTCATTCATGAGAGAGAGAGAGAGAGAGAGAGAGAGAGAGGCAGAGACACAGGCAGAAGGAGAAGCAGGCTCCATGCAGAGAGCCTGATGTGGAACTCGATCCTGGGTCTCCAGGATCAGGCCCTGGGCTGAAGGTGGTGCCAAACTGCCTAGCCACCTGGGCTGCCCCTAGATATTATTTTAATAATCTTTGGTTCAGTTGGTTTCCTTAATGAGGAAGGGCAAGTGGTTAACCTATGTAACATTGTGAAATAGATTAAAAACTTTAAAAAAGCATCTGATCCTTTCCCTTCAAGTATGAAAATGAAAAGATGACTTAAAAATACCTAAAATAGGGATCCCTGGGTGGCGCAGCGGTTTGGCGCCTGCCTTTGGCCCAGGGCGCGATCCCGGAGACCCCGGATCGAATCCCACATCAGGCTCCCGGTGCATGGAGCCTGCTTCTCCCTCCGCCTGTGTCTCTGCCTCTCTCTCTCTCTCTCTGTGACTATCATAAATAAAAAAATAAATAAAAAAAAATACCTAAAATAGTAATAATGCATTTATTTAAAAATAAGTAGCATCAAACATAGCAACAATGAAGATTTTGTAACTTACCCCTGTGATGTTTTCTTACTGGATGAAAAGATGTTCTCTAGTAGCTGGTAAGGGAGAGATATCATCAGATATGAAGTCATTTAATGCAATTAATGTCTCTTTCTAGGGCAGAGTAACATTGCAAACATGTGAGAAATACAACTGATTTCCAATGACCAATTAGTCTATGAAAATAGTCTATGAAAATTATAAGTAAGTTTTACTAAAACTTCAATAGGATTAGACCATTGACAACTGCAGATACTATAATACTCTAAGTCCCTGATACACATTGTTCCATATAATCTTCACAACACTTCTGGAGGCCAAATGCAATTATTCCCATTTTGTAGGAGGTACTAGGGTTTCAGAAAGGCTAGTTAAAATTGCCTATTGGGATTCCTGGGTTGCTCAGCTCAGCGGTCAGGCATCTATCTACCTTTGGCTCAGGGCATTGCTCAGCTCAGCGGTCAGGCATCTATCTACCTTTGGCTCAGGGCATAATCCTGGAGTCCCAGGATTGAGTCCCACATCAGGCTTCCTGCATGGAGCCTGCTTCTCCCTCTGCCTATGTCTCTGCCTCTCTCTCTCTCTCTGTATCTTTCATGAATAAATAAATAAAATCTTTAAAAAAAATTGCCTGATATCACAGAGCTCATAAAAGGCAGACCTCATATCTGGTTCAGTGGATTGGGACAGAAAGGAAAAGAAGGTAATTTGCCATGTGCCTATACATGGTTAATTTGTGTATATATATTTTAAAGACTATTCCCTTGATAGGATGCATCTGCAGACCAATCCATTCATCTCTTAATCTTCATATCCTTTGCAATATTTTTTTCTCTTCCTCTTTCCCTAAGGATCATATACACAGGCCACATTAAAAACAAACAAAGAAACAAACAAACATTCTTCAGCCTACCATAGAAATAAATGTATGCAGTTATTTATTTAAAACTCTGATAATAATGACAACAAAGTCAGGGATAAGAGATACCACTAGCTTTTGAATCCGTAAACTGAAGTTTGACTTGGAGAGTGTTTTTTATAGGAGAAAGATATAATCCTTTTCACAATATCTTGGCAAGGCTGATTACCCTATGATTTTCTATTTTAAAGACTCTTTGGAAGTTGCAGCTGGAAGAAAGTTTCAAGTTAATCATGTCCTACCGAAGTTCATATACTGAAACCTTAACCACTAATGTGACTGTATGTGGAGATAAGATATTTTAGAAGGTAATTAAGGTTAAAAGAGATCATAATGGCATGTGCTAACCCAGTGTGACTTGGTTCTTTTAAGAAAGAGAGAGAGAGAGAGAGAGAGAGAAATACCAAGGATGTGTGTCCCCAAAGAAAAGACTTTATAAGAACATCGAGAGAGGGCAGCCATCTGTAAACCAAAGAGAGAAACCAACACAACTGGCAACTTGATCCTCGACTCCAGCCTCCAGATCTGTAAAACAATGAATTTCTTTATTTAAGTCACTCAGTCTGCAGTATTTTGAAATTAAGACAGTTTCTGCACATTTTACTAAAGTTAGAATTGTGACCTAAATAGAAATAACTTGTTCAAAGAATTTAATTAAAAAATAAAAATAATGTAAATTGGGTATACTATATATCAGGCATCATGCTGGGGCATTTACATGTATTTTCTTATTTTAGCCTCTACAAGAACCTCATTGGGGTAAGTTGATGAAATCCATTCGTCTTAGAACAAAGTTCAAATACATTTATTCATTATTTTCTTCAGCAATATATGGTATATACCAGGAATGACATGTGAGCAAAGTGAACATGGCATATGTCCTTATATATCTATAGCAAAATTTAAAAAAAATTAAAAAGTTTTATAATTTAACACTTGTTCACTTTTTTAATCACATTTCTAGGCACTCTCTAATCTGTAATTGTATAATGGATGGAAACAGATACAACCTGGTTTTGTCTATTCATTTGTTCTGGGTAGAATTCATCTTGGATTTGCTTTTCTTGGAAGTCAAGTGTTGAAAAACAAAGAATGGTTGTGCTGGAAGAGAATTAGAGATATTTGAAGTCATTTGTAGTAAGTCATTTCCCATTGGGTATAAAGAATAAAGCTGAAATATTTTGAGCATTTTTTCCCTACACTATCTTTCAATTTTAATATTTTAATTATGATATGTAAGAAAATTATGATATGGTATGTAAGAAAAAAGGAAAGCACAGAAAGAAAATATATATAACTCACTTTATCTTAAAATGTATACCAATATAACTTTCAGTTTGTAAAGAAATAAGATATTACGTTTTTTTCAATAAATAGACAGTTTCTCCCTTACAAAATAACCACTATCCTTATTCTATGGTAGTTATTTTTGTGCCTTAGATTTTATTTCAAGTTTACATATTATTTGTTATTGTAACTTTCAGTACTATCTTTTTTAAGTTTTGCATAAAGAAAACCATGCTGTTTGTTTTCTTTTTTCTAGTTTTACTCATTCAACATTATGTTTTTGAGATTTAATCAGATTTATTTATGTAGATATGTATTATTTATTTATTTGGTTGTTATATAATATTCCATTTTGTGAATATTCCATAGTTCATTATTATTGGACAATGGGTTGCTTAGCTTTTGGAAACTATGACATTCTTAACACAGGAACAAATATGCATAAATTTAGTTAGGAGTGCAATGAATACATCATAAGAAACTTATTGACGAATGAATTAATGCCAAAATACTTTCTAAGGTGTTGTACCATTATGCACTATGACTAGCAGTATACAAGAGTTCTAACCTCCACAATCTTGGTATGGTCAGTCTTTCTCTCTCTCTTTCTCTCTCTCTCTCTCTTTCTCTGTCTCTCTCTATATATACATTTTCATATATTTTATCCATCCTGATGGACATGTATTTTATCTCATTGTGGTTCTAATTTTTATTTTCCTGATTATTAATGAGGTCAAACAATTTTTCATAAGCTAGTAGTCACTCGATAATCCTCTTTTTTAAAGCATGTGTTCAAAGCTAATGCTCATTTTATTTTCAGATTGGCTTTCTTTTTCATGTAAATTTGAATGATTTTCTAAATATGAACAGTTTTTAGCTAAGCATATCATAAAACATATCTTCTGTGTATGTGACTTGCCTTTAACCTTCATAATTGTCTTTTCACAAACATGATTTCTTTATTTGAGTGTCTTGAAATTTATCAAGCTTTGCCTTTGTGATAAGTATTGCCTGTATCATGTTTAAGGAATCTCTCCTTAACATGGAAAACATGAAAATATTGTCTTTTATTATATTTTAGAAAGTATATTGCTTTGCCTTTTCCATTCTGACCTATAATCCATCTGGAATTGGTTATGTCTGATTATATGTAAGAGTCAAGTTCTAAACTTTTCCATATGGATATTCAAATGAGCCACCACCATTTAATAAAATAACTACCCTTTCTCTCTTACATAGAGTATCAATGTTATCATAAATTATGAACACAGGTCATATACCTGTGTGTAGCTACTCCATTCCCTCCCATTGATATATTTGTGTATCCTTGTGCCAATATTATACTCTCCTAGTAAGAGATTCAGAAGTATTAAAATCTGGTAAAAGAAGTGAAGAAACCTCCCCCCTTGTAAGTAGGGCGTGCCCTAATCCAGAGGCAGCCCATCCAGGCGTCTTCCTGAAATTTTAGCAACTAAAAGCATTCTGTTTACAATAAGAAAACCATTTCCCCCCACACCCTGATTGGAATGTCCCTGAATAGGTTCATGTTGACCCTCTGTAAAATCAATAACCTGAATGCTATGCAACTCCCGAGGTTCTTTTGTCTTTAAGCGGTTTTTTTTTTTTTTTTCCCTTTTGCCTTTAAAAGATACCTGTAATTGCTAATCAGGGCTCTCTTCCTCTTCGGAGGCGGAGAGCCCGTTTGCGCAAACGTCCAATAAACCCTCTTGCTAATTGCATCTGCCTGTCTGGGGTCTGAGTCTCTGGGGCGTCCACCGGGACACGTTGGCACCCGTGAGCCAGGGTCCAACAGAAGTCCTCCCACTTTTGTTTTCTTTTTCAGGGGGCGAGTGTAATCTTGATTGTTACATTTACATATAAATGTTATAATCACAAAAAAATGTTATAATCATAATGCCAAGCTAAGAGTTTAATGAAATATTATTAAAGTATCAGTTTGTAGAGAATTTACATGCATATGATATTAAGTTTTCTGAATGATAAACATGTGCCTCAATTTATATAGGCTTTTAAAAATTTTAATGACATTTTATGTTTTCTACATAGAAATTCTAGACACTTTTTGTTAGGTTTATTCATGGATGGTAATTTTCTATTGTGATTTTAAACAGAAATTTTAGTTTTTAAGCCACTATCTTCTTGTTTCTCGTGTAGAAGAATGCATTTATTTATTTGTGCTCATTGAGCATACATCCAACAACTCTACTAAAATTACCCATTCATTTTAATACCTTCTGTGTAGATATTTTTGATATTTTCCTATAGATAAGAATATTATTTAAAGCTAATATAAATATTATTTTTTCCCAATCTTTTTTGTTTTTAACTTTTTCATATTTTTCTGCTTTACTACATTGCTAGGTCACATAATAATAATGTTTAATAGAAACGGTGACATCAGGCATCCTTTCTCACTTTTCCTAAACTTTTTTTTTAAGATTTATTTATTCATTCATGAGAGACAGAGAGAGAGAGAGAGGCAGAAACATAGGCAGAGGGAGAAGCAGCCTCTTCGCAGGGAGCCTGACGTGGAACTCCATTCCAGATTCTGGGATCATGACCTGAGCTGAAGGCAGCTGCCCTACTGCTGAGCCACCCAGGCATCCCACTTTTCTTAAACTTAAAATGAGCAATCAATTGTGTTTTTTAATTATGGCTATTCATATTCAGTTTTAAACTTTTTTTCCTTACATATATCACTTTGTTTTTTGCTGAAATTCTCAATATTAACTTTCTTCCTCTTTAAATATTTTAAGTACTGCCTTTTTTTTTTTTTTTTTTTTTTGCAATTAGCAAGAGGGTTTATCGGACGTTTGCACAAACGGGCTCTCTGCCTCCGAAGAGGAAGAGAGCCCCGATTAGCAATTACAGGTATCTTTTAAAGGCAAAAGGAAAAAAAAACCGCTTAAAGACAAAAGAACCTCGGGAGTCGCATAGCATTCAGGTTATTGATTTCACAGAGGGTCAACATGAACCTATTCAGGGACATTCCAATCAGGGTGTGGGGGGAAATGGTTTTCTTATTGTAAACAGAATGCTTTTAGTTGCTAAAATTTCAGGAAGACGCCTGGATGGGCTGCCTCTGGATTAGGGCACGCCCTACTTACAAGGGGGGAGGTTTCTTCATTCCCTCCTCTTGTTTGGGCTGATTTTAACCTTAAAATCTTAGGGAACATTTATTTCTTCAGTTTGGAGGGCCCAACATTGCTAAGTACTGCCTTTTAAAAGTTAGCTAATGGCAAGAATTTGAGCTTCTGTGTATCCCTTTTTGTTGTCTATTGTGTCTCTTTAATTTTTCCATGTTATCCTTTTTCTTTGTGTACTAGTTATTTCTTAATTATGTTCTACACATATTTTTGGAAGTAATTTGATACTTAGGATGATATTACCTTTCTCAAGAATAGCTTTGCATATGATTCTGGAAGGGAATTAAGGCAGTAGCAGTCTGATATCACCTTGACCTACTTGAGGGAATGAGATGATTTGAAGCTGAGCTGCAGTTGACTGTTTGCTTTCAGTTTGCCCTTATTCTTACCATACAGTCCTTTAAGGCTCTGACCCAAAGTGAGGATTTGAGCAGAACCACTCTCCCTTACTAAGCTCTAGATTCCAGTCTCTGTTATACTTGTCCCATAAGATAGTTGAGAGTGTTGCTCAAACCAATAATCTTCAAAAACCTGGCTGATTCCAAGGCTGAAACAAACACAGAATAAGCCTAGAAATATTTTGTTGTGCAGAAAAATTAGGAATTGCTCAAAAAATGATGGGGACATGTAAGATAGATAAAGAAGGCACCTCAAAGAGGTGCTCCCACTGTCCAAATATTGAGCAGTTTGAGCACTTAAGTAATGAAATACAAAAAGAATTATAAAACATTAAAAGTATAAGGATTCATGAATCTATATCAACAATAAATACATATAAAAAACAATTAATGAGGGACAACTGGGTGGCTCAATGGTTAGCCTGCCTTCACTTCTAATCGTGATCCTGGGATCTGGGATCGAGTTCTGCATCAGGCTCCCTATGGAGAGCCTGCTTCTCCCTCTGCCTATGTCTCTGCCTCTCTCTCTCTCAGTCTGTGTCTCTCATGAATAAATAATTAAATTAAAAAATAATGCACAAGGTTAACAGGCATAAAATTGGGCTATTTCTTATAGTTGAATGCTAAATGCTGGTTGCTAAATACAGACAGGGTACTGAAGTTGAAAAATCATTACTTTTCAAGTTTCAGATAAAGATTGGATTAGGCAAGGATCGCCTACAGATTTTAAGTTTAGGAGGAAAATTTGATAAGGAACAGGATATTTGTCTGGCCTTAAAAATGTCACGTTGCTTATTAGTTGCAAAGGAATATAATCATTATACGGTGGAGGAATCACACAACACTTAGAGTAGCAAAATTGGTGTTACCAATAAAGGGTGCATGATATCATCATATCCAGCTGTGATACTTTATGGAGCTCACTAAGATGCTCATGTTATATTTTGACTGAGAATGTAATGAGGAACTATCAGGAAAAAAATGAGGATTGTACCATTTTAAAATGGAGGGGGGCCAGCCTACTGTACTATCCAAAGATGTTGATATCAAACAGATAAAGAAAGACTGTGAAAATGTTCCATATTAAGGGATGCTATAGAGATTTGGCAAATAATTTAAATAACATGCAATACTGTATCAGATGAGGGAATGTTATAAATGATATTAGTCAATGGATAAAATTGATCAAAATACTGTGTGACTGTTAAATGTACTGAAATTGTTAACCATCTGCCATTATCTAAAAGAATGTCCATATCCCTAAAGTATTTAGGGATAAAGAACCATAATAGATTGACATATATATAGATGTTTCAAAAAATTAAAATTAGCAGGTATGTATGCAAATAGTGTAAATTATTAACAATAACTGAATTGATATAAAGTGTATAGGAGTATGTAGTGAATATATTTATTCTTGAAATTTCTATCCTAGTTTGAAATTATATCTATATAAAAATGTTTAAAGGATCAAAAAGTTCAGCCCCTCAGCTACTTTGTCCATATCCACCATATCAATATCCACCCTATATATATATCTCCAGGGGAAAAAGCAAACTTCACTTCTGCTTTCCCCTGGATTTTGGCCAGCAGTGTATACCCCCCTTTCTTTTTCTTTGTGTTGTAGTTCTCAAATGCCTTCAAAGATATTCAAGAGTTGGTCCAAATTACTCAATCTCTCATTACTGGAATGGAAGTCAATTTCACCCTCTATTTATATGAATTTTTAATGAAAAAATTCAAGTACCAAGACAAATTATATACACATAGTATAGTTAATTCCTGTGCACCCACAACTCAAATTTTCAACTCTTTACAACTTAACATATTTTCCTTCTTTTTAATTACTTTAAAAAATACCACAGATTATTTTTCTCCTATTTCTCTCTCTCTCTCTCTCTCTTTTTTTTTAACATTTTCTTTATTTACTCATGAGAGACACAGAGAGAGAGCAGCAGAGACACAGGCAGAGGGAGAAGCAGGCTCAAATGCAGGGAGCCTAATGTGGGACTCAATCCCAGGACTCTAGGATCATGCCCTGGGATGAAGGCAGGTGCTAAACTGCTGAGCCACCCAGGGTGCCCCCGTATGTGTGAAAATAAAAAACATACTGAGTTTTCCTTTATAAAAGACATTCATGGGGTATAAGGAATGTACACATTCATCTTAATGTGGTATTTCCAAATTACTCTTTAAACTCCTTATACTTAAAGAGTAATCCTTCCTCGAGCATGTGTGAGATTTACTGTTGCTTTACAGCAAGCCAAGACTTGGTACTATTGGACTTTTAAATTTTGCCTATCTGATAGCTATTAAATGGTACCTATTGTTTAATTTACATTTCTGCAAAAACTAGTTTAGTTTTAAAGGTGTATTTTCCATTTAAGTTCTGTGATTTGTTTTTAACTTTGCCCATTGTTCTATTTTATTGCTTCTCTTGTATTGATTAGTAATAATCCTTAATATATTATGGAGATTACTCTGTGGTTATATACATTACAAATATTGACTTCTGATCTGTGGCATGAATTTTTGGTTTATAGCACTATTTTTAAATGAGAAACTTAAAATTTATAGAAGCCAAGTTGAACTTGGTAAGACATGCCTTTTGTGTCTTGCTAAGACATTTATGGCATAAACTTTACTGTATTTTCTTCTAAACATTTTAATGTTTTGATTTTCATATTTAAACTTTTACTTCATTTGGGATGTTTTGTATGGTATATGCTCTAATACCTTTTTTCATACATGGATGAATAATTATATCCAAAACATATACTGCGGTCAAAATTTGTGCCAATGATTTGTTATATGACTGTGTTTTATTTTGAATTTTAGTTTCTTATAGATAGTTTGTTGCATTTCTGGACATTTTGCAATCTTCCAATAGCATATTTATTGAATATAAATATATACCATTTTTTAAAAAAAATAAACACATTTTGTAATATGTCAAGCTCACTATCTTAAATAAAATGTCTATTTCTCACTTATGTTATATATGTATAGTGCTAAGCATCCATGGACCCAGGATGATGAGCAGTTATTACATGACTGTAATGCTGATGAGCATTACATCATCATTTTTTTCTCTCAGGAGTCAATTATATCTTTCAAAGACTTTTAGATATTTAAACATTAAAATAATATTAATAGGTGTAAATGCATATTTGTTGCTATGAAATATTCCTCTGTATCTTACCTTTCTTATGCTCTCTATTCCTTTCTTCAGAGGCTTTTATCTCAAACCATTTTACTTCGGCCTAAAGTTCCTATTAAGTATATCTTGCAATGCAGGTCTGTTGGAGAAAAATAACCCTCAGTGTTTGTCTATCTGAAATTTTTTGTTTTACATTTATGAAATAATTTTGAGAAATGATAAAGTATAACTGAGTTGTTAAAAGAACATCTTTCATGTTTAAATCTGGATGGGAATTTCATTGAAATTTTTATTAGTTTAATAAAAATTAACATTGTTAGACATTGAGCTATCTAGAAGGATGGTTGGAAACCTGTTCTCCATTTAAAAGCTAATATTTTTAAATTCTCACTAAAATTTTTCACTAAGTACTGTTTCATCATTAATATACTATATTATTTACAAAAGACAATAAGATAAACTAAATCATTTCTGTTAACTATTAACAGTATTAATAATATGTAAATAATATTTTTGAAATGCCAATTTATAACTATGTATTCTTAAATGTCAACTAAGAAGGAATTGCTCTCAAGTGTACCAGTGAGCAGAATAGCCTTGAATTAAATTAAGTCTTCAGTCTTCTAAATGCTATATGTTATGAAATTTGATCTATGGCAATAATGATTATTCTAGAGATAGCATAAAGAAAAAAAATCTCTTGACAATTTGAGGCAAGTAATCATTAACTCATTATTCTATGAAAACTCAATTGCTGTAGAGTGGAACTATAAAAACTAGAAAATGTTAGGCAATTTTCTTAAGTTGGCTATCTGAAGGCAGGTACGAGGATTTGTATACTTACACTTATACAAATCCTCTTATACTTATACTGTTACTAAAGTTACAAGAATAATCTTATACACATTTCTTAAACGTGCAGTACTCAAATTTGCATCTCACTTGATTTTCTCCCCTTGAACTTACTTTGAATCCTTTATTTACCCATTGGGATGGTTAAAAAGAAAATCGTAGGCCCCAAATGGCATCACTTAGGCCAAAATTCCCAAATTGTGGCTTAATACCTAATCTAAATACAGTTTCAACCTCTCCCAGAAAAGTAGTCTTAACCTTTCAGTCAAGCATTTTCTGATTAGCACCAATGAGTTGGCTATGTGGAGCTCTCTGGAGCCCCAAAGGAAGATGAGGTAATCTGCATAATAAGACACCCTGCTCTTTCCCTTAAGGCAAAGCAACCTTGGCTGAAACAATCCTTTTTTCTTGCTAATAATTTTCATGCCCTATCCTCCTTTCTATAAAAGCCTGCACATGTGCAACTCTTTAGAGCTCCCCTCTACTTACTAGATGGGATGTTGCAGGATTCATTTAATAAAGCCTATTAGATCTTCAAATTTAGTTAGTTGAATTGTTATTTCTTTAAAAAAAAAAAAAATTAAAATCTGTGTCTGTGAGAGACACAGAGAGAGACAGAGGCATAGGCAGAGGGAGAAGCAGGTTCTATGCAGGAAGCCTGATGTGGGACTCAAGGATCATGCCCTGAGCCAAAGGCAGATGCTCACCTGCTGTGCCATCCAGGCATTCAGGTTGAATTGTATTCTTAATAGATTGTATTCTCTTGATTGCTAATCTAGAGGCTTCTGTATCATTGCTGTACCCCAAACATTGGGGACGGAGATCCTTTTTTTCCCTCCCTAGCTTTGATAAATATCTTACTTTCTATTTACTTCCCTAATAACTTTATTTATTTTTCTTTTTAGTGATATATTCACTGATTATTTTGTTTCCCTTCTGTCATCTTTCTTTCTCAAATTGCTCTTGCTCATGACATTGAATTTTATTTTGGCCTTAACAACAGCTCATTAAAAAAATGGTGTATAATCATTTTTTTAAATATTCTATTTCCTGATCTTTTCAGATCTGTATAACATGACCGTTTTAAATACACCAAATTCCTTTTTGTATATTTAGAACTCCTTTTGTGTGTTTGTAATGTCAAGGAGTAAGAATTCCTGTCCCTTTGAGGCCATTCTAGCCAGACTAAGAAACATATTGACATGAAATTAATTAACAGGAGGAAATAAAATTTAATAGCACACATAGGGAGAATCCACACAAATATGAAAATTCCAGAGACAGTCAAGAAAATGAGGTATATATGCCATCCTGAACTAAGCAAAAGGGGATCAGGGAATGGGACTCCAGAGGAAAGGAATGAAATTTACAGGAAGACAAAAAATAATAAATGTTTGGTAAACAAATGTTTGCTGGGCCATTCAGAAACAATGGGACAGAGAGGACTTTGATCACAGTGGTCTTGCTGGATTCCTCCCTAGTTATGAACATATCTAGTTCATATCTTAATGGTATCATCTATGGTGATAGCTCACCTCCTGGAGCTATCCTCTATCTAAATTCTTTTAGGCAGTTGCGCGCGAGGCCAATAACTTTTCTTAAATCTTCTGGGTTTTCACTACTTTTAACTCAAAATAATCTTCGTACAAAAGTGGCCCTCAACAGGATGCTCACACATGCAGTATTTTCCTGATTCTCATTTTTTGCTTTTGGGATCTAACATTTATTCCTCCTCCCCATGTCTTTATGATATAATCCATTTCCATGTGAAAACAAAACAAAGTGCTTATCTTCAACAAATACTTTTCTACAGGTCAGTGAACATGCATTCATTTCCTCCAGACAATGGCTATTTTTGGTTGACTTCAGTTGAAATACATATTAAAAAATCAAGAAGATAGTTAATATTAGTCTAGTTTACCCTCCTTTTTATGGGTCAGATACTTAAATTGCCATAAAAAATTTCCTGTGGTTTCTAGGGTGGAGAATAATGTCTCAACAGAACCATAAATCTTACAAGTATGAATAAAGTATAAGGAGCTGGCACGAGAAGTTATATGTCAGTCTTAACTTACTTCCACTCCCATTTTCTGTATTTACTCAATTTGACAAAGGATAGTTAGAAGACAGGCAGGCAGGGACAAGGGGCCCCGGCCTAAGAGGAAGTCACCCTTAAAGGGATTTTACACTACCCTTCAACCTTTCCCAAGTGATTGATAGGTGACAAAAACTAGATTGGATGACAGGTATAGGGAGGCTTATCAGATTAAAACAGCCCACTAACAAGCACATGAAAACCCCTAGACTTGGAAACTCCAGGGGGCAACCCGCTTAGGTCCCCTCCCTTCTTGGGAGCTTTGTGCCATTACTTTGCTATCTATTGGTTAATAAACCTTGCTTTGTTGCCCACCACTTTGTCTGGTCTGCCTCTTCATTCCTGGAAGTGATGTGACCAAGAACCAAGGGCACTGAAAGAGAAAAAATCCTGTAACAAATTTATGTCTGAACTTTTTTCACCATTGTGTTTCCTTTAATTTTTCATCATTACTGATATATACTTACTGACTTTTTATTTGTGCCTATTTGAGGTGTCCTGTATACATTATAACTCTGGTCAGATTGATGCTATTTCAAAAAGCTGTAACTTGATTCCTCTTGACCATTTACATCATT
This sequence comes from Vulpes lagopus, assembly GCF_018345385.1. Classification (NCBI taxonomy): domain Eukaryota; kingdom Metazoa; phylum Chordata; class Mammalia; order Carnivora; family Canidae; genus Vulpes; species Vulpes lagopus. The sequence continues at coordinate 24,316,702 of NC_054836.1, forward strand.
TACCCTGTGTCATTCAATATAATGTGCAATATTTTATTAGCCTATGTTTAAATATAATTTTTAAAAAAGATATATAGGGTATCCCTGGGTGGCTTAGCAGTTGGGTGTCTGCCTTTGGCCCAGGGTGCGATCCTGGAGTCCCGAGATCGAGTCCCATGTTGGGCTCCAGCATGGAGCCTGCTTCTCCCTCCTGTGTCTCTGCCTCTCTTTCTCTCTATGTCTATCATGAAAAAGTAAATAAATAAATCTTTAACAAAAAAATTTAAAAAAATTAAAAAGATATATAAAAGTCTTCATTGAACACTGGAGAGAGCTAAGCACATTGGATATAATCTCTTCACATATTTTGGTAATATATATAAAAATACATATTTGTGATAATCACTCTCTAATAAATCAAAAGTTTTTTTTAATTCAAATATCCTATTCTACTCAACTTCTTTGTCTATTGTCTAGTCTTTTCTTTTAGTTTTAATGTTTCCTGACTAGTTCGTGGACAGGAGTGTGCCTTGGTTACCATATCACAAAGGTTCTTTTAAAATTTTACATTAGTGACATGGGGGAAAAAATTATCATTTTTAGTGCTTGATAATGGTGATCATTTGGTTTTTTTGAGTAACTGTCTTCTACTCTGTGTCTTTAATTCATTTGGGTGGTAATTTACTTTCTAGTACAGTGTCACTAAAATAGATTTTAAATTTTATTTAACCAAGGTCAGAAACAACATGCAAGACACAATGATGTAAGAACGTCCATTATGCACGAACTATTTAGTTTTTAAAATTTAAATGACTTCCACTAAATCAACATCTGTACCATCTGACTGATGTATTTTTTTTATTCTCAGATGTGTTTTTAATTTTTATTTATTTTTAAAATTTGATGGAAGGCTTTAAAGAATATTGTTTCTCTACATTTTTTAAGAGTCTAGTAATATGTTTATTTTGAATTCAGTGTTACCTGGCTTTAAAGTTAAATTGCACCCATGATGAAGTAATAAGTAGCAGACAATGGAGTTTTCTTTCCACTTAAACAATTATGTGACTGGACAAAATATTTGAGACAAGTACTTTCAAGCACTGGATGACAAGTAATAAAAACTGTGATTCTTGAGTGAAAGAAATGCATGAGGTGAACCTTACATTCACTGTAGTTTGTTTGGGGGAGCAATTTTGAAGTCCACGGTATATAGAGATGGAGCACAAACAAAGCTTCATGATGGTGAGAATAAAGACAGGTTTCAGAGTTGGAGGCTGCTGAAATGACTAGAATTTGTGGTACAGGATATTGGAGAAGATAGAGCTTTGTATGGAAGGTTCAATACTTGATGTTAGCATACTTGCAGGTCCTTAACTGAGGGAGGGATTATACAAATACAGCACATGCCTCTGTGAGGTAAAATAAAGAACAGATGATGTAAGAGTGAGCATTGAAGGACAGTGGTTGTTTGTGTGACTAAGAGATCTTGGAGTTTGGGCCCCATCATAGTACATAGACTTTGCAACAACGTCAGACATTTAGCGGAGACCCCAGAAAGACCATATCATAGAGATAAGGCACAATTCCTAAAGTATAGGTAAGACTGAGATTTAAACAAACAAACTAACCCTATGTGAAAATAAATGAAGCCTGACAGGATAAAGAAGATAATACTTTAGCTGCTCATAATAACAAAAATCAGATTCATAAAATGAAGTCCAAGTAGTCCAGATCCAAAATAATATAACGTTGTGAAGTCCATAATACAATAAAAACTTTAGTTAAGATTAGAATAAAGACCATAAATTTGGTGATAAGATGTCACAGATTTTAGAATTAATAAACAAGATCTTAAAATAGCTATACAAACATATTCATGGATTCAACATAAACGTGGTCATGATGAGTAAATAAATGGAAATCTTATCAGAAAAAATAAAGTCCATAAAAATATACAAATAGAAATATTATAATTACAATGTTCAAAATTCAAAAAAAATTATTGAGTATACTTATAACAGCTTGGACATTATAGAAATAAAGTAAATAAAATTCAATAAAATTATTCCATCTAAAAAACAGAGACAAAAAATTAAGATTGGAGAAAATTTGACCAGTTTCAGCTACCTGTGGAATAATATTAAGTAGTCTAATATACCTATTAATGGAGTTATAAAAAGATGAAAGAATCGGACAGAAAAAAATTGTTTGAATAAGTAATGGACAAATATTTCCAACATTTTTTGAAAAATATCAATATGTTACCAAAACCCAAGTTTGGTGCCTATCTCATCAAAAGATGAATTTTGATTTCGAAGGAATATGAGCTTTATTCAGGAAGCCAACCATCTGGGGAGAACATGAACTCTTATCCAAAGGCCAACTCCAGGGTTTCTGCCTGGCCCAAAGGTTTTTAAAGGAGTTTAGGGCAATTTATCAGTAAAGGATGCACAGTGGTCCTAACATTTCTTAATTATGTGTAGACTCGTTGGTGCCAACTACATACATTATCGCAGCACTTAGAGGTTGAACAATTGCATCTGGTTTCCTAGGGCCCTGGGTGTTGTGTAAGAGGGTATGGTTTCAGTTAGATGACCTGCAGAAGTGCTCTGTTCTTTCTAGGAAAGAATGCATGATCTATAGACAAACAAAGAAATATTAACCAACCACGTGGGCTAAGGATGCTTGCTAAAGCTTAAAGACTACTAGGTTAGCCGGAGGGGCCGAGGTAGCTTCAAATGTATAGATACAACCTGTAGTCCTTAAACAAGGTAAGAAAAAAAAAAAAAATACCCAAACATATAGTGCTGAAAAGCAAAGACAAAGCAACACAACACAAAAAAATCTTAAAAGTAGCCATAGGAAAAAAGATGCATTATCTACAGGGAAATATCTAACAATATTAAGAGTGGCTAATATCAGAAACAATAGATTCAGGGGAATGACTGAAAAAAATCTTTAAAATGAAAGATTACAAAAGAAAACCTAGTCATCTAGTTTTATACCAAATTAAAAAAAAAATCTTCAGATATGAAGGTGAACTAAAAAAATAGAGGGAGATAATGATAGCTGAGAGAATTTCTATCAGACCAGCAGTAAAAGAAATGTTGAAGTTCTTTAGCATGAAGAAAATGAATACTAAGAAGAAAACTTAATTTACATAAAGGAATGAAGAGCATTGGAAATGGTAAATATGTAGGTAAATATAAAAGGCTATATTATATTTCCTATCTTAATTTCCTTAATAAGGAACTAGCAAAAAAAAGAATTCTTCTGTAGTTTATAACACTTAGAGAAGTAAAATAACTGACAACAAGAATGAGAGGTTTAATGAAATTATACTGTTATAAATTGCTTACCACTTACTTAAAGTATTAAAATATAAATTATATAGACTATGACATTGTAAGAATGCATATTGTAATCCTTAAAACTAGTACTCAAAAAACATAAAAATTATACCTAAACAGCTAATAGAGGCATGAAATGGAATATGAAAAAATATTTGATTAACCTGAAGGAAAATAAAAGCAGAAGAACAGAAGGAAGGTATAAAAAGAAATATGGAAATCAGACAAGATAGTAAAATTTTCCAATTAAAAGGGAGAATTATCACATTGGTGGGGGCAGGGTCATGAATATGCTGTCAATTAGAGATGTACTTTGGATAAAAGTACAGAAGCAGATTGTAGAAGTTGGAAGAATGTATTCTGTAAAAATATATAAATAAGAAATATAATAGAGCTATGAAAATGTAAGTAATAGTGGGTCTCAGAACAAGAAATATTATAGAGATAAGGTGGAAAATTTCATAATGACAAGAGAGTCAATTCATGGGGAAGAAATAAAAATCATACATGTTCAGACAACTCATAGTGGAACAAAATGCATGAGGGAAAAAGTAACAGAACAAAGGGAAGATTAGACAAACCCATAATTATAGTGGGGGATTTTTCATACCCATCTCTGAGATGTGCCTCTGAATATAGGTTAGTACTCTGTCCTCTAAGTAGCATGGATCTACTTCACCTGTACATTCTGCAATTCAAACAACCTGTCAGCTATTTCTACTGAAACAGACATTCCATTAGCCTTTAAAGCAGATAGCTCTCTTCCTGTATCTTTCACTACTGAAAAGCCTCACTGAGGCTTTAGCTCTGGCCCAGTGAGCAGAATCATCTCTATTTGGTTGACGCTCTGAGAATCAAATACTGCTACATGGACTGAATATTATGGAGATTTAAGATATTGAATATTTGGGATCCCTGGGTGGCACAGCAGTTTAGCGCTTGTCTTTGGCCCAGGGCACGATCCTGGAGACCCGGGATCGAATCCCACGTCGGGTTCCTGGTGCATGGAGCCTGCTTCTCCCTCTGCCTATGTCTCTGCCTCTCTCTCTCTCTGTGTGACTATCATAAATACATAAAACTTGAACATTTATATCCTTTTTCTAGAGTACTGAAAAAAATACCCTAAGATATGTTTGTGTGTGCATAGATTTTGACAAGATATTAGGGAGAAATTTTAACCTGGTGTCAAAGTTTTTCCACTCAAGCCCAGTAGTATTCAGAATTTTGTTTCATCAGCAGAGGTGAAAATTACAATCTCACAAGGAAAGTAAATCCTTGTATTTGATAGAACACATAAAATGTAAAAACAATTGGTAATACCTTCCTTGACAGATACAGTAACAATCATGAAGACCGTATAACACTGCTAAAGTATTTGTTTGACATTTATTAAACAGAGTTTAATGGTAGTGACATTTTAATCTAATTCATCAATTTAATAGTTTTCACGAAAATGCTCCATTTATTTAGATGCTCTATGCATCTTTCCTATTCTCACTAATCATTTTTGTTCATTTGCTATTGAAGTAGGTTGTATTGAAAATAGTGTATCAGAATGAGAAGAATATAGCTTCATAAGGCATTATCATTAAAAATCTATCTAGATTAAGAAGTAGTAAGTAATTATAATTTTACAAGATTATTTTTTCATTTGTCTCAATGACGGTAAATCATTAGACCTGAGAAATCATCCGTATGGATCTATAGATAAACGCCAGAGGTCATCTTTGGAAACATAATCATACATTATTATGAAGCTCCAATTTATAATGGGTTTTCTTCTAAAAAAAATCTTTAGTAGTAATCTCTTCTAATGAACATGATAAATCTGATAGTTATCAAGGGAGTTTTAGCTTCAAATTTCTTTACCAAATCAGTAGAACCCCTAGGATAAAATATTAAGTAGACAAATGATGTTGTTCTGCTGCTTTGGGGAAATATTTTGTACCTAAGATATTTCTAGTGCTGATCTTGTAAATTCAAATATCTAGATTTATAAGGAATCAGTAAGATTCAGACACTTTGAAGATTTGAGCTTGTATGGATTTTGATTTCTGCTGTTTTTACTGGCAGGGGGTAGAGTGATTGAAGGCCTATACCTTTGTTCTTTTTGCCTGCAAGAACCTCAAGAATAGCCATAAAGAGAGGAGATGATTGAGGCACCTGGGTGGCTCAGTCAGTTAAGTGTCTGCGTTTGGCTCAGGTCATGATCTTGAGGTCCTGGGATGCAACCCGGTATTGAACCTCTCATTAAGCCCTGCATTGGGCTAGCTGCTCAGTGGGGAGTCCTGCTTCTCCTGCTATCCCCTACCCCCTCATCTCCTGTGCGCCCTTTGGCACTCTTTCTCTCAAATAAATAAATAAAATATTTTTTTAAAAAAGAGGATATGACTTTTAAATATGAACTTAACTTTGAGAATATTACATGGTGAGAGAAAAAAATATGGCATTATTAAGTTCTAGCAACTTTTCATAAAGTTGGCCTGGTACAGTTGGTCTAGTCTGAGGAAGTATTGCTGTCTCTAATCATCCTAGGTGGATTGCTTCTGAAGGAAGTTATATGTTGAGGATATCGTGTCTTCAGAAAAGGCCAGCTGGTAATGGAATACCATTATATGACAGTCTTGACCACTGTAGTCACTCTGAAGAAACTTAATATTATCAGTATCCAGGATTTCTTGGATTTAAATTAATAATAATGATTATTAAATTCTGACTATAGTATAAATTAGAAAAGGAGCTTACTTCTTTACACTGAGGAATACTGCCATCAGATAGAACAGATTTCAGGTGGCCCAATATAACTCTCTTTTAGTGAAGCTGGATTATCAGAATTTGAAAACAGAGGAAGAAGAATTATTTTAGGATACATATATGGAAGATTTTCACACTTTTATATATATTTTATCTGTCTCAACAGCAAGAATAGATGTGTTAGGTAGATATAATTTTTCTTTCCTGCCTGTTGGAGATATTTCTTTCCTCTATCATATTTGGTAGGTTTTCTTGGTATCTACTACACTGATAAATGTTTTTTTTTTTTTTTTTTTAGATTTTATTTATTTATTCATGAGAGACTCGGAGAGAGAGAGAGAGGCAGATACATAGGCAGAGAGAGAATCAGGCTCCATGCAGGAAGCCTGATGTGGGACTCGATCCTGGGACTGCAGGCTCACACCTTGGGCCAAAGGCAGGCAATTAACCGCTGGGCCACCCAAGTGTCCCTATGCTGATATATATTTAACAAATCAGCTCTAAAGGAAAAAGCATCTAAATTTGTAGTGTTTGCTAATATGTGTGGTGTATGTATTATCACCATGGCCAAGTTTAAGCTACCAGTATTAATTATTAAGTGCCCAGGTGGGAAGAGATGCACACAACCCACTCTCACAAGCTAAAACCATCTGGTTCTGTCACACTAATGCACTATAGACCCTCAAAATACTGCTTTATAAGCATTCACTCCTGAAAAGCTATTATTCTTCTGAAGGTTATTTTCTTTAAATATATCAGATTATAATCATACCTTAATCTTTTGAAACTTGAAATGAATTTTATTTTCATCCTTATCTATGATATCCTGATTTTATGGTTTATTTTCCAGAAGTACTTCTTATTTTCTTGTTCTTGGGAAGGTCTTGTTCGTTGTCTCCTTGTGTTTGTTTTCTACTACAGACTTTTTGTTTGTTTGTTTGTTTTCTCAACTTTATTGAGGTGGTGGGGGGAGTCAGGGAAGGAAGAAGTGTAGACTTGAAGGTTTTTGTTTTTTTAATGCAAAATAATTTATTTTGTGTTTGATACCACATGAGACTATAAGGGTGATGGTGCTTATGCCCATACGCTGTCTCCAGGTGAAGTGCTCTAGGCTTCATCCAGAGATATTCGAGAGGCTCTTCACGAACTTTTATGCTGTACTAATGTTTCGACTAAAGAAGGGATTCATCTTGCACTGGTGGAGCTGCTGAAAAATTTAACCAAGTACCCTACTGATAGGGACTCTATATGGAAGTGCTTGTAGTTTCTGGGAAGTTGGCATCCATCCCTGGTGCTTCCCTTGGTGCCAGAGCTCCTGAGCACCCATCCATTTTTTGACACAGCTGAACCAAGCATGGATGATCCAGCTTACACTGCAGTTTTGGTTCTTATTTTTAATGCTGCTAAAACCTGTCCAACAATGCCAGCACTATTCTCAGATCATACCTTCAGGCACTATGCCTACCTCTGAGACAGTCTTTCTCATCTTGTTCCGCCATAAGGTTACCAGGTAGAAAACTAGTGTCATCAGCTGTTTCTCCCAGTATCGCGCCCCATGAGGACCCGTCCCATCAGTTCCTGCAGCAGAACCTTGAAAGGGTGTACAGTCTTCAGCACCTGGACCCTCAAGGAACCCAGGAGCTGCTGGAGTTCACCATCCGGGATCTGCAAAGACTTGGAGAACTTCAGTCTGAACTAGCAGGAGTTGCTGACTTCTCGGCTACTTATCTTCGGTGTCAGCTTTTTCTCATCATGGCCTTGCAAGAAAAGCTGTGGAATGTGGCTGCCCCTTTATATTTGAAGCAGAATGACTTGGCCTCCGCAGCAGCAAAACAGATCATGGAAGAAACCTGCAAAATGGAGTTCATGTACAGTGGTGTGGAGAATAAACAGGTGATGATTATACATCACATAAGGCTGCAGGCCAAAGCCTTGCAACGTATAGTAACAGCACAGACTACTCGAGGAGTTGACCCCTTTTTTGGGATGTGTGAAAAATTTTTACAGGAAGTAGACTTTTTTCAGAGGTGTTTTATTGCTGATTTGCCCCACCTACAGGACAGCTTTGTGGACAAACTTCTTGACCTTATGCCCCGACTCATGACATCCAAACCTGTGGAAGTGGTCAAAATTCTACAGACCATGCTGAGGCAAAGTATCTTCTTACACCTCCCTGTTCCAGAGCAGATCCACAAAGCTTCAGCCACCATCATTGAGCCAGCAGGCGAGTCAGACAACCCTTTGCAGTTTACATCTGGATTTGTTGTGGCCCTGGATGTTGATGCAACCCTGGAACATGTGCAGGACCCTCAGAGCACTGTGAAGGTCCAGGTCTTATATCCATATGGCCAGGCTCAGATGATTCATCCTAAACCAGCAGACTTCCAGAATCCTGGCCCAGGGCGCCACCGGCTAATCACTCACACCTCTCCCATACTGCTTGGACAGAACCATGCCAGGTGGAAGTGAGGTTGCTACTGCCCTACAACTCCAATTCCCACATTCCAAAATCCCCCTGGATTGAAGGTGGCGAAGTATCACCCCAGGTGGAAATCAGCATCCAGCATCGAGGGCACCATCCCCTTCAGCAAGTCTGTGAAAGTTTACATAATGCCCAAACCCGCAAGGCGCTAAGTCACAAGCATTGTCTACTCCAGACTTTCTAATGTGTTTTCTGAATACCAGTTGACTCCAAATCTCTGAGAAAAGGCTCTTGAAATTAGCATATTAAATATGTTCCTTTGGAGAAAGATTGTTAAACTCTGAAACTTTGTCCTAAAGGATCTACCCTTTCCTTAAAGTCTATTTTAACATAATTCTGTGCAAGGGAGAGAAGTTCATTTTAAGAGCATGTGAAAATATAATCTTGATGGATTAAAAATAAGGACTTATTTAAAAAAAAAAGAAAAGGAAGGTTTTCTTTTCTCTAGCTTTGTCATCTGTTTATGGTGGTAGTTCTCAATCATCAGGTAGAGCAGGATCCCCTGGTGAGGTGAAATTTGTGTGTAATTACTCCATGTGATTCTAATAAGCACTCTGGATTGAGAATCACTTCCAGAGGGGATCCCAAGTTTTCTTAGTTCATGACACTCACAGTAACTTTTTCCTAGAACCCCTAAGTCAATAAACAAAACAATACAAAACACCTAAGTACTCCCTGAGTATTAGTTCCAAGCATCTAAATACATTTGAATATCTTAACTTAGCAATGGTTTGGAAAATTAATATACATAAATTGAAAGAAGAAAATATTTCTAAATATAGAAAACCAAAATTAACCTTAAATAACCAAAATTATTTACTGATGGTATGTGTGCATCTGTGGGCAATGCATAAGTCCTTAGAACTTGGATTCAGGTTGAAGAGTTCCATCCACATGAATTTTCATACTGTATTTGCCTTTTAAGATGGTGACTGGTAGATGCATGCCATTGATGATGCAAGGAGATGATGCCATTGAAAGGTTATACTATGATCATGAGCGGATATTTTCTATTTCTCTTGAAAACTTAAGGTATCTGTGTGGCAACTTGGCACACAGTCTGGGAACCACAGAGTTAGAGAACAAATTTTTATGAACAGGCAAAAGAATTAAAAAAAAAAATCTAAAAAAAAAGGGATAAAGGACAAAAAGAACTTGATGGAAGCTAACTTTGCTCATTAAGGTTGGATATTCTCAATTTTTCAATGTTAATGATGAAGGTGATGATAATCAAAATAACTGACATTTGATGGGAACTATGTACTAATTGCTACATTTTATATGTTACCCCAGTGAATTTTTAATGACAAATATAAGAAGTAGGTACCCTTATTGCTAGCTTTTAGGTATAGAAAGTGGGGACTTGGAGATTTCACTATTTTCCCAGCTAGTAAATGGCACAGCTGGGTAAGGAAGGTGTTTGGATTGAATATAGAGTTCATAAATTCTTCCCAGTAGGAATCTACCTTAATCATGAAGAATAGAATTGATAGAGTCCATGATCTCGGTGCAAGCAGGCAGAACAAAAGGTAGGGCAGTGAGATAATAAAGAATTCCTGGTATAAATACAGGTGTTGTAGAACTGGATGAGAAAAACAATTATAAAATCCCAGGAGTTTGGAGGCATGGAACCCAAGTGTGTGTGTGCTTGTGCATGCATGTGTGTAATGTGTATGTATATGCAAATACAAACATACATTTATAATTCCCAGATGTTATTTGGCTAGGGCTATGTCCAAATAAGATTTAGAAGAGGCGGCAAAATATTTAGTTTTATGAGGAAAGGATGGATAACATCAATAAAAGGGAAGGGAAGGGAGAGAACAGAGTTATAACAGTACCTTTCTGAACATATCACATTATCAGGTAAGGTACTGTAAATAAAGGGGTTTGTTATGTACATTTAAATCTTTGCCTTCTTTGATGAGATTTTCCGGAGTTTTAGTCATCCTTCTCTTCCTGGTACAGAGAGGGAGACACCGTTATAAATGGAGATTTCTCTTATAAATAATATAAATTTCTCTTATAAAAGAGTATCATTTATTTGGTTTTCAGAGCTTCTCTCATGTCTGCTGGTTTTTAAAAAAATAACCATCTCAAAGTAATCCTTATGCCAAAGAGGCATATTTTGGGATGGCATATTCTGCATTGTTATTCTTTCTCTTAGCCTCCATTGATTTATGTGGTTTTAATCACTTTCTCTTTTTCTATCAGGAGGCTTTTGCTTTGATATTTCACATGGCATTCATTTTGCCTTTTTGCTATAGATGTGTTTTTTGCATAGGAGTTAAAATGTTTGTTGAATAAGTGAATGAATGTTCTATTGCTTACTCTTAAGCAGAATATAATTCATCATGTAATGCTCAACTGTTTTGCTTAATAGTGTGTAAATAAATACCTGCTTTAAGTTGTTACTGTTTGAGGTAACTCTCTGTGGTCTAACTAGAGAAAAATTATGAGAGCATGCCTGACACAGTGCTAGATTCTACTTTTCTCTCAAGGACCAATGAAGATAAGTTTTTTTGAAGGGTAGTATTATCCACTGCTTTTTTGTTTTGCTTTTCATATATATTTTTATACATAAAAATATTTATGAAATATTTTTATATAAAAAATATATTTTTATACATAAAAATACATATGAAATGTATATATGAAAAACAAAACAATATATATATTTGTCGTATATATTGTTTTTATAATACATATTATACGTAACAATATAAATATATATATGAAAAACAAAAAAGCAGTGGGGATAATCTATAGATATTTATATATAGATATGTATGTATCTATATATTTTTTGTTCAATGTAGGTGAACTCTCCAATTCCTTTTTTTTCTTTTTCCTATTCTCCTGTTCTTATTAAATCTAATCCCTGCTCCTAGAAACTTGTACATTGTTCAAATGTTATTTCTTATGTCAAATGGTGTTTGTAACATAAGCAAGCTTACTGTGCTTCTTGAATATACAGTCTTTTTTTTTTTAATGTAGCTTTAGAGCTAGCACTTTGTAAATAAGAGAAAATTGGAAGAGGAAGTTCAATATATTGCTGTATGTGGCCCACATGGTAAAATGTGTTTTAATGTAGATTGAAGTCAATTATATCACTTGACGTGTCTTTCCACAAATTCCTTTTGTGTATGATAATGCCAGTCTTAGGTAGTGGAGGCATAGAGGGGACCTGAATAGGTAATGATGGTAATTTGCCTCATGCAGGAACAGGGCAAAAGTGCCCTTCTTTATTTACCACGTTAGAAGAGGAAAGTGATGTGGAGTTTGCTTTAGAAATACATGGTAAAAAGAAAATTGATCTTTGTCTATGTTTGTCCTCTTTTGTTGATGTGGGAGCAATATTGAATGGTTTCTGGCAACTACTAATCAATTGCTATCTTCCTCCTGACAATCCTTTCTGTCATTGTTTGATATTCTTTTATCTCTTTCCTCAGTACATGCTATATTAGTACTATTCACTCAAACATTTATTGACTGCTTACTTGTAGTCCACACTGCACTAGGTGTTATTGGGAGTAAATATAAGTACAGGAGAAGGAAAAATATAGCTTCTATTTTAAAGAAGACATTAGTCTCCTAACACTTCCAACAATTAATAATGTTTTGTATACACAACAACATGACTGTTCAAAGCACTTTAACATTCTTAAGAGAAATGAAATTAATATACATATTGTCATCTAAATAGAAATACACATAACGTCTTTATTTAAAAGTCTATAAACTTATCTTCCATAATTTCCCTACTTTTTGACAATTTTTTTCATGATTCTTTAAAATATAACACTAGAATTCAACTTCTTTAAGATAATGTAATGTTTTATCACATCAATTCCATCATCATTAATCCATCTTAAAATAATGTGTTGTATCACAATAAATCGCTTATTCTCTATTGGAAAATATCAGTTTTACTAAGCATGGCATTTATAATTGTGATAGAAATAAAGTAATTATATCTTTTCACTCCTCATACTTGCAGAACCTAAGGTTTTGATTTTCCTGTTCTCATCTAGTATTTAAGAAGCAATTAGGGAATCTGAATGGAACACTGACAATAATCTGCCTAACAAAGAACTGAACGAGTAAGAAAAGGGCAGGGCAAAAACCTTGGGTTGGTCGGATTTTGAGAGTTTACTAAATAAGAATATTAAAAATAGAGCAAGGAGGTAGCTGAAGCCAGCTCTTGGAGATACTTTGAGGAGATAAATGAGTTTACAGGAATTTTGGGATATATGTAAAATGCATGCAGTATATTGACACTGTTCTTCTCCCTTCCACACTTACCACAACACTCCTTCAAAGACATCAACAAACAAATACAAATTTATTTTTAATATATTTCAGATAAAAACTAGAACAAATACAAGGTAGAACAAAGTGTTAGAGTTATTTGGATGACAAAAAAAAAAGGGGAGAGAAAGCATTTCCTCATATAATTTAAACAAATGTCTGCAGCTTATGTTACTTATAATGAAGAGATGTCCTTTTTAGCTTCTCCAAATTAAAAAAAAAAACAACTTCTGCCAACTCTCATAAAAAAAAAATTTTAGATGACTATAGAAGATGTCTTAAAAAAAAAAAACAAAAACGAAGATGTCTTGACCTCACCTCCAGAGATTCCACAATGTAGTAGTCAGCATATGGCACAAGCAGCTATTTTCTGAAAGCTCCCAAATGTGATTTTAATGAGCATTTGGTAACTGGAAACACTGCTGAATCTTCTGCTAGATTTCAAGTCAGAAGATTCGCCTGCAAAAGTGATGAGGTGACATGGAGTGACTGTGCTGGATTAAAATGGCAACGAAAGAAATGTGCCCATTTTTAGTAAATGTGCACTCTTAACAACTATTGAAACTAATGTTTGAGTGAATTTTCATTTGTGGCTTAATTCATTATATGCATGCTTTTGAAGAATTGTTAGGGACACATGGGTGGTACAGTTGCTTAAGCATCCAACTCTTGGTTTCAGCTCAGGCCATGATCTCAGGGTCATGAGATTGAGCCTCACATAAGGTTCTCACTCAGCACAGAGTCTGCTTAAGATTCTCTCTTCCTCCCTCTCTGCCCCCTCACTTGTGCTCTCTTTCTCTCTCTTTCGAAAATAAATAAATAAATCTTTAAAAAAAATTTTTTTAAATACTTTCTGTCTTCATTGACATTTTAAAAAATCCCTTTTTCCTCCTCCAAAATTATGTGGCTATTAACTTATGTCCTTCTGTGGTGTTCCCCATGTACTGTCAGTCTATAGCTGTGTGTGAGAGCTAAGAGGAGACAGGGTGAAGGAATGAGTGCTAATTATCATTACACTTAGTATTAGCAATATGCTAGATTTATAAAATGAACTGGCATGCTTTCCAAATATATATGTTTGCTATAATGGTTTAAAGAACATAAGTTTTGTTTCTGTTTTTTTCTTGAAAATCTGAAAGAATTTTCTAGTAAGCCAACTGGATGGGCCTTTGTGGTTAACCATTTTTCAAATTTTGATTCCCATGATATTCAAATATTCTGCCTTTTTCATTAATCATTTTTTAATAATAAATTTATTTTTTATTGGTGTTCAATTTGCCAACATATAGAATAACACCCAGTGCTCATTAATCATTTTTAATGAACTATATCTTACAATTATCCATTTCACACATTTTCAAAGGACTTATTTGTATATAATATTTTATTATAAATATTACTTCTAATACATATTCTTTTGCATTTTTAATGTTATGCAGTATTATGTTTATTTTCTTTTCTTCTAATTTATGATTTTTTAAGTAGGACAGTGACCTTTTTATGTTCACATGATGTAATTATTACAGTCCTTGTCAAATTTGTTTTAAATCAAATTATCCTCAGATTCTCTTTGCCTGCTATTGCCTTATAATTTCATTGCTTTTGTTTTCTGTGTTTAGTACTTTGAGTTGTAATTTTTATTCAGTTGATAGTTTTATTGAGCAACCAGAGCACCCTCTTAAAATTTTGGTATTTCACCAATAATCTGAAAACATCACAGCTTTATAGCATGTCTATCTCTATATCTATCTCTATTCGTGTTATTTGGATTCAGTTAATACATGTGGACTTGGTTTCCTTAGGTATAAAGGTTCCAAGTGAGACCATATAAGAATATGTAAGAAAATATGTGTATGTCAGAGGGGGGTCTGGTTGGTTCAGTCAGTTAGGTGACTGTTTCTTGATTTCAACTTGGGGTATGATCTGGGCGTGGGGAGATCGAGTTCCACATCAGGGTCCATGCTCAGTGGTGAGTCTGCTTAAGGATTCTCTCTCCCTCTGTCCCTCATGCTCATTTTCTCTTTATCTCAAAAAAAAAAAAAATGAAAAAAGAAAATATGTGTCTGTATAAAACATATGAGAATTTTTAAATGCCTCTAGCTATGTCTGTGTGTCTTTTTAAGATTGACTAATCTATCAGTTAAGTATGCCATCTTTCCTTTATCCAGAAGAGCCATTAGAAAATATATTTGATAATGTTTTATATTATTTGATATTTAATTAAAGTCTTTTGAATTGAAATTTATTTATAAAATATAATCTTAATTTCCTGGATAGCTTCTACAACTCTTTTTAACTCTGTTTTTGTCTCTCCCTCTCCCTCTGTCTCTTTATGTTTTTGATATTTAAGCTCCTTTCCAGAAATTCTCAGGAGAAGAGATATTTTCTGGATTAATCTTTGAAGCTCCATAGGGTATGTAGAACATATAAAAGGAGAAGCAAATATGAAGACAATGTCTACAGTATCCCTTTTCAACCTCATTGAATGGTCAACTGTATTGATATTTTCCAGAAAGTTGGAACTGGTTCCATTTAAGTTCCACATGAAATTAGAGTTTAATGTTCACGTAGATATTTTCAGCATTACTATCAGAGATTTTAACAATAATATACCAACTCACAGCTTTCACCAGTATAGCAAAGGTATTAGATATTGAGAGGGCCCATATATGAATGTGACTTGTTCTTTGTCAAATTAATCTGAGAGCCAAAATAGGATTCTACAATCACATTGCTAGTTTTCAAAAAAGAAAAAAAAAAAGTGCAGGAAGATTTACACTTTGGTAATATTCCCAACTTACCGAAGTTATTTACAATCAATAGACTGACACAAATGTAGATTAAATAGAAGCACTAACAGCATTCAGTTTCACAAAGCCATTTTTTTCTTAATCCTCAGCTAATTAGTAGTCATGTAAAAACTATTTTGTGAAAAATAACAGATTTGAATAGGGCTACATGAAGAGAGTTAAACTTGGATAATTGCACAACTGCATGAAGTTAAGTGCATGAAGAGCATCAGGTTCAGGGAATGCCTGGGTGGTTCAGTGGTTGAGGATCTGCCTTCAGCTTAGGGCATGATCCTGGGGGGTCTGCCTATGTCTGCTTTCATGAGAGACAGAGAGAGAGAGACAGAGACATAGGCAGGCTGAGATCGAGTCCCACATCGGGCTCCCTGTAGGGAGCCTGCTTCTTCCCTTGCCTATGTCTCTGTCTCTCTGTGTCTCTCATGAATAAATTTTTTTTTTAAAAAAGAGCATCAGATCTGAATGTTTGCCATTATTTGAAGGGATTCTGAGTTATCTTTTGATTCATCACTTTTTAAATGCAAAATGATTGTAGGATTCCAAACTTTGACCTTTATAAAATGTCAAAAGAGAAGAAAATGCTTCCTATAATGCCAATAGGTGACTTCTCTACAAATTACGTAGTAGTTTGTTTCTTTACCTTAGTTCAGACCACTTTTGATAACTAACTAGATTTTCTTAAAAATAGAGCAAAAACAAAAACACCTATTCTCTCAATTGGATTATTTTGATAGCTCTGGGTAGATAAGATTTATTTTACCTAAGGGAACACTTTATCATGGTTTACATGGTAAAGGTCTGGTTTATGCCAGTTTCCTGGCATGATTATTAATAATACCCTTACACACTCAAAGCATATCAGTTTGGATGACATATTATATGATCACTCTATTATCAATTCTCTCAGTCAAGGTTCTCCAAGGAAACAGAGCCAATGGGATATATAAATCGATAGGGACAGAAATCGAGATTTATTTCAAAGAAATGACTCAAGCTATTGTAGGAGCTGGCAAGTTTGAAATCTATAGATAAATAGTCTGGAAACTCTGGGGTAAGAACTGAAGTTGTACTCTTAAGGAAGAATTTCTTCATTCTCAAGGAAATCTTAGCTTTGCTCTACACTGATTAGATGAGGCCCACCAGCATTATCGAGGACAATTTCTTTTACTTGAAGTTAACTAATAGATGTTAACCACATCTACAAAGTACCTTCACAGTGTTAAGTAACAAAATTCAACCAAGTAATTGGAAGATTTAATTGGATTTATTAATTGATTCACGAATCAGGCTGAAGCTCATCTGCAAGTAAAAAGGCACTTAGAAGAGTTATACAAAATGGGAGATTTTCATAGATGGCAGGTGGATGCAAGAAAGTTGCTAACAAAAGAGAAAAGTTGTTCCAAAGGAGGCTATTTGCTAGGGGGGAATGCAAATGATTTTGTTATATGGATTAACTCATCTTTCTTTTGGGAATAGAGAGGACCCATGTGACATTCATTGGCACTGTTGGAAAGAAATATTTCCTGACTAACCAGTTAAAGCCACATTTCTAAGGGGAGGTTGAAACTGTAATTAGATTGGGTATTAAGCCCTGGTTTGTGCACTTAGTCTGAGTGATGCCATTTCGGGCCTGTGGTTTTGTTTTTGTCTTTTTTAAAAAAAGCAACAGGAACACCTATAATGTCTGATCAAATATGTGGGTACAATTGCCTAGCCAAATAGATATGTAAAATTAACCATCATGCAAGCTGTCGATCTGGCCTAGGAAATTTGTTTCTATTTGCTGACAGCAAACTATCAGATAAGTTAAGAAGATAATGCCATTTACAATAACATCATAAAGAATAAAATACATAGGAATAAACTTACCAAGGGGTGAAAGATCTGTACACTTTTGCTTATTTGGAACAGTGATGCACAAATTAAATTGGCTATGGAAGAGGAAAACCAGGGCACCTAGGTTGAACATCTGCATATGGCTCAGCATGTGATCACTGGGCCCTGGGATGGAGTCACATATCAGGCTCCCTTTAGGGGAGCCTGCTTCTCCCTCTGCCTTTATCTCTGCCTCTCTCTCTCTGTGCTTCTAGTGAATAAATAAATAAAATCTTTAAAAAAAAAGGAAGAGGAAAATCTTTGTTTTTTTGTGCCATGTATTCCTTATATTATCATTGAAAAACTTGCATCATCTTTTAGAGTAACCCACACCTCCCTTAAGGAAACACCTTGGCCCATTCCACTTGTAATCTTTTATAAGTTAACTCTTGTATGAGGTGACTCGACACTAGAGAAGGTTGGCAGCTTTTATATGCAGTGTATTGATGATAAGGACAGAGACAGTCTCCCAACTAGTGCAAATCCTTCAGTAGGCTACACATAGACTGTTTTGTTGTTAGTTTGGTCTGCTGTTGTTTTTATCAGCATTATAATCCAAACTAGGATGCTTGTCAAAAAAATTGTGTTCACAAATGTGTCTAACTTTGATGCTGGTCAACTGTTTTCCTTGGTCTATCTGTACTCATGCATTGTAATTCCATTTGAGATATGAATTGAAAGAAAACATAGATGTACAACTATTTAAGAAGCCAAATGTAGAGTCAGTTTAAATGCCTGATCTCCTGGCTTCCTTGCACAGTGGGGTCACAGGAAAGAATGCTTGAGATGGCAAACATTAAGTTTTACTCATGCTTGCCCATTTCTAAAAACAGGAATTGTAGTTGTTGAAAAAAGTAAACTTTCTCCAGAAAGAAAATGCTGCTACTCCTCTAGATAAGGGCAATGTAGAACTGCTGTCTCATGTATATACTCTTCTTTCAAAAAATGGTATACATGGAAGAAATCTGGCAGACTTGAAACCAACATATAAAGAGAGCTGTGAGAAGACCACATAAGGAAAGAGAAGGCCAAGGAACAGTAGAACCAAAAGGCAAATAAAAACCAACAAAGACTTAACTAAGTTACTGGCCCTTCAGATGAATCCAAGTGGGCACATTCAAGTTACTAAGAAGAAAGATCCATCCATGGACAGTCCCAAGGACAAGAAATGTTCCTAGTAGTCTGAGAGTCAACTAATTTTATTCCCTTGTTTTATGGATGGCAACTTATTTTAAAAAATCAAACTACAGGGATCCCTGGGTGGTGCAGCGGTTTGGCGCCTGCCTTTGCCCCAGGGCGCGATCCTGGAGACCCGGGATCGAATCCCACATCAGGCTCCCGGTGCATGGAGCCTGCTTCTCCCTCCGCCTGTGTCTCTGCCTCTCTCTCTCTCTCTGTGACTATCATAAATAAATAAAAATTAAAAAAAAAAATTAAAAAAAAAAAATAAAAAATCAAACTACATAATTAACTTAGCAAATAATATCAAGTAACTGAACTTATTATTATTGTATTTCTCTTTGGAGATTAACACATTGAAATTCTGGTTTTATATATCAGTTAAAATATGATAATTAATAAACCACAGTACTAAAAAAATCAGGCCTATCTGTATGGTCACTGCTGGATGTTGTGAAGTTCTAATACTTTATTGGAGGAAAAATACAAAGAGTACTTTGCTGTTTTATGATAATTGTTGTTAAAATGGGAACCACAATTAGTAATGGAAAACTTTCCTTAATCAATCACTATAGTGGCAAACCCTAGAGTCAGAAACCCAGCACATACCATCAGATCCTAAAGACGGGGCATAAAGTTGTAAAGTCATACCAAGAAAATGGTGGAGTTGGCTATTCAGAGGGTAGGATTAAAGCAACCAAAATAGGTTCAAAGGGAATGAAAGAATTAATATTAAGAGAGCTCATCACTTTCTACTTGTAAGCTAAACTAAGTATAAGTTTGGGCGAGTGTAATAGGCTTTTGTTTGTTTTGATAAAGGATTAGAAACTATGGGAATGTGTGCTTGGCCTCTCCCTGTTTTTCACTTACCTTTACATCCCAAGTCTTCATGCCCTATTTTCACAATTTAGTAAACACCCTGGAAACTGGCTGACTAAATCAAGTTGTGTTAGTTTACCAAAACAGAGGAAACTAAAACAAATATTTTCTGTTTCTGTCCTCTTTGAAAACATTTTACTTGGTTTATGAAGACAGTATGTAAAGCATTGTTTGACCATTACATAGGAACCAATATCTATGCATTTGAACACAGTAGAATTTGAACA
The DNA here is from genome assembly GCF_018345385.1 of Vulpes lagopus. NCBI lineage: Eukaryota > Metazoa > Chordata > Mammalia > Carnivora > Canidae > Vulpes > Vulpes lagopus. The sequence continues at coordinate 24,336,545 of NC_054836.1, forward strand.
GGATCTAAGTTAACACTAATAATCAGCCTTTTTATCCTGCTATTTCCTTTCTCTTCTAAAGTGGCCTTTTTTTCCCATGGCTCAACCAAAAAGTATCTAAAGAAAATATTATGACTTACTTCAAAGCCTACGCTTATTGTGAGTGTGAACTAAAATTTGAGAGGATCAGATAAAGACAACCCATAGTCACCATCAACCTTGTGAGATTTGCCTACTTCTAAATCCAGTACTTTTCCTTGAGTTGCCATTACTTTTTCTGTGGCCAACTGTTCTGGCTTTGGATAGCCTTCTATTTTATCTGTACAGCAATGAAAAATTGAATTTATTTTCCTCTGAGGGACGTTTCTCAAACATAAATAAATACATTTCAAATAACACACTGTTTTTCCTGAAAGACAGTATAGTTGGATACTTGTGTTTGAATTTTATAGAAGGCATAAAAAGAGCCATTTCTACCTTAGTTAGTGCAGTTTATTTCTATAATGAGGTACCCTGTGTTTTCTGTACTTATGGTATAGCTCTTGCTGGGTGATGTCTAATTTATATTTATTTTCAGTTGTCTCTGACATGAGTGACTCTTATAAATCTTAATTTTCTTGGTGATTTTTTGCTCAGAAAAATTTCATAAGGGGGAAATTAAGGGTTTCCTCTGTCAGAATATAAACTCAATAACTGGTTCAGATACACAACCAAGGATCCCAACAAGTTTTCCAGATATCTCAGAATCCTGGGCAAGAAGAAGTATGTAAGTGCTTGGTCAGAAGAGTGAATGCTGTGTTGCACGTTAAATTTACAAGAGAAAGCAAAACGAGTTGTCACTTCTTTGAAACATAGTGTTTTGAAATTCCTTGAAAATCCTTCTACAGTATAATCAAAACAGTGTCATCTCTTTTTTTCTTTGGAGTTCAGTGTGCTCTTAAAATTACAATTGTTTTTTGATGAAAAAACCTCTCTATTTGACAACGTACATAGAAAGAAATAGAAAGAAAGAAAGAAAGAAAGAAAGAAAGAAAGAAAGAAAGAAAGAAGAAAGAAAGAGAAAGAAAAAAGAAAAGAAAGAAATAAGAAAGAAAGAAAGAAAGAAAAAGAAAGAAAGAAAGAAAGAAAGAAAGAAAGAAAGAAAGAAAGAAAGAAAGAAAAAGAGAACAGAAGTAAGGATGACAAAGAAAGAGAAACAGGAAAAAGTGACTAATGTAGAAATTAGAATTTGAGAATTAGCTCAAGACCCCCAAGTGCCAATTAAGACAGATAATATTTGTAATTCAAATTACAGTTACCAACCAAGGTTTTCATATCCCCCCCTTGCTTCAGCAGTCATTCTCAGAAAGATAGAAGGAATAGGCTAAGATTGTAACTTAACAAGTTTAAGATATGTTGGGATGTATTTCCTGCTGAAAAGATTCTTCTCTGGGAAATAGAGTTACAGAATTTAGGATGACATAGAAAGGCAAAGAAAGGCAATAAAAGGCATTGGTCAGTATAAATCTACTCCACACAACTACCTTCTAATTAGGTATTAGAGTATCTCCCCTTTAATTCTCAAACTGGGGATTCCGTTTCTCACTTAAATACCTTCTTTCCCTTCACATTTAACTTCCTAACTTATCCTTCATTGTTTCAATATTTTCTTTTTTTAAAAACATTTTTTTTATTTTTTTATTTATTTATGATAGTCACAGAGAGAGAGAGAGAGGCAGAGACACAGGCGGAGGGAGAAGCAGGCTCCATGCACCGGGAGCCTGATGTGGGATTCGATCCCGGGTCTCCAGGATCGCGCCCTGGGCCAAAGGCAGGCGCCAAACCGCTGCGCCACCCAGGGATCCCCTTAAAAACATTTTTAACTCAATTATTCGTAGATTATTCTTCCTAAAGTCTGCTTTAGTCATGTGTGGTCTTCTGTTGCAAAAGCTGCAGTAGCTCCACTATTTTATTTTCTATAAAATAATGTTTCCTTAGCAAACCATCCTCCTTTATTTGAACCTGTACTTCACAGGCTCAGCCTTCAACATAAGTTCTACTCTCTATTTCAGACGTCCTCAAAACGTCAACTGGTAACTTTTAAGGAATGGAAATTCTGAGAACTCATTCCAGATCTACTGAGTCAGAAGCTCTGGTGATGGCACCTCACAATCAGTGTTTAACAACTCATTCAGGTGATGCTGATAGGCACTTTGGTGCACTAAAGTATGAGAACAAATGCTTTTCTAACTCCTAAAAGTGTGTCATGTGCTCTAATTTCCTCATCCTCATTAATCTATCATTTCCATGTTATCACCACTTCCTAAATTTTATTGGTTATTTCTCCATAACACCTTCATTATAATTTTTTTAAGATCTGTGCATATTTTGTGAAGACATATTAAATTTATTTAAAACTGAGACTACATCAGTAATAATATTAAAATCAGTAGTTGTGACTGTTAATAAAAGTTGGTTGTAAAAATAAATATGATAGCCAGGGCTGGAGGTTGTGGAACTAGGGGTGAGAAAGGGAGGTGAATGTAGGGCAAAACATTTTTTGAAAGAACTGTTCTGTGTCTTGACAGTGGTGGTAGATACACAAATCTACACATGTGATAACATTGCACAAAACTAATACACATGTGCACATGAGTACAGGTAAAACGGGGGAATATCTCAGTAGGATAGGTGGATTGAATCAATGTCAGAATCCTGGTTATGAGACTGTATTATAGTTTTGCAAGATGTTACCAGTGGGGGAAACTAAGTAAGGGATACACAGGATTTCTGTACTAGTGACATTAAATGACAGGCTATTTTAGAAATAATACTTGCATGTCAGTAACACGAATGTTCTGTGAAAATACAGGGATCAGATAATGATTGAACTTTCAGTCTACAGACGGTGAAAAGGTTCAGATGAGAGAGGATCTCTAAGTAGCCAAAAGGAGATTATGTAGATGATTCCAACATATGCATATATATGCACATAACTCATCAGCATTTTTGTGGGGAGCAGAGAAAAGTGATCAAATCTGATTAAGCGTGGAAGGTATAATTGATAACGAACATAAGTTTGCTAATTATCTTTTTCTCCCCTTTCTTCCCAGAGAACAGACACCACGTAAGCCAACGTCTTCTGTCATATAGCTATAGGTTAATAGAAAGGGAAAAATAAAGTAGCGTGTATTGTATTTTGTGCACCTTAAATAGCAGGAAGACATTCCTTTGACTATTTAAAATCTGATGAGAAAGCCATCACTGATCACTGGCCTCTGGAAGGTTTATTGGTCTGTGGAGTGCAGAGGGTGAGACAACTATGTGAAGCAAAGAATCTCTGCGTGTTTCCTGCACTTGGCTGCCTGTGGGAACTCTCTGGTGGGAGCCCCCACAAATGCTGCCAGGAAAGAAAGCACCATAGATTTTTCTAATTAAAAGAGCCCCTTGTTTTAGGAAGCATATCAATGAAGCCCTTGGTTTAAATTCTATTTGAACAGCTACTTTGTAATTTGGAATGCTCATCAGGAACTATGTGTCATTAAGCAGCACAATGTGACTTTGTAAAGGATCCATTTTAGAAATTACATTCCATTCTCTACTTGTCTTTTCCGGGAGGAGAACCCAATATTTAGGGGGAAGTTACTTTACTCCTTGGATTCTGCTCTTGTGTTTATTATTAGGTGTGAGTACCAATTTCCTTTCTTGTTTTTGTCTTTTTAAGAAGACTTGGAAATACATTTTAAAAATTCCTAGATCTACTAATTAAAATTCAAATTTTGTATTTTAAGCCAACATTTGCTAGTTGTTGGAGAGAGAACTGGTTTAAGTAGAGTCATGAGTTTAGAGAGATGCTGTTTTAATTTATTATATTTCTTAGCCTAATATTTAGTATGATAAATGTGATATACTTACATGGTTATTTTTGACACACATCCTCATATACACATAGGCCCATATCTACTATGCACTTATTCTCATCCTCAAAATTAGATGCTTCCTTTGTCTGCTTTTTTCTTTTTATACTCAAAGCTAACATATAATATCTTCCCATGCAGTCCTTTTCTAAGAGAACCCACAAAATTGACAGAACTACAGTTTTTCAGCCACAATCATTTATTATTCTTTTATTGACCTAGACAACAAACTCTTTTTCTAATTATTTATCTTCATCTCTACTCCTATATAATCATTTCCTGAAAATTAGAATTTAGGATATATATTCAATTTTGAGTATGTATCATGTTTTTAAGACTTAGCTTAGACAATAAGAATGGAATAATATGGATGTACAGAAAGTATAGTATTTTCCCCCAAAATGGTTTTCAATCTTAGAAGCAGGTCAGACTACCCTATTGTAGCAGCAAGTGGTAGTCGAAAGATGAACCAATGAGCCTTTCATGCCTCCTCTTTTCCTTGGCTATATTTTCAATACAGCACTTAATATCACGTAGGAACTAGCTCCTCTTCTGCTCGACTGATTAAATTCTTTATATCCCACAAATACTAAACATGTTTAAATACTTCAAGAATACTAGGCTTCTAAATACTGATTCTAATTCTGTAGGGGAAAAAAATTCACCTAAAACCTGAATCACAATAAATTATTTAAAGGCTTTCTACTAATTATATTTAAAAATGATATATATATTTCTGAGTCTATTTCAAATAGCTATGAGCAATTTCTACATTGAGAATAAAACTTCTGTGGCACCTGGGTGGCTCAGTTGGTTGGGAGTCTGCCTCTGGCTCAGGTCACATCCTTGCGTCCTGGGATAGAGCCCCACATTGAGCCCCATATTGGGCTCTCTGCTCAGTGGAGGGCCTGCTTCTCCCTCTCCCTCTGCCTGCCACTCTGGCTACTCTCTCTCTGACAAGTGAATTAATGAAATATTAAAAAAAAGAATAAAACTTCCTTGAAAACTATCAAATTTATCTTTGGCATTTCTAGAACAATAGAGTAATGTCACCTGCAGACAAAATAAGCAGAACAGAAGGGAAGAGTAAGTTACTTGTTATATACTTTGAATATTTTGATAAAATTAACAACTAATTTCCTATCCCCTGACCTATATGAAAAGCCTTAAATATAAACAAATTGAGTAGAAATAAGTACGTATCTCAATGATCTCAGCAACACATTCTATAAGAATATAATTAAGATTTTATTTTATTTTTTTCCTCTAATTATTTCCCACTGTTTCTCATCCTTTCATTTTCAGGTTAAATGAACTTTTTTTTTTCTTAAGATTTTATTTATTTATTCATGAAAGACGAGAGAGAGAGAGAGAAAGAGAGAGAGAGAGAGAGAGAGAGAGAGAAAGGTGGAGACACAGGCAGAGGGAGAAGCAGGTTCCATGCAGGGAGCCTGAATGTGGGACTCGATCCCAGGACTCCAGGATCACGCCCTGGGCCAAAGGCAGGCGCTAAACCGCTGAGCCACCCAGGGATCCCCAAATAAACTTAGTATATAATATATTTTACATTTATAGTTTCTGTATTAATAATTCTTATAGAGCATTATGGGCTTATATCTTATAGAGGCATTATGGGGTTATTTGGGGCAGGGATATAAGGAGATTCTCAAATGTATGGGTGATTTGCTTGAATAATAATATATTCAACATAATTACTAAATTTAAATTAAACATCAGAAAAGTAGCCTTAATAATGGTAATATACTGAAACAAAATTTAAAATATTACAAATGAACAAATAATCCAGTTAAGAAATGGGCAGAAGACATGAATAGACATTTTTACAAAGAAGACATCCAGATGGCTAACAGACACATGAAAAGATGCTCAGCATCACTCAACTTCAGGGAAATACAAATCAAAAACCACAATAAGATACCGCATCACATCAGTCAGAATGGCTAAAATTAACAACACGGGAAACAACAGATGTTGGCGAGGGTGCAGAGAAAGGGGAACCCTCTTACACTGTTGGTGAGAATGTAAACTGGTGCAGCCACTCTGGAAAACAGTGTGGCAGTTCCTCAAAAATTTAAAAATAGAACAACTTTATTGACTCAGCAATTGCACTATTAGGTATTTAACCAAAGATGCAAAAATACTGATTTGAAGGGGCGCATGCACCCCAATGTTTATAGCAGCATTATCAACAATTGCTAAATTATGGAAAAATCCCAAATACCCATTGAATGATGAATGAACATATATATATATATATATATATATATCCATTATTATATTATTATATATAATATATATAAAACCATTGAATTATGAATGAACACATATACATATATATTATATATAAAACCCTTATTAATATGCCATATATATATACATATAAATTCTATATATTTCCTTTTATATATTTCCCTTATTTTGGGAAATACTCTTAAAATAAATTCTTCTATATAGCTATCAGAGGGTCAAAAGTCTATCTGGAGCCCACAGGGTCTTCATTGTCTTCAATTCAAAATAATCCACATGCCAAAGTCTCATGTGGAGGGAAGGGAACTGTCCCAAACCCCTTTGTCAGTTAAAAGCAATTCTATGACATTGATATGTATAAGGCTATAGATATGGCAGTTACATGTATTCATATGTATCACAACAAAGGTATGCATCATAAACAATATGTGTAATATATACTAAAATATATAATATACTTGAGCAAAATGAGAGTAAACAAGAAGAAAGAATGTAAGATCAAGGTTAATAATGGCTCTGATCCAGAAAATCACTAAAAAGAAATCCTAGGATAATGGCATGGCAGTACTATTAAGTGATAACCAATTAAGATAGATAAGATAAAAAGAGAGTTCTAATATGAAGTTTTCCAAAACAACAATTCAAGATACTATTTTGTATGACTTAGAGTTAGGAAAAAATGGAATACAATTAAGCACATATATCAAGCAAGAATAGAAAGGATGCTAGAAGTTACCACCACCACTTCCTCATTTCCCCTCACCCCAATAAAAGAAAGCCATGATCCAAACATGAATCAAATGATTCAATTGAAATGGTAAGATAAGCAAGATGTGGGCATTTACCCCTCCTTCAGTCCCAGGGATGCTTGAGATAAAATGCCTGTTACTTTCAACAGGGGGAGTAGTGCTCTCAGTGGAATGCCAAGTCTCAGAAAAAAATAGTCAAAATGAACATTCAAAAAAAATAAGTGAGAACATTTTGCTCTCAAGAGGTCATCAGTTCACAAATGCACACCAGAAGTGTGGGAGTAAAAGAAATGTAAGGGGAGTGTGTGAAAATTAGGTAGAAGAAGGATGATTTGGGAGACTTCAGCTTCTTGTGTTGCTTGAGGCAGGAGGTAAGGGAAGTTGAGGTAAATCCCAATCATTTCTCAGGCTGATTATGGTGAATGTTGGTGTGGTCTTGCTAGAATAGATGAAGTTTTAGTCTTTCCATATGCTCTTCCTGATAATGATGTTGGTGATTAGATTTCTCCTGCTCTTCTTCCATCCTTTTTTCCTGTCATTCTCCTCCCCTTTCTCTACTTCCTCTTCTTCCTCCCTCTCTATACCTCCCATTCCTCCTCTTTCTTCTCCTCCTCCTTTTCCTTCATTTTCTTCCTCCTCTCCTTTCTTATTCTTACATCTGCAGCATGATTTAAGTAGGAGACTTTCGGGTACAACTTCTGAAGCCAGGTGTCTATGTTGAAAACCTTCTGTCTCAGGCAAGTTATTCCATTGAATATTCCTGCCACAAACAAGAATTCTTCTGACCAGCTGCCAGAAGGTTTTCTGGCCCTATAAAACTCTTGATGCTCCTGTTCCAGTCTTGCTTGACTAGCATCTATACCCTGGCTCTGAATGTTTTTGGATTCTATATATTCATTCTCACACCTGACTTTTATCTTTAGTTTGCTTTTGTAATAAGCAGAATAATTGCCCACAAAAGGTATTCACATCCTCATCCCTAGAACCTGTGAATATGTTACTTTACATGGTATACTGGTTTGAATAGTGTTTTCCAAAATTCATGTGTGCCTTAGAATGTGGGAAAGAGAGTCTTTGCAGATGTAATTAACTAACTTGTGGTCCTACTAGATTTGTGTGTGCCGTAATCCAATGTCTGGTGTCCTTTAGAAAGAGAAAAGAGAGAAACAGATGTATACAGACAAAGGTAGCCAGGTGAACATAGATATTACAGTGAGGGAGATGTCTGTAGGCTAAGGAACATCAGGGATTGCTGGCAATTACCAGGATCTAGGAGGGGGCATAGAACAGATGTTCTTTTATGGATATTCTCTTTCTCCAGAAAGAACTGACTCTGGTAACACCTTTATTTTAGACTTCTATCCTCCAGAACTGTGGAGAATAAATGCTTTTTTTTATGCCACCTAGTTTATGCTAATTTGTCATGACAGCCCTAAGTAACTAATAAACATGATTTAAAGAGATTTTGCAGATATGATTGATTTAAGGATCTTGAAGTGATGAGATTTTCCCAGATATTTGAGCAGGCCAATGTAATAAGAGTCTTTATAAGGGAAAAGGAAAGCAAGAGAGTCAAAGAAAATGTGATGATGGGAGGAGAGGTCTGAGTGATGTGGCTGCGAGCCAAAGAATGCAGGGACCCTCTCAAAACTGGGAACACAAGGAACAAATTTTTCCCTGGAGCTCCTAGAAGGAATGCAGCTTGCAGATACCATGATTTTAGTCTAGTAAAATATTAGACTTTGGACTTTGTAAAATTTTGGACTTTGTAAAATAATACATTTGTATTGGTTTGAGCCACTAAGTTTGTGGTAATTTGTTACGACAACAAAAGTAAATGGAAACAAGGTTTCTAGATTCTGCTTTCTTGGCTCCATCCCCTCTATCACCACCTGAGACCCATTCAACTACTATTATCCAAAAATTATTAAGTTAAACAATTAGCAATTTGTGCATGCTACATTGGGTATGAAATGATAATTTCAACTCTGGACATTACTCACTGGGTAGCAGAGAAGCTAAAAACATAGATTTTCTCTCAGGGTAATATCAGGCAGAGAAGCAAATGTGAAAGTAGTGGCAATCTTTCTTTTCACATCCCTTTGTGAAACTAATTCTTTTTTAAAAATTAATATGACTCCATTTTATTTTATTTTTTTAAATTACCAAAGTATTATTGACATACAATATTATATTAATTTTAGGTGTACGATGACAGTGCAGTGATTCAACAGTTCTATATATCACTCAGTGCTCACCATAAGTATAAGTGTAGTCACCATATCATGGTTTTACAATATTATTGACTATATTCCTCATGCTGTACTTTTCATCTCCTTGACTTATTAACTCGAAGTTTATTTTGCCCATCCCAGAACCACATCCCCTCTGACAACCACCAGTTTGTTCTCAGTATTTAAGAATCTGTTTGTGGGATGTCTGGGTGGCTCACTCAATTGTCTGCCTTTGGCTCAGTTCATGATCTCAGGATCCTGGGATCAAGCCCCACATCAGGGTGTCTACTTAGCAAGGAGTCTACTTCTCCCTCTCCTGCTTCCCCTCCCAACTGGCTTATGCTTGCTCTCTCTCTTTCAAATAAATAAATAAAATCTTTAAAAAAAAGAATCTATATATTCATTTGTTCATTTGTTTTGTTTTTAAGATTCTGCATATATGTGAAATCATATGGTATTAGTGTTTCTGTGTCTAACTTAATTCACTTAGTGTAATAACCTCTAGGTCCTTCAATTCTGTCACAAATGGCAAGATTTTATTCTTTCTTATGACTAATATTTTGTTGCATCTACATACTCTTATCTTTCTTTAGCCATTCATCTCTCCATGGGTACTTGGGTTGTTTCCACATCTTGGCTATTGTAAATAATGCTGCAATAAACATAGGGATGCATTTATCTTTTTGAAGTATCAATACTTTCTTAACCCTTCATCCAAATACTATTAATTAAATAACTAATTAATATTAGAATATCTACTATATATCAGGTATGCTGGAAAGTATTGGGAAGGGGTGATAATTTGCATAAAGGCCAAACCATAAGTATAATATGATGCAAGGAGTTATATGTACAAGAGTGCAGAGGTGCACAGAGGAGGTCCATTTAACCTAAATGCAATGTGGAGTGTTTAAGAATTCTTACAGGGATATTTGGCACTTGTTCTAAAATGATAGACATTAGCTAAGAATAAAGTTAAGGAAGTAGCAATACATCAAGAGTATTGTTAGAAAAAAGCCTGGAACAGTAGGCAAACTAAAAAAAAAATTTTTAATGTATTTCAAAAGAAAGCTTCAAATTTATTCACTGTAGTTAAACTGCATTTCATATTTGTTGAAATAAATGTCACTGAAACATCACTATACAGATATATTTATCAATATTGGGTACACAGTTTATAAAAGAATAAAAATCTTCTCGATAGCATAAGACAATAGAACCAAAGACAGGTGCCATTATACAAATGGAATGAGTGAACAAAAGACTAGGATTTTCAAGCACCTTTATATTACACAGTTTTGAAACTACTGATTCTTTGAAACTGTAGAATTGATAGAGGATAGTTTGGAGACTTATAAGGCAATTTTACACGTGATATTTATGTGTGGAGAGAAGACTGTTAATTGTACATAACTATCCTGTTTTAACGGACATGACTTAATAGTAGAGTCAGTATTCTGTTTAAAGGCTGGCATGTATATTCTAAATTTTAAAAACATGTCCAGATAAATATATAAATTTTACCTAGAATACCTTTTCTGATGATGCACATTTACTTATATATTTAGCAGTTTGGCGTAACTGGAGATTTTACCCTGAGGCACAGGATAAAAAGAAGTTGGACACATAGGAAATAGGACATGAAGGCTTTCGCATGTCATGTTATGAGTTTCTGAAGAAAATGAGAAACTGTTGATTGATTGAAAGCGGAGAAAAGAAGTAATTAGATTTATATTTCAGGAACATAATTCAATTGTATTCTAACCTATATCGCCTGGTTAAGTCTTGCTCTGGCCTCCCTCAGCATCCTTCTTTCATGGTATTTTATTATCCCAGTCTCTAGCTCATAAGGTTCATTATTAAGCTCCTGGATTGCAACAGGCTTATTATTGCTTTAACCTTAATTAATCCCCTATTGTTTCTTCTTCTTTTTTTTTTTTTTTTGTTTGTTTCTTCTTCTTAAGACACTCTTACTTCATCTTACCCTTAACATCTTTACCTGAGTAAGTCCTACTCATCACTCATATTAAATGGCCCAAAATATGAGATTGTCCAGGTTCATGTGTCCATTCAACTGAAGTAATGGTGCCAATCAGACACCTTGCAGAACGTTAGGTTATGGTCAAGTAGTAAAGGTAGGCATATTAAATGAGTAAACACAAATCACCATGTATTAACAACTCAGAGTAAGCAGTCTGAATAAAAAGAACAGGATGTTAGGTATGGCCACCCCAAGGAAGTGATTATCTGAACCAATCCTGTCACCCACATGAATACTCCATGAAAGCAGATCCAGATGGGTTCTTTTTTAATTCTGTCAGAGTAAAAATTGCACTCAGAAAATTAAACAGGCAAGGCATGGTTCCTAGGACTTTGAGAAAGCCATTGCTAGATGATAAAACTCATAAGTAGTTTTTAAAAAAGATTTGCATGTCTAAAGGTCAGAATTTTCTAAAGTAAGTCCTCTGAGGAAAGAGAGCTCAGGGGTCTAACTTTTTAGGCCCCCCTGGATTCTGTTGGGTCTGAGTTAAAGGAAAGTCAAGGGCCTAAAGGCTGGGAGAAACCTGTCAAAATTTGGTCGAGCTGAGGGAAACATTAAGATTATCTTGGTCAATTCTTGTTACGTACTTAAATAATATAGTTGTGAAGTGGGAGAGCTAGGTTCTTGTCTCATGGAGTTGAAGAATGAATCTCACGGACAAAAGACAGTGAGTAAACAATAGAAGTTTATTAAGCAAGGATACAGCAAAAGCTCTCAGGAGAGAGAGGGGTTGAGTGAGAGGGTTGCCAACATGGGCCTCCACTGACAGTCTTTTGTTTAGAGCTGATGAGGGAGCTTGTGGCCTTATCATTCTTGTGATATTTTGGTTTGAGTAAGGACTGATAATAACATCTTTAATGGCTTATTTTTGGGGTCTGGTTATTCTTTGCTGGTCACAGGTGACTGTCATAAGAAAACAAAACAAAACAAAACACTCTCCCCACCCACATCTAGGGCAAGGTGATCTGGTGTGTTCCCTTATCTCTGGTTTCCTCACATCTCAGCATTTTGGAGATTTCTGTGACCCTGATCCCATAGCCCTCTATCTATCTCTCCCTACCTAGTCCCACCTGTCCCTTACTCATTTGCGTTGTCTATCTGTGTTCACACAGGTATCCCCTATCAGGCTGAAAGCTCTTTGAGGGCAGATATTATGTATAACTTATTCCTCGTTGTGGACCCAATACCCACCAACATACTTGGCACATTGTATGCATTTAGTTTAGATTTATTATGTTGAATGAAGAAATAAAAGTATAAGCTATGAAAGAAGACAAGGTTAGAAAAGGCTAACTAAAAACATTAATATTATGGAAAGAAATACAATGGTAAGGGAGTGAAAATGTATGCACTAGAGATGATGTAGTTAGGAGACAGTTGGGTGCAGGAGCTAGTGACAAATTTCAAACTTAGGGTGAAAACTGAGTCAAAGAGAAGCTGGCTCTCTTTTAAAATTTTAAAAATTTCATTATATTCTTGTGTTAACTGAATACTCACCAACCACTGCATGCTAAAATATTATGTTTACTTTTAGAATAATACTGAAAGATAGGTATCATTATCCTCAATTTATAAATAGGAAAATTGAGATTCAGTTGTTAAGTTAGTTGTAGAAAATTGCACAACTAATAAACAAAGGACTCAATATTAAGATCCAGATCTACCTAGCACCACTTTTGACCTTACCTTTCTTTCTCCTATATATTTACTTAGAAAATTATTGGTAACTAGTAGATCTCATAAGGCTTGGATCTTGTCTAATGAACATAGTGTGAATTCATTGAAAGGAGGATTACTTTACAAACTCTTCTCCAAGTATGCACTCTCTAGCCCAGTACAGTGCTAATCCTATAGGAGATAATAAATAAGTCCTCAACAAGTAAGTTGCAAAATATGTATTTATGACTATTATTTATTTTAAAGGTTAGTGATGTTTTTCCTCCCTGAAAAGAAGGTCTTTATGCATATCTTTTAAAATGCTATGCAGACTTTTAATTTGCTACATATTTTGAACTTGAAACTCAATATTTTTCTCAAATGGTTTCCAGAAAGGTCAAATTTGGCACCTGGTACAAGGTTATTTTGGAGGTAATTAAGTGAGGTTGTGAACTGTGCATATAGTGTAATCATTTTGCCAAAATATAAATAGTCCCTAGGACATCATTCCTGACTTTGCAAATATTCTTTTATTTTTGACTATTCAATTTTTTTCTAGTTTAGACCTATGTAATGTTGGTCCCAAGAGCAAAATAATGTGACTACATGTAAGTAATATGCAGATTAATGACTCCTCTTTCCTGCTAATGAAATCTCTTTGTGAAATGGGATTCAAGGATTATTTTCATTTTTATTTTTTATTTTATTTTATTTATTTTTGTTATTTTCATTTTTTTTTATTTTCATTTTTAAAGTAAACTAAACCCAGGTTATTTGCAACAACAACCATGACAATAACATAAATCTTATTGTACTTAATATGAAATCTTAAAATCTCATCTTATTAATTGAAAAACAAAATCACTTGAAGAAGAGATTTAAGGATTAAGTTTTAAATCAGTTTTTAATCTGCTTTTTCATTTTTCATTATAGTACAATGAAAATTTATAATAAATAACACAGTGCTTAACTTATTTTTTTTAATTTCAATATATTTAATCCTAAGAATCAAAGGTACTATATACCAGAGAAACAGACCAGAGCACAGAAATTCACTGCTGACTAGTTTTTAAACTGTACACTATACAATGAAACTTTTGAAACATATCAAGTTCAGGACAATATTATTTACACAAAAATTGTGCAATTATACATTATAGTAGAAACTGCACTAGATACGGAATGAGATTTTAGTTTGAAACTAGACTTAGCCTAGGCATTTTGTGCATGTGTATGATATGTAAGTCAAACTACATATATGATACTGACACTTCATAATCTCTAATTCCTATCATATCACATAGAATATAAATACTTTTATTCCAAAGTTCCTAATTTATCCTCTCTGGCTAGTACTGCTAGTATTTAACTATGTAGTAAGTGGATAGTAATCAATTAATGTAAATTCATTCACTGTCATGAACTTGATATGTCCAAGGTAACTTGGAGATATCACATTGATAGAACCAACTTCTTGCAGTTCTGAAGCTAATGCCTATTTTACCAAAGTGGTAGCACAAAATAAGATAAAACTGTTTCCCAAAGCTTTTTGACCATCTCCTATTAAGATTATCTGTCAATCCATGAGAACCAGACCACTGACAAAAATTAAATTAAGGTTTTACTTTCCCAATCAAGCTATTGTTTCAAATGGCCTCATAGTGCCATCATTAACTTGAGAAGGAAATGAGTAGAGTACGAAGGCCAGAAAACAAAGACATATAGTGTTCAAGTTTAAAAATATTTCTACATAAAATATCTGATTGTTAGTATGTGGATTTATGTGTGTGAACGGGGGAGGGGGAGAAAAAGATCTTACAAAGAGTTTTTAAAGAAATCCAAGTTTGGCCTATAAAAGCCAACTCTATACAAAAAAACCTGCACATTGGCCTAAATTTGTTCTGTTTGTTCTGATTCTAAGAGAAATATGCAGGCCCATGAAACTTTAACTCTCAAGAGCCAACTTCTGCTATCTGCACTGTGGATAGATGATATGGAAAAAACTTCCAAAGTAAAACCAAGGGTTACAGACAAAAATGGAAAAGGCGATTCTATTACTCTCAAAGGGCTGAACCAGGGTCTGCCAGATAAGTTCCCCAAATACCTCATTTCATTCTCAGAAAAAGTAGACTTCGCAATCACCATGCAATAGGATTTCATCATTATTGTCCATCAGTCATTCCTATGTTGGCCATTTTTCCTTTTTTGGAATGTGAATTTTTATTATACTTATTTTATTCCTATTTCATTGTTGTATCTGGGTATAAGGGAGACTAAATGCTCTTATTTCATAATTTACTAGATCATGAAACCACATCCATACCTGATGAAGAAAATAGTGCATCACCCTGGACTTTGAAATAAATGTAGTCACTAAATTGGTTTGGGTGGTAGTCTCCTTGGCAAGGTGGTGGGGAGGGTGTTCTGTTTGGCATAAAGGTATACACTTGAATATTTAGATAATCCAAGGACAGAATATAGCAGAGACAACTAATCATACTCCAATATTTTCTTCTATTCCTGTTCATAATTCCAGAGTACCCTTGATTTTTAGCTAGACACATGGTTGTCAAGAATAAAGATGACTTTTCTAGTGTTCTTTGCAGTTAGGGGTAATTAATAACTTAAATCCTTATGAAAGGAATGTAAAGAAAATTGTACTTATGATAGGGAAATAAAAAGAGGTAAAGTAACACTTCCTCCCTTTCCCATTCTGTGGCAATGCTGTAGTATTGAGAGGTCTACAAGTTAGGAGTCTACTGTGACCTCAGAGACAAGAGTATACATACCAACTCTGAACTGGTAAGATAATTTTCCATCTTGTTTAACTTGATCTCTGTTTTGATCTGTACTTGTTGATCTATATCCCATCAAATGCTCTAGGTAAAGAAAGCATGAATTGAGTGAAAGAAATATTATATGGGGATCCCTGGGTGGCGCAGCAGTTTGGCGCCTGCCTTTGGCCCAGGGCACGATCCTGGAGACCCGGGATCGAATCCCACATCGGGCTCCCGGTGCATGGAGCCTGCTTCTCCCTCCGCCTGTGTCTCTGCCTCTCTATCTCTCTCTCTCTCTCTCTCTGTGACTATCATAAATAAATAAAAATTAAAAAAACAAACAAAAAAAAAAGAAATATTATATGAAGAGAAAATGGCAATTGTAAAGTTTTAGAAGTTAAAAAATGTATTATAAATGTATATATATTTATATATTATGGTACATTTGAGAATGTTTGGAGTGTTATGTCTATATCAAGAAAACGAAAGCAAATCTAGTACGTTTGAATTAGAGTACAAGGTATTTTGGAGGGTAGGGGCAAAGTGAGTCATAATTGCTTTAGGTCAGAGAGCTAGTTGGGTATTAGATCTTATTCTTAAAACCAAGAATATAGATGCTTAATTAAAGAAGTAGGTATAGTCCCTGGAAACCTCAGCAAACTTGTCTTTTGCTTTCTTCTCTCAAATACCTTTCCAAGTATCTCCATGGTTGCCTAAGATGTTTGCTGTTTTCTCCTCCTTTAACACAAATGCCACTTAGTTATTGGGAGGAGTGAATCCTCACACTTAGCTTTTGGACTTTCTGAAGTCTTTGCCTACCTTGTCTTCTTGGGCTCATCTTGACTACAATTTCCCAGTCTCAATGAACTCAAGTATTCATGTCCATATACCCATACATACTCATTCTTGAAAATTAATTTTTCTTTCTGATGAACCACAGAGGTAGGTTTCTGAGAATTATGCCAACACTTGAAAAATTACGTTGTATATGCTTGTCTAGGTTTCTGCCTCTGTAAGGTCCTACAGGCAAATAAAATATTTAATTCATTGCTGATTCAACACCATCTAGAAAAATGCCAAGGATACAGTCATAGCAATTATGTGTTTTGGTTTTTGTAGGCCAATTTATATTCCCAAAATGATCTCATTATTCCCATAAATCTTCAGACTATTGCAGAAATGCAAACATTTGTTCATCCAGTAATACATCTCCCAAATTGACTCTGATATATGTATTGACTCATAATATTAATTTTCAGAAAACATACCTCAGTTTTGGTTGAGTAAATATAATTGTCATGCACATAGTATACACAACAGAGACATTTACAAGTGATACTGAATGAATGGTAAATAAGCTATCAAAGTACTTCCTTTACCCTGATTTCCCTTACCTTACTGTTCTCTAAATGTTAATTAATAAATACACTTTTTGAAATTGTACTTTATATGTTGTTGTTTCAACTGCCCCACTGTTTATTTATTCTTGAGTTGTAAATTAGTGTGTACCCTTAGTATTCTACTGAAACAATTTTCCCATAGGTCAGCCATAACTTGCCAAACACTATCATCATTAAACACTTCATCATATTTATTTCATTATTTCATCATATTTCAAAAATCTTTTCTTTTGATTTTTGTGATGTTGCATTTTCAAAGATCTTTCCAATTTTTCTGACATATTCCTCTCCTCTTCTTTTACTAATATTCTTCCTTTTCTCCCTGCACTTTATTTCAACTGTTCAATACTGAGGATGTTATTTTCTTTTTACTTCCATCTCTATTTCAGTTTGTGTCTCTCAAGGAATTTGTCCATTTCATCTAAATTGTCAAATTTGTTAGCAAAAAGGTGTGCATGATAATTTCTTATTATCTTTTTACTATGTGTAGAATTATATAATGATGTTTTCTCTCTCATTTTCAATGTTGATAATATTGATTTTATCTCTCTTTTATATTTTTTACTGGCTAAAAGTCTGGCTAGAAGTTCCCTCAACTAATGAGAGAAAGTGTGGGTGGATAAATACCACTGCTTCCCCATTCTCATTGAGGCAATACTGAAGCATGTTCTAAATAGTTATTCAGTTTCCCTTACAAAATTGAGCCCAGTTGCTCAATCCTCCTAGTGCACATTTAATTGTCCTTTCAGTCTTCTGTTTTACTTTTTCTACTACCTCACTGGTGCTTATATCATGATTGGCTTCTAAGGAACCTAAAATAAGACAAAGTTAAAAACCATTATCAATCCAGGTATTAAATATTACTAAAAAAATGGGGAAAAAATACCATCCTCCAAAAATACCCAAATTAGCAAAACCTTATTACTTACACAATCCTTACCATATTACTACAGAAAGGTATAACAATGACAAAGTCATTTTCCCTAAGATTAATTTTTTGTACTATCTAAAAAAGGAATTATTAGGCTATAATAATAAGACTAGTTTAGTCTTTCATACTTAGATTCTGTTAGGCATTATAGTGTAGGAAGTAATGATCTTGCTTAAAAATACTTCATAACTTCAATGAGATTATCTCTAGCTCATATATTTTCTTTTCTTTTCTTTTTCTTTCTTAAGATTTATTTATTTATTTATTTTAGAGAGCGAGGCACTGGGAAAGGGAGAGAATCTCCAGCAGATTCTCACTGAGCAAGGGGCTAGATGCAGGGCTTGATTTCATGACTCTGAGATCATTACCTGAGCCAAAATCAAGAGATGGACACACAACCAACTGAGCCACCCAGGCACCCCATCTAAATCATATATTTTCTATGGAAGTTCGATATATGGAATATAATTATTTTGCAATTTACACTGTTTTAAACTTTGGTTCTATCATTTTACTTTTGAGGGCACTGTGGCCCAAAGAACTTCGTAACTCATCCATATTTAGTTGTAACCCATCCATAAATGACATTGAAGATTAGGAATACAGCTGGGAATGGGGTTCATAAATCCTAATTTCCAAGTCAAATTATTCCTACATTAACATACAGTATTTCTCTTATACTGATTAAGATAGTTCAATATTTTGAATAACCCAGAGAACAGATACATATGTAATTTACTCTGGGACAGGAGAATTTGCATATAGGTTACATGTATACAATATGGTGGTAGAAGCTAAGAATATGTATTTAAGTTCAAAAGAATAACCTTCACATTAGTAGAAATGGTGAATTGGTTCATCTAAGCCTCTGCTTCTTCAGGTTTTCTTTTTTTTTCTTTTGCTCAAGGAAATGTAAATTTCAGAATTTAAGCACATCATGATTAAATGGATGAGATTAGGGAAAAGCAAATCAAATGACTGGGCAGCAAAGTGAGAAAGTTTATTTGTATAAAACAATACCAAATGTTATGGTAATTGCTGAAGAAACTGTCATGGCTCTTTGGAGAAAAAGACATAAAACTTATTTCAAAAATAACCAATTAGATATCTTCATTTTTATTTTTACCATAAGATATAATGCTAGCTCCCAAAGGATATCAGCCTCTATCAACTTCTGATTTTTTTTTTTATTAATATGTTGAGAGAAGGGATCCCTGGATGGAGCAATGGTTTAGTGCCTGCCTTTGGCCTAGGGCGTGATCCTGGAGACCCGGAATTGAGTCCCACCTCAGGGTCCCTGCATAGAACCTGCTTTTCCCTCTGCCTGTGTCTCTGCCTCTCTTTCTCTGTGTGTCTCTCATGAATAAATAAATAAAATCTTAAAAAAAAAGATGCTGGGAAAAAAAAAAAAGACTTCAATAAGCTGTATACTTACCGGTGACTATAACTTACCATTAAAACTAATTAAATTAATGTTTATTTAAATTTTCACCTATCAGTTGTGAAAGTTTATATTTTGCTTCATTCTATATTTGTTTAATTTTATTTTCTGGAGGGACAATGTTGGTTTTAAACTTGGCTTCTAAATATTGTGATAACTTATAGGAATTATTTATGTTTTGCAGTGATATGGTCTCAGTCCCCAATGATAAATCTCAAGAGGAAAAAAAATACATAGTTATAAAACACAGTAAGCTGTTCCCACTTACTGTAGACTGCTTTATTTACAGCAGAAAGTCAACTTTTCTTCCCTCAGAATGCATTCAAAATCAAACAAAGCAGCTTAAAAGAACAAATTCATCTCCGTAAACTGTGGCGTATAATAGGTCACAATCATCTATTCAGATGCTGTTATATTCCTTAAATAAGCAAAGAGAGCAAGAATATAACTGTATGAATTTGCTACTGTTGCAGATTACAATTCCAGACCAAATGCATGAAGGAAGGGATAAACAGCTGATTTCTGCTACTTACAGAACATTTAATGCTATCATTCAATTCCGAATTTCTAAGGAAGAATGTATCCCCCTGGCATTTGCTTATGTTTTGGAGAGGTTTCAAACTGTATAATATTTTAAATATTCAGAATAAGCATGAGTTTTAAGTATACATATACATACATGTATACACATATATACATAATACATATTTTTTTAGCCCTTCCACTAAAAACAAATTGAAACATTGACAATCCAATAGTAATGAGGACATCAAATTCCCGAGTTATCATCTCTAAATACAATTTTTCATTAAAATGCTTCAGGACTCCTTGGAAGAAAAATACCATATTGCAATGAAATAATAGTAAAATAAATTCTGAGATGAAAAATGTGCCAGATGAGTCTCAGACATTTAGCTGTAACCAGAAAGAATGAAAGCTACCAAAGACTAATAGCACTATGTCAAAAGAACACCAAAACCAATGTGAAGAAGACACTGTCTCGAACCAATTATGGAACAATGTGATCCTCAAAAAGAAAAATGAATACAATTGATTTCCAAACTGTTTATATATAAAATCAACAAGTTTGATTATCATAAATATCAAGAAATGGAAAAGCAGAAAATATTTATTTGGTTACCACTGAAAGTAAGAAGGTCTCTAAGTCCTCTCTTAGGAATATTTAATTGGGGTGCTTGGGTGGCTTAGTCAGTTAAGCAACCAACTCCTGATTTCAGCTCAGTTCATGATCTCATGTTATGAGATCCAGCCCTACTTGGGGCTCTGCCCTGGCATGGAGGCTGCTTAAGATTCTCTCTCTCCTCTGCCTCCAACTCCTAAAAAAAAAAAAAAAAAAAAAGAAAGAAAAAGAAAATTTTATCTTTAATCTTCCATCTTTCTGTTTCCCTGTGAACTCTATTTCAATGTAGCCAAATGATGCCAGTGACAGGAATAGGTATGTCATTTTAGGAATTGAGTCAAAAATGAAAAGTGGGGCTTGCAAGCATGGGATCCTTCAGAACATTGGGTTCTGTGTGACTTTAGGCTGCATGTCCATAAAGCCAGCTCAGCTACCTGATTAAAAAATAAATAAAAGATTAAAATAAAAGAATTTCTGCTAATAAACCAGTAAAAAACTGACAGAATTAGATCAGTTCCCATTAACAATAAAATAGTAGATTCAGGCACTAGTAATAAGTGTAATATACACAGAAAAAAAGATGAAAAGTTTATGGGGAAGCTAACAGAGAGAACAAGCTGCCAAGAACTGTTTTAGCTGATTAACGTTAGCATCTCCAAAGTAGGACACCCAAGCATCTGATGTGATAGAACAGCAAGCACATAGCATGAATACGAATAACTGACCTGATAATATCTTCAAGGAGTGAAAGGAATTTTAAGAGAACACTGGCTATCTGCCATGTTAGTGTATCAGCTCTGTATTTTATCTTCCAAGAGAATGAGAACATTGTGATTTAGGAATTCACTGTAACTGAAAATAAAATTAGAACTTGGCCTTAATAAACATCTGTTCTCCCAGCTACTAATATATTTATCAAAAATTTATTGAATATCTACTATATGCTCTATGCAGTGGATTCTGTATCTGCAAAGATGAAAAGTTATGGAAAAAAATGAGTGAGGAGATAAGTCAAGAAAATAATTGCAATAAAATGTAAAGTTCTTCACAAAGAATAAAGAAGTAGACTACAGTTGTCAGTATACAAGAAATTTGCTAAGAGGGTAAGTCTTAGTGTTTCATAACACACACAAAGAAAAAGAAAAGACATTTTAACTCTGTGAGGTGATGGATATGTTAATAAGGTGATATTTGTTAATTAGCTTGATTGTGTTGATGATTTCACAGTGTATATGTATATCACAACATCAAGTTGTACACCTTAAATATATAAAATTCCATATACAATTATACTTCAATAGCACTTAGGGAAAAACAATGTATTTTATAATAAAAAGCACCCAGCTTTTTCACCTTTTTTAAAAGAATTTATAAGCCTGAGGGGTAAAGAATGGGCAGATTTTCCACAATTGATTAATTTAATTGGAAGAGTTATTTCCATGTCTTATTTTCTAATGTCCAGTCTAATCCTCCATCTTTCATGCTAGCCATTCTGGGGTATGAGCTGTACTAAATGCTTTCTAAGGCAACTGTTGATGACACCCACCAAAAATACATCATTAAAGCCTGTTTTTATTCTATTTTCCTTTCCCACTTCCTTTTTTTCTTTCTAGTCATCCCCTTTCTACTTGAATTGCTGGTAACTTAATTGTACTGGTGATTATTTGCTACTAAAAAAGCCATTTATTTTAAAAGTGAAGAATTACTGTAGCGGTATAAGATAGTAGTTTAGCTCTCAGGCTCTAGAGTATGACTGAGCCTTTTCAGTCTGTAATGTTTGAAAAGTCACTGAACTTCTCTATGGTTTAGTCTTCAGATATTGTCAAAACCAATTAATCTATAAATTGTCCTGTGAAGTAAATGAAATGATGTTTATAAAAATCCTTGCATGGTTCTTGGTATATAATAAGCACTTAATAAGTTTAGCTATTGTTGTCATTATTAGACTCAGGGTATTAGGCATACTTAGGATGCTTGAGCCATTGTCACTGTTGTTTTAAAAAGTCCTGAGGTAGGAAGGGAAAAAAGTCATGTACATTTTAACTGCATGACTCAGATGCTTGAAAAAGTAAAGTACTATTGTGGTGATTTACAGTATTCCTTTCACTAAATGATGTCTGGGACTTGCATGATTCTATGTCTAGCCCTGAAAATAAGGATAATATATACTGACACCTTCCCCACCTATAGAGCATGCTTCCTGTCCCCTGCCCCCAGAATGTTCTTCTTGTGACAGGATCCTAAGTAGAGTCTTATATTTGATACAATTGGTACCATGAAGTTTATCCTTTATCCCCTTTCTGCATCTTCTTATGTCTTATTAGTTGGTAAGTATACAGCTTAAATGTTTTGAAAGAAAGCACAATATTATCTAGATATTTTATAATATATGAGAGATGAGTGCAAAACAGGAACATGTTGCTGATGGTTGAGGGGGCACATCTCCTATATCCAAACAGCGAGGTAAAGCTTTCAACATCACAATTAGCCATTGTCAGAGCTAATTAAACCCCAGTCCTAATATCTCTGGGATCAATAAACTCACTACTTTATTGATGCCTCAAGTTAAATTTTATAATGGGAAACAATGGACTTTGTTATGGATTGGTAAAATTCAAAATCACGCTATAGTATATATAAATGTAATGTTAGTGATGATAATTTTACATGCTAAATATACTGATTGCTTAACTGGATGCTAAATACCATGCCATGAGCTATGTAGGATATTTTATGGAATTTCTATAAAAAATTATTTTCAAAGATAAATAAAATAATCTTTATTTTTCATATGATGCAATGATGCACAAAGAAATTTAGGGTATTAACAGTGGTCATGCTGTCAACAAGTGGTAGAACCAGGCTCCAAACCCTAGAAGTATGGCTTTACTAGAATCAACATATGAACAGTATATGAATTTTATGTAATGAACCAATATATATAATATAATATAAATAATATAATATAATAAATATAATATATTCCAATATAATATACTATATTACCTAAGTAAAGGCAGCATTGTTAACTGACCTGGAATTATCTATAAACAATACACACACACACACACACACACACACACACACACACAGCCTGTGTGTCTTAAGTAGGGCATTATATTTTGGATCTACATATCTACATATAATTTCCAAAGCATAACTCCAATTGAGTTCTCCTAAGAAAATTTAGCAAATAATATTTCCCATGTTCAAAATGGCAAATATTTGACATGGATATATACATATGCACAGTGTTTTTTAGCCTCAGAAAGAGTTTGAATTGGTTTTACATAGGCTTCTCTGGCATCTTTCATTTTGCTTTGTTATCATTTTTTACTTTTTTTTTTTTTTTTGGTTCTTAAAAAAGTATTAAAGGCCTACTGATCAGCAAAGCAAATCCATCCATATTTCTATAGTGCACGTCAACACATCAGTAGAATTTCTTGATGTTTGAAGGAAGGCATTCTATGAGATACAGAAATTTACAGGACAAAAAGTCTTTTTACTTTCATTAGGATCATGAGACATCGAGAAGTGCAGAATCAAATGTTCTTATATTATTTTTTGAAATCAGGAAAATATCAGGAAATTCTAGTTAATAATAAAATAGCTTATTTTTCATTAACTCCTACATATTTATGATTGAGTTTTTCTTTACCCTAGAAATCTCTTAATCAAGTGGCTCTTCCATAAACGTTCAGATCAAGCTTAGGTTCATTTTCATGGGTCAAAGAAAATTGGAGATTGAAGTATCACTATTATTATTTTAAGACTACAAATTATTTTCTTCACACTTTATATTTTTGTGTAAATGGTATAATTATTTTAAAACCATTGTAAATAAGACGAGTCATTCAGCTACGAGAAAAAAATCTCAATTTGAAAAGACTAGCTCTCTCTACAACTGGCATGAACTTATTTGAAGTGGTTCAATTTTCTCAGCTTTAGCAATGCTTAAATATTTCTGGAAGTTTTTCTAAATCATTTGTCACAAATGGTGACTAAGACACGTGATGGAGCCCAAGACAGTATCATTCATGTTAACATATTTTTTATCTGTCTCAGTGAAAATAGTTTTTTTTTTAGGGATCTAATGAACCTATGGTTGGGCCAAATCCATGTATGAACTGTTCTAAACCTTATTTGTAAGTCAAATGTAAAGAATTTGGTAACCTTCCATAGAAATAATGGTGTATAATATTATTAAATCCCCAGATCATCTTTAGTAAGGATAAAAGTGAGATTTGAATCTGGTAAAAGGGCAAAGGAGAGAGTTTTATTTCTAACAGTGTAGTCAATTATGTAGTCTGGAAATCCTTCTACTGTAAAATACAAGATGCTAGATAAACCAGGAATCATTCTTATAAACATTTAGCTGAATCTGAAAGAATGTAAAAAATATTCCCAGGAACACCATCTCTTTCCTTATAGAAAAAATAATCAGAACCCAAATGGTTTGGGGTGCCTGGATGGCTCAGTGGGTTAAGCGACCGAGTCTTTTTTTTTTTTTTTTTTAAGCAACTGAGTGTTGATTTCTGTTCAGGTCTTGATCTTAGAGTTGTATGATTGAGCCCCACATTGAGCTCCATGCTGGATTTGGAGCCTAGTAAGGGTTTTCCTTCTCCCTCTCTCTCTGCTCCGCCCCCTCTAGAAACCCAATGGTAAGCAAACTCAGAATATAAAACTGTCTTAGAACACTTAATGACAATTAAGAGCTGATATTCACAAGATGTGACTGCCTTGCCTAGATGACAAAGGCAGAGCTTAGCTGAATAGGGTCCTGGAAATTCCTGAATGGAGCAGTTATGAGTGTCAAAGTAGAGAAGTCAGCCTGGCCAATATGGCAGGAAGACTTGAAGGTAGAAAAGTAATTTAGTGGAGAAAGGTAGTCCTGTCAACAAATGATGCTAGAACATTTGGGTATCATACACACACACACACACACAAATGAGTATTGATATACCTCTTAACTTATATATAAAAAATAACTCAAAATCAGACACAAATTTTAAACTCTAAAATTATTAAATTTCTAGAATAAAACAAGAAAAAAAAATCTTTGTGAATTTGAATTACAGGTTTTGTAGGTACGACACCAAAAGCACCATTCACAGAATAAAAAGTTGATAAATTTGACTTCCTCCAATTTAAAATTATTTTACAATACAATACAGTAAAATTATTTTATAGTTAAAGACCTTTCTAAACCTAATTATCTAAATGATGCTATTACTGTGTAGTACAAAAAGTTTTTAAATTTTAATATTGAGGGCTCATCATTATCAGCAAAAATCCATCACAATTTATGAATAACCTGCCCATTGTGACTGGATATTATTTGATCATGCAATTGCTATTTTCCTGAAGACACATCTCCATTAAGAAATTTTTTCTGGGGACGCCACGGTGGCTCAGGGGTTAAGCATCTGCCTTCAGCTCAGGGTACATCCTGGGTCCCAGGATCAAGTCCACATAGGGCTCCCTGCGTGGAGCCTGCTTCCCCCTCTGCTTGTGTCTCTGCCTCTCTCTCTCTCCGTGTGTCTCTCATGAATAAATAAATAAAATCTTTAAAAAATTTAAAATTGACCATTTTAAGCACGTTTTGAAGGACTAATGATTATATACATACAGTAATGACCAAAATCTTTCATACTTCTTGAAGAAATAAAAAAATTACAGACTTTATGTATTTATTTAGTTAGTTTGGGGAGTTATTTTTTTATTTAAATTTTTCTCAACTTTCTTGAGGTATGTAAGATGGATAGATAAAAATTGCATATGTTTAAGATGTACAACTTGATGTGGTATATATATATATATATATATATATATATATAGTGAAATAATTGCCACAACCAAACTTATCAACATATCCATCAGTATACATATTTATTCTTGTGTATGTGTGTATGTGTGTATAGTTGGAACATTTAAGATTTACTCTTTTAGCAAATTCTGGGTATACATTACATTATTGTTAATGAGAATTGCCATGGTGTACATTAGATCTTCAGAATTTATTCATCTTCTAACTGAAAGTTTACACCCTTTGACCATCATCTGTTTCTGAGACCCTCCAGCCACAACCAACAGTGAAAAAAGGTTCGCTTTTTTGGAAAGTATGTCTCCCAGATTCATACATGTTACCCATTATAGAATTTCCTTTTTATTTTTCCCCCACATCCTCACCAGTGTTTGTTATCTCTTGTCTTTCTAATAATAGACATCCTAACTGGTGTGAGATAATATCCTATTGTGGCTTTAATTTGCATTTTCCTGATGATTAGTGAGACTGCGCACCTTTTTTGTGTACCTGTTGGCCAATTCTGTGTCTTCTTTGGAAAAATCTATTCAGGTCCTTTGGCTGTTTTTAAATTGAGTTTTTGTTTCCTTTTGTTTTGAGTTAGCTGCTGAGTTATAGGAGTTTCGTAGATATTTTGGATATTAACCCCATCTTGTATATATTGTTTGCACATATTTTCTCCCATTCTCCAGATTGCTTTTTTCATTTTGCTGATTATTTCCTTTGTTGTGCAGACACTTTTGAGTTTGATCTAATCCCATTTATTTTTTATTTGTCTTTGTTTTGTTTTGTGAGGGCTTTGTTTTGTTTTGTTTTGTTTTGTTTTTTACTTTTTGTTGTTGCTGTTGTTATTTTTGCTGTTTTTGTTGCCTGTGCTTTTGGTGTCATATCCAAAAAAATCATTGTCAAGACCAATGGAGAACATTTTCTCTTACATTTTCCTTTTGGCCTTTTTAGGTTTTAGGTTTTCTGATTAAGTCTTTAATTCATTTTTAGTTGATTTCTGTGTATAGTATAAAATAAGAGTCCAATGTTATTCTTTCGCATGTAGAGATCCAGTTTTTCTAACACCATTTGTTGAAGAGACTATCCTTTCGCTGTTGTGTATGCACGGAAACTGTTGAAAATTAGTTGACCATATATGTATGAATTTATTTCTAGGCTCTCTGTGTCTGTTTTTATGCCAATACCACAGTGTTCTAGTTACTATAGCTTTGTGATACTTTTGTTTTGTGCTAGTCTCAGCCTATCACTATCCAGTGTTATAGCTGGACCAGTCCTTGTGGTTTTTATTCTAATTGCAAGATGCTCTCAGCAATAACCACCAGGAAGCTGAAAAAAAAAAGTTTAATTCTTCTTACAGGTCTTAGAGGCCTCCACACATCTGAGGCCATGCAGAGAAGTCACAGGCAGAGAGCTAAAGTACCAATGGGCCAGGAGTTCTGTTGGGTTGAGAGGGAGGGCTCAGGGTTTCCTGCATTCACTCATTATTGGTAAATTTAAAACATAGGAGAAGGAATTTAAAATGGAAAGAAACAAAAGCATTGGCCTTAATGGTCACTTATCAGAATAAACGAAATTCTCTAAAAGAAAGGTGCCTGCCTCCTACCCAAGTCCTTGGCAGTAAATGCCTCAGCAATCAAACTCAAGTCCATTATTTGCATTACAAAAAGAATAGCCAACTGTCAGTGCTTAGATTACTGGCCACCTTGTCCTGCCCAAGTTTCAAAGTCAATAGTGAAGACTTTGACTGGGTAATAGATATGTTAAAAGTTAAGGTAGTGCATGTTGTAAATATTTATAAACATTATAAAATGTTTATAACATTATAAACATTATAAATTATATAAATATAAATGTTTATATAAATGTTATTTATAAATAAAAATATAAATGTTATAAACATTAACATTATAAAATGTTAATATTTATTCTTTTTGAAAACAATACTATTATAGTAGAAAATCCTATTATAATTTTACAGACAATAGTCTGAAATCCAATCTATAGCCATTGTCCCAAACACAAAGGGTCCAGCCATGAGAATTGGCCAGTGATCAAGGGGAAATCTGTTCAAGGACTTGGGTAATATTATGGAATATTTTAACATCTTAGGTATTTTGGTATAAGTAGATTTGAACTTCTCCTGAAATGGTAAATATTCCATATCTCAATGAATCAATTTTTTAGTCCTTGGAATAGATGAGTTCAGTTAATGGATTATGTCTAATTTCAGGAGGTAGTATGCAGGTTCCCTCCCAAAGTTAGGACTACATGAGACAAGTATTCTCATCAGGTATTTGATAAGAGGCATTTCTATGGAAACAAATGGAAAATAATGGTTAATGGTTGGAGCAGACTGTAAACCTAGTCTGAGTCCTGAGAATGGTCATTCGAAAGATTTCTAGGATTTTGGGCTGAGAGCACCTTCAGATGGAATGAGGGCAGTCAGTAGCAATCTGACAATTTTTCTTGGTTTGCAGTTTGAATGTCTCTGGTGATCTTTTTGAGTGGCCCACACAAAAACACACAAGAAGATTTGTCCATATAGAAACTATTGTGCTTATTTCTCTGAAGTTTATATTATGTTGACCCACTTTAGCTTTCATGGTTTTGGGAAAAGGGTGGTTTTAATGCTCAATGACTCTCAAATCAGAAAGATGAGAGAAAAATTAGAAACATTAGTTTGGAGAGTTGTTTCTAAATGTTGGAGGTAATGATAAGAAGTCAGGATCCAGTCCATTTTACAGGCAGAAAATAAAACCTCAAAGACAATTAAAAAGACTAAAATCTCTTATCTGCAAGGGTGGATTATAGTTTTCCATTGGAATGTAATTTTTCTCTATAGTCACTCCCATTTCTATGAAAGATAATCAAAATAAGACTAATCTGCAAAATAAGTCTACTCTCTTTAATTTTGGCCTATTTATTTATATAAACTCAGCAAGAATGTGATTGACCAAATAGGCTCTTTTAA